>NC_047110.1:59571352-59887960 GCF_902500255.1 Thalassophryne amazonica
CTGCTCCCTTGTTTGCACTCGGGGTCGCCACAGCAAATCCAAGGTGGATCTGCATGTTGAACTGGCACAGGTTTTACGCCGGATGCCCTTCCTGACGCAACTCCACATTACATGGAGAAAATGTGGCAGGGGTGGGATTTGAACCAACGTCCACTAAATGTCTAAATCACTCCAGAGGTGTCATTAGATTCAAAAAACAGTGTGATCAGTTTTAGAAGTTTTATTTCTTGCTAGCTTTTACATAATATATGACAAAGAGGTTATATTTACACACAAATGAAAGAGTTTACAGCTAGCTACCAGCGTGTGACATCACCACGCTAACGTCTGCTAAATGTTTTGTAAATCCTTCCAGAGGTGTTATCAGGTTACAAAGACAGCAGTTTTAGTTTTAGAAATGTTTATTTCTCGCTAACCGTTACATAATATATGAGAAAGGTGTTATTTCTACCCAAAAATTAAGCAAAGTTCGCAGCTAATGACACCAGGAAGTGATGTCACCATGCTAACATCTGCGAGATCATCATGCTAATGTGCGTAAAATCATACTATAAAAAATAGGAGCAGAATGTGACTTTTTAATCTCTTAAAATACCTCTTAGAATAGGTGGTCCAGGTTAGCCACCTTTGAACTTGCCCAAGGTCTGTGTCCCAAGAATGTTCCCTGTGAATTTGAAGAGTCTGGCAGTAATAGGACTGGACTTATGCTGAGCACAGACAGACGGACGGGCGGATGGATGGATGTACGAAACGCCTTCGCAATACCCGATGGCCATATTTGATGGCCTCGGGTAATAACGTGAGCACCCAAAATAAAATTGGAATGTTAAGAAATAGGTTCGACCTTACTTGTGTGAAACACCTTGATTCAGCTTTGTTGTGATTTAGCGCAATATAAATGAAATAAATTGAATATATGGTGATCCTGTCAGATCTCAGAAACTAAACAGAGTAGGTCTTGATAGTACTGGGCTGGGAGGAAACTTAGTTAGACCAGGGGCTGTGTGAGTTTCTCCAGGTAGAACTGGTGTTGAGTCAACAAGGACATCTGGTGTAAAAGCTGTGCCAGACCCCAATGCAGCTCTATACAAAGAACAGGAGCAGCTGAAAAACAACAGACAAAGACAATTATTTGTTTTATATGAGTGTGCATGTGTTTATTGTTCAGCGATTGTTGAGGCAAGAAGCGTCAAACTTGCTCTGTTGCATAGAATAAAACACAAGCATTATAGCTCTTACTAGTGTATTAAATTAACCTTTCAGCTTTAATTTCTCCCTCATCCCTCATAAATCACCCTGTTTGGACAGACGTATGAGTGTAAACACCTGTTGTGGTGCAAGTCACCATTGTAACATGTAAATGTGATTATCAGTTCAGAGGGTAGAGTACGTCCATCCTGAGGTGCTGGTGAACGGGGAGGTGGGGGAAGGACTGTGAAATCAAAAACAGCCACAGCAGGCTACAAAGAAGCCTCAGCTGGAATAACTCACTTACAAAAGTTACTCTGCTCTCCTGAGTGGAGGCAGATTGGCACATCCCCAAACACAAGAGACCCAATCCGCCCAGAGGCTCTCTCCTCCGCTCTGTCTAGGTACTGTGACTGCACCATAAAACAAAGCTGCAGCAAAATTGCCTTTTTACTGTTGGGGAGGACCAAGCCTAGGGTTGCATTAACTTGATTGTCAAGATGCATAAATGTACATCTTGAGCACCAAAGCACTGTGGGAAATGTCTACAGTGTATATTCCCAGTAGATCAGTTGTGAAGCTGTACAACGGAGAAAACGGGGCATTAAAACAACATTTTGAAATCTGTTTCATCTGTAGGAATTACTTTTCAATTTATGGTCAGTTGGCCTGATTGTTTTACATATTTGTCATATCTTACATTTTGTAGAGCACTTATAGAAAAACACGGAACCCTGTCTACATTCTAATGCAATTTAATGGTTCATGCAGCTGCAGTATTTGAACATACAGTTGCAGATATGGCGTTAGAGCCATAAGTATTTGGGCAATCACAAAATGTTTACTTTTGTACACCACCACAGCTTTAATTCAAGGGAGTTTCACAGAAGTATCACATTATCCATTTCGGAATTAGAACCTTTTCTGTATGTACTCCTTCCATTTTTAGAGACCATAAGTAATTGGCCAAAATAAATACAAGGATTGTTGTTAATTAGGAGTTAGCATCACTCCCTTGTGACACAATACGTATCAAAACACATGGGTACCAATATGACTCAGGAACAGTACTTTAGAATTATAGAACGAGTCAATTAAATACAGTGTGATATGTTGCAATCTGATATGATTCTTTGTTTACTGCAGACATTAATTTTCCATAAATTAGAATAAGCCAGAAGTGGCATAGCTTACTGTCAAATACATATTTCATGAAAAACCAGGGTCCTTCTTCAGGTTTTTACTACTGTGGTGCAGCCCACGCTCAAAAAAAATGACTCATTGGATTGGATTTCCATCTAATAATATATGTAGTCCCCCTTGCATGGATGTGCTTTTTTGAGTCGGGGCTACTTATATTTATTAGATGAAATCCTGCACATAATTGAATTGAGTTCATCCAATGAATCATTGTTTTGAGTCTTGTTATGGTTCGTGGTGGCTTGGCCCTGAAGGTTGTGAGGCAAATGCAGACTCACAGACACAGGTGTTGGATTAAGCAAAATAGCTTTATCTGGTAAGCAGACAACAGGTTCGGTACACAGGAAATCAGTCAACGTAGTGGAGGTACAGGCAGGTAGCAAGCTGAGGCAGAGTCCAAAAAACAAGCAAAGTTCCAAATACACGGCGTCAAGGAGTTCACAGGGCTGAGGCAGAGGCAAAGTCAAAAAAATGAGCAGAGTTCAGGGATGAGGCAGAGGTCGATAACACAGGCAGGGTCAGAAATACAACAAGGCACAACAGGACAATGGCGTGAGGCTGGAAAGTGCGAAATGCAACAGTCTGGTGAGGGACTGTGAGACTGTGAGGGCTTAAATACTAGTGGAAGAATCAGAGTGTGAAATGAACAGGTGTGCAGAGAGTGCTGGAAGGGGGCGTGACCAGGGAAGACAAAGGTAAGTGCAAGAGAGTGCAGAAAGGCAAAAGCAAAGTGAACTGGGGCAAGATAATTAAGTGACAGAAACCCCAACGGTGCAAAACGTGACATGCTTGACTAACCATAATAAACACAAACAAAACAGAGGGGGCAAAACTAAAAACTAAGGCGGTGAGTCAAAGAGTGGAAAACCAGAAAACTAGTGATAATAACTAAAACGAGAGGATGTGATACAGGAAAGTGAATACACTAAACATGAGAAAACAAACTATTGACAGAATAGGAAATAAATGATGAACAAATCAAAACCAGGGACTAGGTAATGCAATGAATGACTAAACCATAAATAAATGATAAACCGGTAACAAAAACATTACACAAAGTAAGGAAACGAACAGAACCAAACCAAGACTTACATGACAGTGTATAATAATATGAAAAGTAAAACCATAAAATCCTCAGTGGAAGCATAGACCAAAATAGGGGGAAAACCCAGACATGAACCCGGCCGGGGCAGATCCTGACAAGTCTGGGTATTGCCTCTGCTCTCCTTTTGTTCACCACTGGAAGCAGCATACATACAGTCATAGACATCCCATAATAGACAGGCATTTTGGTCACGTGACCTGGAGCGCTGAGGCGCCCATCTCGGAAGGTTGAAGCGCTGCAGCGGTCTCTCGCTGTCAGCATTAAATGCATGCTCTGCACTTGTAATCACTGTTGATTCTCTGGCTGACTTCTCCACCATTATTTACATTAAAGACGTGAAAACCTGTGGTCAATTCAGATACATAGATTCGATTTCTGAATTCAGATTTATCATAACTGTTGATCGTTTATCCCTGTAAGGCTGCAAATGGAGTGAAAAGTGGAGCTGCTGGCAACAGAAAACTCATGTCATCAGTCAACTCTCTGGCTGATTCTTTTTTTTTCTCTCTGTACTTTCACAGCTAAGGATTAGAATGAAATCATGAGCGGAAGAGGCAAAACAGGCGGTAAAGCCAGAGCCAAGGCGAAGACTCGCTCCACCCATGCTGGATTGCAGTTTCCAGTCGGCTGTGTCCACCGTCTCATATCATTCCCCGTTACCTGCAGCTGGCTGTCCACAACGACGAGGAGCTCATGAGCGGTGTTGCCGGTCGGTTCAGAGATCTCGGCGCTCGGGTGCTCGAACACGGCAGCCATGTGCTCTGCATGGTTGCCCTTCCTCTGCAGGCGCGGTCGGCTGGGGGCTGCGGTCCAGCACGGGATGATTTTGTTCTAATCCTTGGCTGTCAAAGCACAGAGAGAGTGAGAAAGAGAGAGAGAGAGAGAGAGAGAGAGAGAGAGAGAGAGAGAATAATAAGCTTGAGAGTTGACTGATGACATGAGTTTTCTATTGACAGGAGCTCCACTTTACGCTCCATTCACAGCCTTACAGGGAGAAACAATCAACAGCTATGATAAATCTGACTTCAGAAATCAAATCTATGTGTCTGAATTGAACTAAGCAAAAGTTTTCACATCTTAAATGTAAATAACGGCGGACAAATCAGCCAGAGAACTGACAGTGATTACAAGTGCAGAGCATGTATTTTCTACGTACAGCGAGAGACCGCTGCAGTGCTCCAATCTTCCAAGATGGCCGGGCCGTGATCCGCTCGAGACACGCCTTTTGTACAGTGCATATAGTAGCAGCAAGCACAGCAAAGAAGAAGCCCAGAAAAGGAAGCTAGCTGTTGTTAGCATAGCATTGTAGCAAAGCAAAGTATAGCAGCGCATAACTTTCCTGTTCGGAACTGTACGTCAGTATGAACAAATTGTGTATCACATGTAAAGCTCAAAATGTATCTGCTATGCTACTAGGGTTGCCAACCGTCCCTTGAAAAACGGAATTGTCCCTTATTTGGAAATAAAAGTGTGCGTTCCGTATTGACCTGAAACGGGACGCAGTTTGTCCCGTATTTCTGTGAGAATCAAAAAGTCTGTAAAATGTCAATGAATTGACTGGCGCTTTATATGGAAACTTACGGTAAATTTGATCCCAGCCTCTCTCCTGCTTTTCACCAATGAGCTGACAGACACGAGTTGACAATACAGAATCACTCTTATCTCATTGGTCGAGGGACATCTGCTCGCAAGAAGATACCGACGTCATGAGCCGACGACGGTTGCTGGACAACAATAACAAATCAGCATGGCTGATATCGATACAGACACCGACACTGGCACTACAGATATGTCTACAGACAGCAAAGTCTGTAACGTTGTTACTCCTCCTAAAAACAAACAAACAAACAAAAAAGAATGCAAAAATACAGGGGCGAATGAGAAAAGGAAAATGGCTGGGTGGAAAAGGTCCGCGACAACAGTATTGTTTACTTTTCAGACTTTATTTTTTGCACTTTTTATTACACTAAATGTGTAAATGTGCACTGTTACATTGTTTTGGATGATGCAAATTTTCTATTGTTTTTTTGTTAATTTATACAATTTTAAGTTAAGCAATAGCACTACAGAGATTTATTTTTAAAGAAGACAGAATGCTCATATTGAAATTGTGAGTGAAAATTTATTTTGCACTAAAAATAAATTGCTAAATAATAATTTGTTTTCCACGTGTTCATATCAGAACAAATGCATGTGTGCATCTACTTAAATTCAGGGTCAAGTCAACAGTCAAATGGTTAAAAATCATTTCACACAGACGCTGGGAAGGGTGAAGGCAATGGTCGGTCGGCCCTGGCGGTGAGGTGTCCCCTATTTATTTTTCAGAGAGTTGGCAACCCTATATGCTACCAACCACTATCAAGCATGTTGATTATGATTTTACTTCACAAAGTTCTTCTTTCGGTTGCTCATAATCATTTCCATGTCACCCTGTCCTCTGTAACTTCCTCTGTCTTATCAACCACCTGCATGTCCTCCCTCACCACATCCATTCTTCTGGCACCCTGTTGGGCAGTAGCACCAGTGATGGTTGTTGTTAACCCAGGCCTCGACTGATCCAGTACTGAAATTCGATTTGTTATCTGCATCTTGAATTTTGGCGCGTTTTACACCGGATGCCGTTCCTGACACAACCCTCCTCATTTATCTGGGTTTGGGACTGGCACTCAGAATGTTCTGGCTGTACGCCCCATGTGGCTGAGTTTTTACTTCACAAAGTTAACATTCACAAAACTGGTCTCACTCTAGCCTTTGAACTTTTATAAGACTTTGAAGACGTGGAAGTAGCAGCAATCAAACTATCGGCTGGTTCATATTACATCATCATTCAGGGGTCCCTGTATCGATGTAGGCGAATCTGTTGCTCTAAACTCAATTTTCACTTTGTATCAGCTAATTCTTACACCCTTATTGTTCATATAGTCAGCTAACAATTAATATTGTTAATCATCACTTTTACAGATGATTTTCCTTCGATAGATGAACATTTCTCAGTCACTGAATCTGTGTTCACTGACATCAGTACAAACAGTATGGTACACAGTAAAATCACCAGTGTTAAATTAACACTGCCAGTGTACATATGGTCCCACTCTGGCCAGAGTAGTTAATTTAACAGTCAGTGTTAGTTTTACACTGGTGATTTTACTGTGTACTGTATGATTTGTCTGGAGGAGGCAGTACTCAAAACCGTTTGAGAAGAAGGAGACTGATGAGGGACGCCTCGAGACACCAACAAGAAAGCGGAAAGAGTAACATGCTTCTATGGCAGTGATTGGAGAAACTGTGTATAGGACAGCTCTGTTGTGCTACCGCTTGTACAACTTCATGGTGGAGTTGAACAGAGAAGGATTTTCTTAAAAAGAAGATGGGTAATTTCACCTACACTTTTTCAGATGGCAAGTGGGAGGTATGAACCTGGATTTTACCTTTATCTTGTATTAAAAATTTTCTTTGCTCCACTATACCATGAAACTGTGAGTCATTGAGGAGCTCAGATTGGCGCAGGATATCCAGTTTGCCAACAAATATGTTGAATTATTGTTGATAAAATGATTATTGAAATGTTTAAAACAGTGTTCTTCAAAGACAGACTGGGAGAGATTTGCATATTTCTCTCTCTGCAGTCCATAATACCATTAAATGATTCAAAGAATCTGGAGAGGTTTGTTTGTGAAGAGGGCAAGAGCACAAGCCTAAGATAAAAACCCATGATGTTCGATCCCTCAGACGGCACTGCATCAACGTCATTCATCAATATTTGATATAGCCACAAGGGTAAGGGGTTATTTTGGGGGATCTTTGCCAAGCACTACAATATGGTATTAAATTAAAAAAGAAGACCTATCTTTACCTTCAACCTGTCTGGGCTCAGAGGCATCTGGGTTGGACCATCACACACTGGAGATGTGTATTGTGGTCAGATGAATTACTATTCCAGATTTTTTTTTTTTTTTTTTAGAAAAAATGGATGCCATGTGCTCTGGACCAAAGGCAAAATGACCATTCAGACTATTATCAGCAATAAATCTGAAAGCAAGGGTCTGTCATGGATTGGGTTGTGTCAGTGCTCTTTGCAAAGGTAATTTATTGTCTGTGATGGCAGCATTAATGCAGAAAGTACACTGAGATTTTACAGCAACATATGCTGCCTTCAAGACAACATCTTTTCCTGGGACATCCATGCATTTTTCAACAAGGGAATGCAAAACCACATTCTGCACACATTGCTAAGGCACAGCTGTTGGAGAAAAGAGTGTACAGATACTGGACTGTCCTGCTTGCAGTCCTGACCTGAATCCCAATAAACACTATTTAAGAGGTGTGAGAACAAATAGCAACATTTCAAAGTGATAAATGCTTTAGTGTCCCAATTTTGTTTTGGAATGTGTTGCAGGCCTTGCATGCATGTAATGGTTAGCAAATGAAAAGTAGTCCACCAGGCAAAACATGAACTGTCTTGGGCTTATACTGTCTTCCATTAAATAAGTCAAAGTATATGTAAATATCACTGTTTTGTTGTTTGCCTTTTGCATTTCATCCCAACTTTTTCTGACCTGTGGTTGTAGAATCACACTCACACCTATCCAAATACTAATCAGAACCTACTCTGCTTCATGTCTGCAATCAGGTGTCATCAGAACAGCATATCTGTTGCACTACCTGTATTTCTTAAATATTAAAGACATGGGTTTTGGGAACATATGCTGGTGCTATGCGTTACCTCATGCACCAAACTGCAGAACCATCTTGGGTCCTGGATAGAGCCCGACCGATATATCGGCCAGCCGATATTATCGGCCGATATAAGCCCTTTATAAAGTACTCACTATCGGCCGAACTTTTGCAGATAGATCGCCGATAATTTCTCATAAATGGAACAGTTACTGAAATTATGTTTGTGTCGGCAATGTAAAATGTCCTTGTACCGTTTGTCCATGTGTATCTGTTCCTTAGAGATTAATGCAACTTTGCACAGATTTTTTTTTGTACTAGACAGTTCTTTGTTACTGTTCTTGAAAATTGCACAAACATACTACAGAGTCTTGTGAAAAGAATCTTATTTTACTGTTACAAATATGATAGTTTCCTCACGTGTTATATCAGGGTCCATTTTTTTGTTGTTTTTTTTTTGTTAAAATGTTCTACCATCACTAAAACCAATCTCTGCTTGCACCAGGTTGTTTGAAAGTTTTTTCGTTCTTGAAAGTTGCAGAATAGAAAAATAAAGGAGTGTTGTGAAAATAATGTTTCCTTAGTGTTTGCGTTTCTTTCCTCTCACAATTACTTGTCTGCAACTGAAAACGTTTTTCTGCCTGTAATATAACCTATATCTAAGTTGCAGCATCAAGAGGTACAAAATCAGATGTATTTCACAACTCTTTTTAAGGATATGTATTTACTAATTTCACAAAGGTTTAATTCTTGCATTTTTTGAACTTGAAAATTCTTCTCTGTTCTAAAGTTAATCAATATGAGGACAAAGCTTCATTCATTTAAAAAAAAAATCGTCTGATTTATCGGCTATCGGCAAATCAGCCGATTTATTGATTATCGGCATTTTTTTCTTCCAAATATCGTTATCGGCATCGGCCTCAAAAAATCAATATTGGTTGGGCTCTAGTCCTGGATGGTAACCACACAGGCAGACATCTGGTCCATCCCCACCTCTCAAATGGAACCATGTATTTGCCACAGCCAGTGAAATATGGGCACCCCTTTTACCTTTTTGATTTGCATGAGTCCTCAACACTGAGGTGTGTGCATGCTGGATTATGTCCAGAGAAATTCACCACATGGCCAAAATGCTATAGCTGACATTACCTCATAGTGCAAGTGGTACTCTTCATCTGAGTCTCCTTAAGTTGCCATTCTGTTCACACCAAGTCTTTCCAGTGCCAAAGGATCATCCAAAGACACCTCATACCAGAGACATCCAGTTGTTTATAGGTCACAATTTAGCATCCACGTCTCTCAACAATACGAGACAGGAACCATAAGGGTATTTCTTAAAGACATGGATCTTTGTTTTCCTGCTGAAACATTTATGTCTGTAGACTTCCTTGTGACTCTAGAAGCTCTTCCCAAGTGACCTTTGATCTCAAAGGCAGTGGACCCAGAAATATTAACATCCCTGGCAACAAATAAAGTTTAATACTTTCACCATATAGGGATTCACTTATGTCGGAGTCCAGGAAGTCACTGAAAGCTTGGATGTCAATCTTGATCAAGACAGAAACAAATCCAGATGCTCCAATTCTTCACTCAGCTGCTCAAGTGCTATAATCAGGATAACCATTGATTTTGCAGCGATCACAGCACTGTCCGAGAAGCTAAGATCCGTAAAACCTTCCTTGCCAACAAAGGAACCTATGCTGCCGATTTCCACAAACCTATTCAACCCCTTGTCCATGCATGTGCAGAACAAAGTAGGAGACCAACATATTTATTGACTGAGAAGTGTTTATATATTAATTCTCTGAATTGTCTGGGGGAAAAAAAAACTGGTGGTAAAAGTGATGATTTGTATTGACAATAATCATTATATTTAGTTTGCTCAATTACTTATGGCTGTAATTCCTCACTGGCAAACCTGATACTTTGGTTATACCACAAGCTTCTGTTGTAAAAGTCCGGTAGAAAATCCGGAGCACAACTAAGGACCCGATGAAGGAGTT
The DNA here is from genome assembly GCF_902500255.1 of Thalassophryne amazonica. Lineage (NCBI taxonomy): Eukaryota > Metazoa > Chordata > Actinopteri > Batrachoidiformes > Batrachoididae > Thalassophryne > Thalassophryne amazonica. Next base: position 59,581,523 of record NC_047110.1, read on the forward strand.
GGAGGCATCAGGTAGAAATTGACAATGTACGACTGTTAAGAGTGCACTCCATCTCCATGGGATGAAGACTGTTCACACGGATGATAACATGAAATATGGGGAATTGGAGAAAATTAAGTCTGACAGATCTTAGTGAAAATGTGTGTAAACCCATAGTCTCAACTACTATATACTGTTACACATATTCAAAGCATCCTTGTCAGTCACTCACAGCTGCAAGCATGATCGTACTACTCACTGTATTCACCTCTATGGTTACGTATTCTGTGGACCCCACTGCAGTTATGGTAAAAGATGATTCAGTCCTGACAGTTGCCTCTGCTGTACGGCCAGCTTGAGTCAGCTACTTTGAAGTTTATAAGGCTCATCCTCCTGCTGGGATGTCACACATTTCCAGGGCCAGAGTTCTTGTGTCTGATTCTCTAGTCAACTGTGAACCACCAAATGTTGGTGAGATTGCAAAAGTTGCGAAACAGCTAAAGCCAGGGAAGCGCTCCAAGGATCTGGTAACAGAGCTGAGCATTTCCAAACAGGTGTAGATACTGTTCTCCTGCCACTGCAAATGATCTTTGTTTCAGTTGGGAGAAGGGTATCGTCCCTACAGACTGGAAGAAAGGGCTTGTTATTGTTTTGGCAATGAAAGGGTAAGTACATGGATTGCAGCATTTGTGGGCTTTACACTGCTCTCTGTGCTGGGGAAGATACTGGTAAGGATTTTGTTTTGGAGAATTCAGTTTCAGCTACTTGCTGCTCAGTGACCGGAACAGTATGGATGAGTGGGTACTGCAGGAAATACTTTGATCAAATGAGTGGTTACTTTGGAAGACTAAGTTGAAGTGTATCACTTGGATTGTGAGGGAATGTCAGTTTTGACATTTTGGCCATGTGGCACGTTTCTCGTAGGTTCCTGAGTGTTGAGGACCCCAGTGGCTGGAGAAGGCCAAGGGGATGCCCACGTTTCACCTGGTTGCAGCAGATAGTTGGTTTCTTTGGAGATGTGAAGATGGACTGGTTGTCTGCCTGGGTAGTTATCATCCAGGACCCGTGATGTCATGGATGTGGTCAAACACAGTACTAGTGCATGCGCCCAGTCTTGACTTGACTTGACTTGTTGCCTACTTGACTTATAATCAGCATCCACCCTTTACCTATGATTGTTATTGCCACTCCCCAGCCTTCCTCTGTGCAAGGTAACTGTGCAGTGGGGAGTAACCAGGTTGCAACAAAATATTTACTCCCTTAATTTCAGTTAATCATCAAACCAATTGGTATTAATTCAACTCAGCTGCTTTTTTGAAGCTTCATTTTTATTTAAGCTCTTCGTGTCTTGGCTTCCACTGTTTGGTAAGGCTTCCTAAATAGAGGTAAACAAAATTCTGGAAATGTCTGTTCAGCTACAACAATGCCATAAATTACAGCCTTGAAGCATTGGAACAAATAAAATCAAGTAGTAATGTCAACACAAACTTCAAATTTCCAGTAAGATGGTTCATTTTATTTAGTTTATTTGGCTTATTATGGCTTTATGTGTGATGTGACATTGATGATAGCTTCATGTGACTTCTACACTGATGACATATGCTTATACAAAGAAGGAAAAGCATGTAGCTTTTCTTCTAGGCATGCAAAGTATGCCAGTGATGGCACACTCAGCAGGGTAATATCAAGTCAAACGCTGGCCTCCTCGCTGAGTTAGAGAAGGAAAGTGAGATCATTGACTACAGGACTGAGTGACACTGCAAACACAGACAACACAAACAAGAAACCCACTCTGTGGTACAAGGTGGGAAATAAAGTAACTTATGTGAGCATCTCAAATATGTGCAGTAAGAAGGATGGAGATGTGCATGCACACATGGCTGTGTTTGGGCCTAGAGGCTTGTTTAGCTGACCTCAGTGAAAGCAAACCTCATGACAGAAGGTCTGGCATTGTTGGTGTGCCCGGGCTCCTCTGGAGCCAGACGGTCTGCCGGCCGCCAGCTTTGCTTGCTTATAACGGCTGAGAACATCCGATCCCCTTGGGGAGGAAAGGAGGACGAGGAGGGGTCTGCTGCTCCGCTCGCCGCTTTTCCTCTCTATCTCTGCTCTTTAGATGAGGAACCAGCATTCGCCTGGTCATCAGCTTGATTGTTTATTATGTGTGTGAAGAAAAGTCATATTTAGATAGGACATGAAGTACAAGTAGAAAATTTGATACACTGCATACACAGTGACAGAAGTATTTTTTTCTTCAATTTGAAGTATTGTAGAGTACCTTTCTGTAAGGAAGAAACAAACAAACAAACAAACAACATCACCTGAATCAAAATATATGATTTAATGTTCAGTGTGATGGGGTTCAGTCCTGGGACCTCTCTTTTTTTCTGTATGTTAGTTTTTTTTTATGCTGATGACACCCTTTATTTCCTTTCAAAAATGTGGTTCATAAACTTGTCAACTTATTATGTGAATGCTATCAAACAAAGGTTGACTGTTGATTTTCTGCAGTAACATAAAAATAATCTTTTATTACACTTGGCACCCCATACCCAAGCATCAAAGATTTGTACTGGGCTCTGCTACTCTTCTGTTTATTCCCATGTGCATCAATTACGTGTTAATTTGAAAGAATCATTGTTATACAAGTATTACTATCACCTCAGGAGTTTGACTAGGTCTTTCTTATGGTTAGAGGTTTGGGTGGGACCGAACCGTTGCAGGTAATGGACCCAAATGCAGGGAGCTGGACATGGAGAAGAGTACAAAGAAAAATATATTTATTTATAATATATAAAGTAAAAGTGCTGCACTGGGGTGCCTGCAGTGTGGAGAGATGGCCTGCCTCCTGGTGGTGAAATCAGGGAACTGCAGGATCCTGAGCCAGTATTGAAGCATAATGTCAACTAAGTTTTCAGGGTTCAGGACCAGGTGGAACACTTCCCTCCAAGACCAGGAACTATGGGGAATAAAGACACACAGGGCGAGTGGATGCGCTCGTAATGCTGGAGCTTCAAAACAGTCACAGTTCATAAAAGGTTTAACACAGGTTGTTTCAGAGGTCAGGAAATAAAGTTCTCTTCTTAAGAAATAACGTTCACTGTTCAGGAATTGTTCATAGTTTAAAGTTGTATCCAAAGGTCAGAGGTCAAGTGCTGCATGTTGTAAGGCAGTTCCAATTAAGCAGGACTTGATACAGCTGGGTTCTTAATTGTTTGATATCAGAATGCATGCGGTTCTTAGGAAGAGTTATTGGAACAGTTCTTTATCATAACACAGTCACAAATAGGACAAGTCAGAACACGATCTCACTGAGACGAGGAGGAACTTAACTGGCATGTAGTCCAGACGTGCTCTGCGCCAAGAGCCGAGGAGTTCCAAAGTGACGTTGCTTTGCAGGTAGTCAGAGCCAGGATCCAGGCCCGCTTGGGAGCTGTACCGGAATCGTCTGGAACATCAGGAAAAGATAGTTTGCTCTAATATGGCAAAGAGGGTGTTGTGTGGGCCGCCAGAAGAGGAGGTACTGCTGGCCCACCACCAGAGGGCGCCCTGCCTGAAGTGCGGGCTTCAGGAACGAGAGGGCGCTGCCGCCACGGACACAACCGGGGGTGACAGCTGTCACTCTATCTCTTGACAGCTGTCACCCATCTACTCTACATCATCTCACTACATAAAGACCGGACGTCATCTCCACCTCATTGCCGAGATATCATCTACCTGTGAAGGTAATATTCTCTGCCGTACTCAAGGAATTATAACTTACGTGTGCTCTGTTAGCAGCCATTGTCCTGTGGAGCCTTGTCAGCTGATTGGTGGTTTGTGAGAGTGCCGACGTCTTTGAGTCTCACTCCTTCCAGATAAGTGCTTTAACAGGAGCTGCACGAGTGTGTGATTAGAGGTGGAGGTGACTTTCCACCTTCTGACTGTTTTTGTTACTGGGTGTGCACACACCCACATCTCACTGTTTGTGCTCCTCGCCAGCAGTACCAGATCCAACAGTCGGGGACGGTGATCACCTGGGAATTCGGGACATGGCGGCTCCAGTATTCACCGGGTTCTGTGGCGGTGGAAATCGTGTGATTCCGGCTCTTCTCAGGACAGACGTCTTCTATCCTCGAGCCTGCCCACACGTCACCTTTGTGAACTGACTATAATCAGATTCTGAGATTGTCTGTATATTCATTGTGCACATTCACAACATTAAATTGTTACCTTTTGGCTCATCTATTGACCGTTCATTTGCGCCCCCTGTTGTGGGTCCTTGTCACTACACTTTCCCCAACAGAGGGGAGACCAGGTTACCTGAGCTTTTGCTGCGGGATGCTTCGGCGTCTTAAGCCTGGTTCACATGACAGGATTTTAAAATTATCTGTAGGTTTCCAAAACTTGAGAGACCACACATGTGAAGATAAAAAATCATGGATCTAACAGGTTTGGTCGTGCAGTGTGTGGTGTGCAGCCACACGGTAAGAACAACACCACACACGAACATTTACAGTTCAGACAGGAAATCTTGCAAAATCTCTCGAGATTATACATGACTTCAGAGTAAACAAACGGAGGTACGTTGTGGACTATTTACAACGGAGGGAAAAAAAGTTACAAAAAGAAAGGGTGTTCTAAAGGAGTGGAGACAGTGTGACCACCGGACTTTCTGGTAAGTCAGAACAGCTGTTTTGATTTTATTTTCCGCTTCGTACGTTCGTCACCTCGCTTTCTGAGTGGCTGCACGTCACATTCAGCAGGCTGCGTGCTCGTTTGTGGTCGGAGGACACCACACACGCTGCGATATCGAGCCAAAAAAATCCAACATGTTGAATATCCCCACATATTTGTCACATATTTGTCTAGAACACTGTATGTAAAAATATACCTTTATACATTATACCTTTATAAATTGAAAATATCCCATTCACGTTTGTGAGAGTTTAGTTTGACCCACTCTGCCTCTTGAACAATGAGATTGTATGCTCTGAAAGAGAAGTGCAACAACAATTTGCAAACATAGCAGCATGGTTTGTGAGCATTCATGGCACGAAAAGAAGGAGCAACAGACATAAACCACAATAAACCCAAAACAGGAGATTGAACTGCTATGTCACTTTATCTATATATCATATAAAACATTTCATAGGATAGCATATTTTTATGTCAAAAGCACAATTTTTACTATTATTTGAATCCCACATCTCCTGTTTACACTTTTATTTACTGTAGAATATTGTTAACTGTATGTACATCTTAATTTTCATTTTTGCTCTATGGAACACTTGCTTTGACAATGTAAACATATGTTTTCCATGTCAATAAAGCTCCATTGAAATGAAAATGAAATGAGACAGTGTGTGTGTGTGTGTGTGTGTGTGTGTGTGTGTGTGTGTGTGTGTGTGTGTGTGTGTGTGTGTGTGTGTGTGTGTGTGTGAGAGAGAGAGAGAGAGAGAGAGAGAGAGAGAGAGAGACCCACATGATCTTCTCCAGAATCTTGGTTTAGCTGTGAGGCAAAGATCATCTGGAACAAGGATTGAAACTAGAGGTGAAACTGTAGTTTCATGAAGTGGTTGAATGAAGTTGTCATGGTCTGCCTTTGTCTGCCTCCCTGTCCTGTCTGTTTTTAACCTTGAGTGTATTTTGTGAGTTCTTTCCCCCAGATGGCGCACTCAGAGCCGAAGAACACCTGCTGCTTATCACTGCCATACACCTGATGTGCATAAGCGGCTCATCCACAAATCTGACGTGCATAGCGGCTTATCAGCAGTAGGCTACTTAACCCAGGCTTTCAGCTTTTAAACTGCCGGATTCTTGGTTTTTCGATGTCCTTGCCATGAAGCCAGATTCTCTGCCTGAGATTCCATTATCTTGACCTTGCCCTTCCTGTCACTTCTATGTGCTCTGATGACGGAGCTTCCCGCAGCTATATTCAAGGTAACCTGGCCAACTCTCTAATTCCTGTATTAAAGCGTGTTGTCTTTTCTGGTGTTCCCAGACACTATCCTGCGTGGCTGCCACGCCACACCGACTCCTGGTTCCACAGCTACCTGCACAACAATATCACTTTGGAACTCTCTGGCTCTCAGCTCAGAGCGTACAGCTCTGCCCCGTTCCAGTTAAGTTCCTTCATGTTTCTGTGGGATTCCGCTCTCACACATTCCTGCCTGTGACTGTGCATGACTAAGAACTGTATTCAAGAATTGTTCCAAGAACTGTATGAACTCTGATATTGCACTACTAAGAACTTTCCAAGCTGACTCTATCGTCAAGTCCTGCTTAATTGGAACTGCGGCACAGACGTGCAACACTCTGACCTCTGAAGATAACCTATGAACTGTGAATGATTCCTGGACAGCAAATCTTATTTTGTAAATGGAGAACATTATTTCTAGAACTGTAAACATTTCTATTTTAAGCCTTCACTGAACTGTGAATTGTTTAAGGCTTCCAGTGTTACGAGTATAATCACTCACCATCTCTCTCCTCTGTTCTCCTAGTTCCTGTCCTCAGCTCTATGCGTCCCACCTAGTCCCTGCCCCAGAACGGAGACCTGCAGCACCCTAATTTCCACTGCTATGAGTGGGCTGACTCTCCACTCAGTAGGCCATCTAACCAGCACACCATTGTTCTTTTGTTTATTGTAAATAAATCTCTTTTCGTTCATAACTAGTTCTATTCTTTGCTCCCAACGTGTAAGGCCATCACCAAGTACTGGTCCGGTTCTGTCCTTACCCCTAACCATAACAGAAGTCTGTGTGACACTCTGTCAATGATTTGTTAAACAACCTTTGGAAGGTTCAAAATCAAATATTAATAATCATGTTGTGAAAAGTGTAGGAACACGGACCCACAACAGGGGGCGCAAATGAACGGACAATGGAATAAGCCAAATATAACAATTTAATGTTGTGAATGTGCACAACAGAGCAACAGACAACACAATTGAGATCAACAGTCAAATAAGTTACGGTGATGTGTGAGCAGGCTCGAGGATAGAAGACGCCCGTCCAGAAAAGAGCCGGATATCACACGCCTTCCACGCCACCGTACCTGAAGCAATCCTGGAGCCACCAAGCACTGGGTCCCCAGGTGGCCACTGCCTCCGGCTGTCAGATCGGGTACTGCTGGCAGGAAGAACAGACAGGTGATGGTGGGTGCGTGAACACCCAGCAAACAGTTCAACATAAAGGTGGAAAGCACCTCCACCTCTCAATCACGATGCACACGAAGCTTGTACAGATCCTGAAGTCACACTTAAACAGAGTCTGCAAACTCAGAATTATGTCAGTCAGCACAGAAGTAAAAACGTTACCACTGTATGACACCAAAAGGCTGAGACGTTTACTTGTTGGTAGACGATTTCTCGGCAGTGAGGTGAAGATGCTGCCCGGCTCATATGGAGGTGTGGATGATGGTGATGAGTGACAGCTGGCATTGTTGATGAGTGACAGCTGCCACTCCCGGTGCTCCTGCGCCCTCACGTGCCTGAAGCCCGCACTTCAGGCAGGACGCCCTCTGGTGGTGGGCCAGCAGTACCTCCTCTTCAGCGGCCCACACAATAGGACCCCCCCCTCAACGGGCGCCTCCTGGCGCACGACCAGGCTTGTCCGGGTGACGGGTGTAGAAGTCGGCCAGGAGGGCCGGGTCCAGGATGAAGCTCCTCTTCACCCAGGAGCGCTCTTCGGGTCCATAACCCTCCCAGTCCACCAGATACTGGAACCCCCGACCCTTACGACGGACATCCAGGAGCCGGCGAACTGTCCACGCAGGCTCCCCGTCGATAATCCGGGCAGGAGGCAGCGCCAGTCCGGGGGCACAGAGGGATGAGGTGTGGTGAGGCTTGATCCGGGAGACATGAAAGACTGGATGTATCCGCAGTGAAGCTGGCAGCCTTAGCTTCACCGCGGCAGGACTGAGGACCTTAATGATGTGGAAGGGGCTGATGTACCGATCCTTCAGTTTTTGTGAGTCCACCTGTAACGGAATGTCTTTAGTTGACAGCCAAACCTCCTGCCCGGGCTGGTATGCAGGGGCCGGGGACCGCCGGCGGTCTGCATGGGCCTTGGCCCTCGTCCGGGCTTTGAGCAGGGCAGAGCGGGCAGAGCGCCACACCCGACGGCACCGCCTCAGATGGGCCTGGACCGAGGGCACCCCGACCTCTCCCTCCACAAGTGGAAACAATGGGGGCTGGTACCCCAAACACACCTCAAACGGGGAGAGGCCGGTGGCAGACGAGACTTGACTGTTGTGTGCGTACTCGATCCAGGCCAGATGGTTGCTCCAGGCCGAGGTCACACAGCGAAGGGCCTGTTCCAATTCCTGGTTTGCCCGCTCTACCTGTCCGTTGGTCTGGGGATGGTACCCGGATGAGAGGCTCATGGTGGCCCCCAGTTCTCTACAGAAACTCCTCCAGACTTGCGAGGAGAACTGGGGACCATGGTCAGAGACGACATCGGATGGAATCCCATGCAAACGTACGACGTGGTGGACCAGGAGGTCTGCATTCTCCTGGGCCGTCGGGAGCTTCGGGAGGGCCACGAAGTGGGCCGCCTTGGAGAACCGGTCCACTATTGTGAGGATGGTGGTCATGCCCTGGGACGGCGGGAGGCCCGTGACGAAGTCCAGGCCGATGTGGGACCAGGGGCGGTGGGGCACAGGTAACGGCTGGAGGAGACCCTGTGCCCGTTGGTGGTCTGCCTTTCCCCTGGCACAGGTGGTGCAGGCCTGGACATACTCCCAGACGTTGGCTTCCATAGACGCCCACCAGAAGCGCGGCCTAACCACTGCCACGGTTCTTTGCACCCCTGGGTGACAGGAGAGCTTGGACCCGTGACAGAAGTCCAGGACAGCAGCTCTGGCTTCCGGTGGGACGTAGAGTCTGTTCCTTGGGCCGGTCCCCGGGTCCAGGTTCCGTGCCAGGGCCTCCCGGACGGTCTTCTCCACGTCCCAGGTGAGGGCTGCCACGATAGTGGACTCGGGGATGATAGGTTCCGGTGGATCTGACAGCTCGACCTTGACCTCGTCTTCATGGACCCAGGACAGGGCGTCAGATCGCTGGTTCTTAGTCCTGGGACGGTAGGTAATCCGGAAGTCAAATCACCCAAGAACAGTGACCAGCGGGCTTGCCTGGGGTTCAGAAAATTGGTAGTCCGAATGTACTCCAGGTTCTGATGGTCCGTGAAAACCGTAAATGGTACCGCAGCTCCCTCTAACAGGTGTCTCCACTCCTCAAGAGCCTCTTTCACCGCAAGAAGTTCCCGATTGGCGACATCATAGTTCTGCTCCGCCGGGGTCAACCTGCAGGAAAAATAGGCACATGGATGGAGAACCTTGTCGGACTCTCCGCTCTGGGACAGCACGGCTCCTATCCCTGAGTCAGAGGCATCCACTTCAACAACAAACTGGCGTTTGGGATCGGGCTGCACCAGAACGGGTGCAGACGAGAACCGACGTTTCAACTCCCTAAACGCGGCTTTGCACCAATCCGACCAGGTGAAGGGGATTTTAGTGGAGGTCAGGGCCGTCAGGGGGCTAACTACCTGGCTATAACCCTTAATAAACCTCCAGTAGAAATTTGCGAAGCCGAGAAACTGTTGCAGCTTCCTACGGTTTGTCGGTTGGGGCCAATCCCTCACCGCCGCAACCTTGGCCGGATCAGGTGCGACGGAGTTGGAGGAGATGATGAACCCCAGGAAAGACAAAGAAGTGCGGTGGAACTCGCACTTTTTGCCCTTCACAAACAGCCGGTTCTCCAACAACCGCTGCAGGACCTGACGTACATGCTGGACATGGGTCTCAGGATCCGGGAGAAGATGAGGATGTCGTCTAGGTATACGAAGATGAACCGGTGCAGGAAGTCCCGCAAGACGTCATTAACCAATGCCTGGAACGTCGCGGGCGCATTGGTGAGGCCGAACGGCATGACCAGGTACTCAAAGTGACCTAACAGGGTGTTAAATGCCGTCTTCCATTCGTCTCCCTTCCGGATCTGAACCAGGTGGTATGCATTTCTAAGATCCAATTTGGTGAAAATTTGGGCTCCATGCAGGGGCGTGAACACAGAATCTAACAGAGGCAGCGGGTATCGATTACGAACCGTGACTTCGTTCAGCCCTCTGTAGTCTATGCATGGACGGAGTCCGCCGTCTTTCTTGCCCACAAAAAAGAAACCTGCACCCATCGGGGAGGTGGAGTTCCGGATCAACCCGGCAGCTAAGGAGTCCCGGATGTAGGTCTCCATTGATTCGCGCTCAGGACGAGAGAGGTTGTACAGCCTGCTGGACGGGTACTCAGCGCCTGGGATCAAATCAATGGCACAATCATACGGACGGTGCGGGGGAAGAGCGAGTGCCAGATCTTTGCTGAAGACGTCAGCAAGATCATGGTACTCCTCAGGCACCGCTGACAGATTGGGGGGACTTTAACCTCCTCATTAGCTGTCACACCGGGTGGAACCGAGGATCCTAAACATTTCCGGTGGCAGGTGTCGCTCCACCACGTCACTACCCCAGACGGCCAATCAATCCGGGGATTGTGCTTTAATATCCATGGAAACCCCAAAATCACTCGGGAGGTAGAAGGTGTTATATAAAACACAATCTCCTCCCTGTGATTTCCAGACACCACCAATGTCACTGGTTGTGTCTGATGTGTGATTTATGGGAGAAGGGTGCCATCTAGTGCCCGTACCTTCAATGGGGAAGGTAGTGCCACTAGAGGGAGCCCTACCTCCTTGGCCCATCTGCTGTCCAGCAGATTCCCTTCAGACCCCGTGTCCACCAGTGCTGGGGCTTGAAGGGTAAGATCCCCACAAAGGATCGTCACTGGGATGCGTGCTGATCTACGGGCTTTTCCCGCGTGGATGTTATGGCCCACCCTTAACACAGTCTTTAAGGGCGCGCATTGTAGTTTAACCGTTTGGGGCAGTTTCTTTGTATGTGCTCGTCAGAGCCACAGAAAAAACACTCCCCGCGAGCCAGCCTCCGTTGTCTGTCATGTGATTTTACTTTGGCCCTGCTCGTGTCCATAACTTCGTCAGCAGGGGGAGCTGTGGCTCCACAGAGCTCTCTGACTGTGGAGCGTGGAGACAGCGGCACCCTTTCGGACCCGGAAGGAAGAGGGACCGCTCGTGCCTGGCCACGCCCTTCGCCCCACTCCTAACGGTGTTCTTCTAACCGGTTGTCTAACCGTATAACCAGGTCGACAAGCCCGTCAAAATCCCGCGGCTCATCCTTAGCCAGCAGGTGCTCCTTCAGGACCGGAGACAGTCCATTTACGAAGGCGTCGCAGAGTGCAACGTTATTCCAGCCAGACCTCACAGCCGCAATGCGGAAGTCGACTGCGTACTCGGCTGCACTCCGACGTCCCTGTCTCATAGACAGCAGCACAGTCGAAGCGGTCTCGCCTCTATTGGGATGATCAAACACTTGTTTAAACTCCCTCACAAACCCAGTATATGTCGTTAGGAGCCGTGGGTTTTGCTCCCAAAGCGCCATAGCCCAGGTGCGTGCCTCTCCTCGAAGCAAATTGATGACATAAGCCACCCGGCTAGCATCTGACGCGTACATGAAGGGACGTTGTGCAAAGATGAGCGAACACTGCATTAAGAAGTCCGCGCACGTCTCGACACAACCTCCGTACCATTATTACTTTTAATAAATTTGCACAAAAAAAATCACATTGTCATTACGGGTATTGTGTGTAGAATTTCATCCATTTTGGATTAAGGCTGTAAGAATAAAAAATGTGGAAAACCTTAAGTGCTGTCAACATTTTCCAGATTAACTGTATACACTCTCTGAGTGCTCTTCCACTTTATTGTTTTAACCTTTGTTTATTCATAAGGGCAATACTTTGTGACCATTTTTCTGTGAAAGGTGCTGCATAAACAAAGTTTACTCACTTGGTATTTCATTAATGACTGAGTCCCTTTCATCCATCTGTCTAGTTGGGAATGGACTAATTCATCTCTCACACAGAGAGGTGACTGAAGCTTTGTGATCTGACATAAATGGACTCTAATCACCACCAGATGCCCATGTTCAACCATGACAGAAGACTTCCACTCCCTCTCCGAGGTGTGTGCTCATCCAACATGCCTTTCATGGACTCCACACACAGCCTTCTACGAGTGCTGGCCATTATTGAAAAGCCCAGAAAAGAAATATGGAAATTTTTATATTTATATGTTGCATAACTTTTGGGTGGAGTGTTTTCCCCCCTTGCTGTCTCAAAATAGCAGGGTTTCATTCTCCATCCACAGTGTAAGGTGGAAAGTAAACATGCAGTTGGAAGGTGGAAGAGCAATACCCAGGCGGGTCAACTTACTGTTCACAAGTCAGTGTGGGAACAGTCAGACATCTCCATGACTGCATGGAAAACAAGAGGAAACCAAAGCAAGAGGAGCACAAACTTCCAGAACTCCGATTCACGTGCTGAGAGATGGAAAATTGCAGGAGAAACTGCACAGGAGAGACGGAGTAAGAAGGCTTTGACATGGGGTGGGTGACAAATAAAATATGTAACCAAGGTGAAAGTTGGGGTCACTTCAGAAGGTATAGAAACTCTAAGAACATCCATCCACTGCAGGGAAATGAGAAAAAAAGAAATTTTTATATTTACTCTTTTAAAAAAGACTGGTGCTCCCTAATGCTAGGCATGAGGTATGCTGGGTGTTTTATAGGGTGAAAAGATGGACAGCGAGAGATGGAGTATTTAAGTGCAGAGAATAGCCTGCGTTTAATTAGATAGACATGAATAATTTGTCTATGATATTACAGAGAGGAATTAATCTATAACCTCTCAAAAAGGTGACTTTTTAAGGTGCCATCACTGTTGTGAAGGTGTCGTAGCACGGACCCACAACAGGGGGTGCAAATGAACGGACAATGAGTAAGCCAAAAGGTAACAATTTAATGTTGTGACAATACACAACGAAATGTGTCGTAATTCTCACAGTCAATAAACACCGGGTGACGTGTGGGCAGGCTCGAAGATAGAAGACGCCCGACGAGAGAGAAGCCGCGTCCCACACGGCCTCCACCACCAACGGTCTGAAGAACACCGGAGCCGCCAAGTCCCGAGTCCCCAGGTGGCCTCTGTCTTCGGCTGTCGACCCTGGTACTGCTGGCAGAAAACAGAAAGATGATGTATGAGTGTGAGTCCGCACACTCAGTAATTTACAGTCCAAACACAGTTGGGAGGGAGCACCTCCACCTCCAAATCACACACACTCGTGCAGCTCCTGGTCAACCACTTATCGGTTTTGGGGTGTGAGGCGAAGCCGTCGCAGTCACACCAAACGCCAAAAATCCCAGATAAGGAATACCAACAGGAAAAACAGCTGCAAAACAGATCAGATTATTATTCGCAATAACCACAGCAGAGAAGTGTACCTTGGTACTGGTAGTCGATTTCTCGGCGGGGAGGTGGAGTTGCAGTCCGGCTTTTATGGTAGTGATGATAACGAGTGACAGCTGGTGCAGAGGATGAGTGACAGCTGTCACTTCTTCTGGGTCTGGCGCCCTCTCGTGCTTGGAGCCCGCACTCCAAGCAGGGCGCCCTCTGGTGGTGGTGGGCCAGCAGTACCTCCTCTTCAGCGGCCCACACAACAGGACCCCCCCTCAACGGGCGCCTCCTGGCATCCGACCAGGCTTGTCCGGATGTCTTGTGTAGAATTCGGCCAGGAGGGCCGGGTCCAGGATGAAGCTCCTCTTCACCCAGGAGCGTTCTTCAGGTCCATACCCCTCCCAGTCCACCAGATATTGGAAACCCCGGCCCTTACGACGGACATCCAGGAGCCTGCGGACTGTCCAGGCAGGCTCCCCGTCAATGAGCCGGGCAGGAGGCGGCGTAGGTCCCGGAGTACAGAGGGGCGAGGTGTGGTGTGGTTTGAGACGGGAAACATGAAAGACAGGGTGAATCCGCAGTGAAGCCGGGAGTTGAAGCTTCACTGCGGCCGGGTTGATGATCTTGAGGATACGAAAGGGTCCGATGAATCTGTCCTTTAGTTTTGGGGAGTCGACACACAAAGGGATGTCCTTGATCGAGAGCCACACCTCCTGCCCGGGCTGGTATGTTGGGCCGGGGAACGTCGGCGGTCCGCATGGGTCTTGGCCCTCGTCCGGGCTTTTAACAGGGCAGAGCGGGCGGTCCGCCACACCCGGCGGCACCTCCTGAGGTGGGCCTGGACCGAGGGCACACCGACCTCTCCCTCCACCAGCGGGAACAATGGGGGCTGGAACCCCAAACAAGCCTCAAAAGGGGAGAGGCCGGTAGCAGACGAGACTAGGCTGTTATGGGCATACTCGATCCAGGCCAGATGGTGACTCCAGGCCGCCGGGTGCGCGGAGGTGACGCAGCGAAGGGCCTGTTCCAACTCCTGGTTAGCCCGCTCTGCCTGGCCGTTGGTCTGGGGGTGGTACCCGGACGAGAGACTCACGGTGGCCCCCAGCTCCTTACAGAAACTCTTCCACACCTGCGAAGAGAACTGGGGACCACGATCTGATACAATGTCCGATGGTATCCCATGCAGCCGCATGACGTGGTGGACCAGAAGGTCTGCCGTCTCCTGGGCTGTTGGGAGCTTCGGGAGGGCCACGAAGTGGGCCGCCTTGGAGAACCGGTCCACTATCGTGAGAATAACGGTGTTGCCCTGGGACGGCGGGAGGCCCGTGATGAAGTCCAGGCCGATGTGAGACCAGGGGCAATGAGGCACCGGCAGGGGCTGGAGGAGTCCCGTCGTCCTCCGATGGTCTGCCTTGCCCCTGGCGCAGATGGTACAGGCCTGGACGTAGTCCCGGACGTCGGTTTCCAGGGACGCCCACCAGAAGCGCTGCTGGACTACTGCCACGGTCCTACGCACTCCGGGATGACAGGAGAGCTTGGATCCATGACAGAAGTCCAATACGGCAGCTCTTGCCTCTGGTGGGACGTACAGTCTGTTCTTGGGGCCAGTCCCCGGGTCCGGGCTCCTTGTCAGGGCCTCCCGGACGGTCTTCTCCACGTCCCAGGTGAGGGTGGCCACGACAGTGGACTCGGGGATGATGGTCTCGGTGGGGTTCGACAGCCCCGCTTTGGCTTCTTCTTCGTGTACCCAGGACAATGCATCTGGTTTTTGGTTCTTGGTCCCGGGGCGATACGTGATCTGGAAGTCAAAGCACCCGAAGAACAGAGACCAGCGGGCTTGCCTGGGGTTCAGCCGCTTGGCGGTCCGGATGTACTCCAGGTTCCGATGGTCAGTGAAAACCGTGAAGGGCAATGATGCCCCCTCCAGCAGGTGTCTCCACTCTTCAAGAGCCTCCTTCACCGCAAGAAGTTCCCGATTGCCGACGTCATAGTTCCGTTCAGCTGGGGTCAACCTGCGGGAATAAAAGGCACAAGGATGGAGGACTTTATCAGCCTCCACGCTCTGGGACAGCACGGCTCCTATCCCTGAGTCAGAGGCGTCCACCTCTACTATGTACTGGCGATCAGGATCAGGCTGCACCAGAACTGGTGCAGTCGAGAACCGGCGTTTCAACTCCTGGAACGCGGCTTCGCACCGATCCGACCAGGCGAAGGGGACCTTGGTGGAGGTCAGGGCAGTCAGGGGGCTAACTACCTGACTGTAACCTTTAATGAACCTCCTGTAGAAATTTGCAAAGCCTAGGAACTGCTGTAGTTTTCCTGCGGCTTGTTGGTTGGGGCCAATCTCTCACCGCCGCAACCTTAGCCGGATCAGGGGCGACGGAGTTGGAGGAGATGATGAACCCCAGGAAGGACAAAGAAGTGCGGTGGAACTCGCACTTCTCGCCCTTCACAAACAGCCGGTTCTCCAACAACCGCTGTAGGACCTGACGTACATGCTGGACATGGGTCTCAGGGTCCGGGGAAAAGATGAGTATATCGTCCAGATATACGAAGACGAACCGATGCAGGAAGTCCCGCAAGACGTCATTTACCAAAGCTTGGAACGTCGCGGGGGCGTTAGTGAGGCCGAACGGCATGACCAGGTACTCAAAATGACCTAACGGGGTGTTGAATGCCGTCTTCCATTCGTCTCCCTTCCGGATCCGAACCAGGTGGTACGCGTTTCTAAGATCCAATTTTGTGAAAATTTGGGCTCCATGCAGGGGCGTGAACACTGAATCTAACAGAGGTAACGGGTATCAGTTGCGAACCGTGATCTCGTTCAGCCCTCTGTAATCAATGCATGGACGGAGTCCGCCGTCTTTCTTGCCCACAAAAAAGAAACCAGCACCCATCGGGGAGGTGGAGTTCCGGATCAGCCCGGCAGCTAAGGAGTCCCGGATGTAGGTCTCCATTGATTCGCGTTCCGGACGTGAGAGGTTGTACAGCCTGCTGGACGGGTACTCAGCGCCCGGGACCAAATCGATGGCACAATCATACGGTCGGTGCGGGGGAAGAGTGAGTGCCAGATCTTTGCTGAAAACGTCAGCAAGATCGTGGTACTCCTTTGGCACCGCCGATAGATTGGGGGGAACTTTGACCTCCTCATTAGCCGTAGTGCCGGGAGGAACCGAGGATCCTAAGCACTCAGGGTGGCAGGTTTCGCTCCACTGCGTCACAACCCCAGACGGCCAATCAATCTGGGGATTGTGCTTCACCATCCATGGAAAGCCCAAAATCACTCGGGAGGTAGAAGGTGTTACATGGAACACTATCTCCTCCCTGTGATTCCCAGACACAACCAAAGTCACTGGTTGTGTCTGATGTGTGATTAATGGAAGCAGGGTGCCATCTAGTGCTCGCACCTGCAATGGTGCCGGCAGAGCCACCAGAGGGAGCCCTACTTCCTTTACCCATCTGCTGTCCAGCAGATTCCCTTCAGACCCTGTGTCTATCAGTGCTGGGGCATGAAGGGTTAAATCCCCACAAAGGATGGTTACTGGGATTCGTGCAGATTTGCGGGGTTTTCCCGCGTGCGTGTTATGACCCACCCTTAGCCCAGTTTCTAAGGACGGGCGTTGTAGTTTGACCGTTTTAGGGCAGTCCCTCTGCATGTGCTCGCAAGAGCCGCAGACGAAACACTCCCCGCGGGCCAGCCTCCTTTGTCTGATGTTTGATTTTAATTTGGCCCTGCTCGTGTCCCTAGCCTCCTCAGCAGGGGGAGCTGTAGCCACACGGAGCTCTCTGGCAGTGAAGCGTGGGGACGACGTCATCTTATCGGAACCGGAAGGGGGAGGGACGACTCGTGCCCGGTCACGCCTCCCGGCCTGCTCCCGACGATGCTCATTTAAACGGTTGTCTAAACGTATAACCAAATCGATCAGCCCGTCCAATTCCCGCGGTTCCTCCTTGGCCAGTAGGTGCTCCTTAAGGACCGGGGACAGTCCATTTACAAAGGCGGCGCGGAGCGCAACGTTATTCCAGCCGGACCTCGCTGCCGCGATGCGGAAGCCGACTGCATACTCGGCTGCGCTACGGCGCCCCTGTCTCATCGACAGCAGCACGTTCGAAGCGGTCTCGCCTCTGTTGGGATGATCAAACACTTGTTTGAATTCCCGTACAAACCCAGTATAAGACGTTAGGAGCCGTGAATTCTGCTCCCAAAGCGCCGTAGCCCATGCGCGTGCCTCTCCTCGAAGCAAATTAATAACATAAGCTACCCGGCTAGCATCTGATGCGTACATGACAGGGCGCTGTGAAAAGACGAGCGAACACTGCATGAGGAAGTCCGCGCACGTCTCGACACAGCCCCCGTACGGTTCCGGAGGGCTTATGTATGCTTCAGGGGACGGTGGGGGGGTTCGTTGAACGGCCAGTGGAACGTTTGATACGGGCCCAGGACCAGCCAGA
Organism: Thalassophryne amazonica; assembly: GCF_902500255.1. NCBI lineage: Eukaryota > Metazoa > Chordata > Actinopteri > Batrachoidiformes > Batrachoididae > Thalassophryne > Thalassophryne amazonica. The sequence goes on from NC_047110.1 coordinate 59,599,286, forward strand.
GGAGTGGCTGCAGCAGCGCCCTGATCGCGCGCTTCCACCCTGGCGGTGAGAGCCTCCACCCTCCGATTAAGGAGGACACTCTGCTCGGTCACTAATTATAACCGGGCCTTGAAGGCGGTTAAGATCTGCTGCAGCTCACTCAACCCGCCTCCCGCTGACGCCTGCGCTCCTGGCTCTTCCATTGGCCGTTCAAGCTGAAGTTGACGCCCCTCGGAGTCCATGACGATGGCCGAGAAATCCTGTTGTGAAGGTGTCGTAGCACGGACCCACAACAGGGGGCGCAAATGAACGGACAATGAGTAAGCCAAAAGGTAACAATTTAATGTTGTGACAATACACAACGAAATGTGTCGTAATTCTCACAGTCAATAAACACCAGGTGACGTGTGGGCAGGCTCGAAGATAGAAGACGCCCGACGAGAGAGAAGCCGCGTCCCACACGGCCTCCACCACCAACGGTCTGAAGAACACCGGAGCCGCCAAGTCCCGAGTCCCCAGGTGGCCTCTGTCTTCGGCTGTCGACCCTGGTACTGCTGGCAGAAAACAGAAAGATGATGTATGAGTGTGAGTCCGCACACTCAGTAATTTACAGTCCAAACACAGTTGGGAGGGAGCACCTCCACCTCCAAATCACACACACTCGTGCAGCTCCTGGTCAACCACTTATCGGTTTTGGGGTGTGAGGCGAAGCCGTCGCAGTCACACCAAACGCCAAAAATCCCAGATAAGGAATACCAACAGGAAAAACAGCTGCAAAACAGATCAGATTATTATTCGCAATAATCACAGCAGAGAAGTGTACCTTGGTACTGGTAGTCGATTTCTCGGCGGGGAGGTGGAGTTGCAGTCCGGCTTTTATGGTAGTGATGATAACGAGTGACAGCTGGTGCAGAGGATGAGTGACAGCTGTCACTTCTTCTGGGTCTGGCGCCCTCTCGTGCTTGCAGCCCGCACTCCAAGCAGGGCGCCCTCTGGTGGTGGTGGGCCAGCAGTACCTCCTCTTCAGCGGCCCACACAACAATCACATCCCATTTCCTGTTTTAATATAACACGATGCAAAATACTAAAAGTGTATCTTTCAATTAAGTGACCTATTGTCTGTGTCATTATCACTGAAATACCACACACCTCATGCAACAGGAATTCTACTACCATGGCACACCCTATGGCATGCCAGCCCACTCACGTTTTTTTTCATCCTCCCTTCATGAAATGATTCAAATTTTCGTGATGTTTTTTTTTTAACTCACTATTACTAACCCTACTCATACCCCCAACCCTAACCTTAACCATAACCTAACCCTACTCCTTCCCCAAACCCTAACCATAACCCCCCCCCGTGGCACTTTTAATTAAGTGCACCCATCACGGAATGAATTACAATGAATTCGTGCTGCCATGACAAAAATTTTGCACTTTTTGTGACAATATGACGAACCAGTATATTTCGTGCTGCTGAATTATGACAATCCGTGAGACTGGAGTCCGTGAGTTTGTTTGTTTTTTGAATTGTTTTGTAATTTGTGTCTGTAGCATGGCCCAAGCAGAGGGTCACCCCTTTGAGTCTGGTCTGCTTGAGGTTTCTTCCGCAGAGGAAGTTTTCCTTTACCACTGTACCACTGGGGGTTGGTAAGGGTAGACCTTACTTGTGTGAAGCACCTTGAGGCAATGTTGTTGTGATTTGGTGGTATATAAATGAAAATTAAAAATAAAAAAACTGGGTTGGGCATGCATGTATGTTTGAGGCAGATGGGAAGAGAAGATGGAAGTTATCACATCTTCGACTGTTGTTTGCTGTTTAGAGAGACTGTATTATATCTGTAAATTATTAATTGCTGAGTGGGAACTGTACTCTCACATTTTGACCCACTCCAACTGCACCCACAATATGTTCTGCCCAAGCTCACTCAACCTGCAGATCAACCCATAGGTGCTCACAGGTTAAGGGTTGACGCATGCATCACTAATGGTGGGACTAGAATCCACATCCGTTGTGCTTTTCCCAAATAGAAAGATGTTAGATGTTAGTGGCCAGCGATCACCTTAGCATTTCTTTTGTTTTTCTTGTTGCTTAATGCTGAGAAATTATACCTTATTTGTAATCTTTCTGCCACCTGATTCTGTTTTTTTCTGTCTGTCCGAGGTCCAAGTCCATCCAGAAGTGGGAGTGGGTGTCTTCTTCTGTAATGGTCATGAAATAGAAGTGATCTGTGGACCCAACCACCCCCAGTCAGCCTCCCGTCTTAGACACCAGCATGGACTCCCAAAATTTCCTGTATTTGTATATAATTTCCTGTATATTTGTATATATTTGTCTTCTGCTGGGACTGGTTGTCCCAGCAGAAGACTGCCCCTCCCTGAGCCTGGTTCTGCTGGAGGTTCCTTCCTGTTAAAAGGGAGTTTTTGCTTCCCAATGTCCCCAAGTGCTTGCTCATAGGGGGTCGTTTGACCGTTGGGGTTTTTCTGTAATTATTGTATGGCTTTTGCCTTACAATATAAAGCGCCTTGGGGCAACTGTTTGTTGTGATTTGGCGCTATAAAAATAAAATTGATTTGATTTGATCAATTGTTTCTGTAACATGACCCAAGCAGAGGGTCACCACTTTGTGTCTGTTCTGCTTCAGGTTTCTTCCTCATATCATCAAAGGGAGTTTTTCCTTACCACTGTCGCCTGTGTGCTTGCTCTAGGGGTTGGTAATGTTAGACCTTACTTGTTGTTGTGATTTGGCGCTATATAAATGAAATAAATTGAATAAATTAAATTGAACTGTGAGTCTGGAGGAGAGAGGTTTGAGGAGCAGCGGCTGAGGATAAAGGTTTGTTTACCTCCTGAAGGGTGTAAAATGTAGTGGCAGAAAAAAATCATTCATAGCTCTTTTAAGTTACTTTAACACACATTAAACAAGTTTATTTGATTTAACTTAAAGAGGTTTTGATGGGGGAATCATATGAGTTAGCAAAATCTCAATTGAACTAATTTCCTAGAAATGTTTTAGTTGAGCTAACTTTTCAGATTTTACTCAGCAGAGTAATTCACTGTTTATGTACGAATACACAATCAACACATTGTTTAATTCAGCATCAGTTGTACTATTCGGTATTTTTTGTAATGTGAAACTACCTCCATCTGCGGATAAACTGTATAAACTATCACATAACCACCGTTCCCAGGAGGATTTTGTTTCAGTTTGAAGCAAATATAAAACAATGGCACCAGCTCATGGTTTGACTTTTACGTGTACTTTTTTTGCACTGTGCGTCTTCCATCCTCACTCACTGACTTCACATATTTCATTGTAATTCCTTAATAGTCAACAGTTTATCTGACATGCTGGGAACAGTCAGCAGTCATCTGCTGTCCAGATCCGTGTCCGGTAGCCAGCTCCTCGCTGCACACTTACAACACAGGACGAGGCCCAAACAATGCTGCACATCTGGGGCCTCAACTGGCTGACAGCCACAAGTGCTCTGTTCTCCTCCTCCTCTTCCATCCCCTCCTTCCCCGGTGTGCATTACAGGTTGCTGTAAATGTCCAGATTCATACCAACAACCTGAACTACGGCTTACTGTGGGGTTGTGTACAGAGGTCAAATAAAGTTTATGTATAGCACAGGAAGAAAATTTCTCTTCATTGCTAATTCCAGTTTGAACGTGTTTCAAAGTAGAATAACTGTCACAGTAGGTATTATGTTGCTAAAATAAGCAGACATGATATTTCACAGAGATTTAAATGAAAGCTTTCTAATTACACAGAACGGTGTTTTTTAAGTACATACTTTAATTGCAAGGATATTAATGCATTTTCACCTTTGATGCCATCCCACTCCTTTTGGACTATGGAGATTAACATTAGAATTGATCCCATTTTCACTTAAATACATCAATGAAAAAAGTAAGTCTGATATTGGCCCTGAGGCTCATTGACATCTGTCCTTATCCCTACATTCTGTGGCGTGAAGCAGGTGAGATTCTATGACTCCTCCTGGACAGGACGCCAGTCTGAAGTTACACTCTAATGCTGTGTTTACACATAGGCAAGACGCGTTACGAATGTCATATTTGCGTCATTCTTGGCACATTCCTGACATTCTTAACGTGACTTAATGCATCTGAATAGGTTTCTTAATAGTGCGTGTTGGTGCGTGATATTCGTGATTTTCGTGGAGCATGTTTATGGCTGTCAAAAAAAATCTTCCACGAATGACACGCACCACCCTCATTTCACCTCATGTCGTGGAGGTCACAACTGAGAGTGTTGATCTGTCTTGATTAGTGGTGATAGAGCTTAATAGAGCATGACAGCGTTCTTCTCTGACGTGCGCACAATTAAACCCTGCTGCACCACATTTAGTTTCATTGCTGCAATCTGCCGAAGAAGGACAGTGACACCAAGTTGGCTAAAAGCTTCATTCAAATGTTCATCTGTGTGCTCCTGCAGGTGTTCCACCTGCTGCTGCTGCTGCTGTGCCTGATGTTTGGGAAAATGTGCGAGATGAGAGCCGCGTGGAGCCACACATCTGGCTCTCTCAGTCTCCTCCTCCTCTCTGTGCCACTCCATGGCACAGAGCCCAACTAAGCATGCAGTCACAAAGTTCTTCTGCTGTGGATTAATCTAGATTTTGAGGAGCAAACTGGAGTGATCTGAATTGTTCAGCAGCTGATGGTAGGATGAATATGGGTGTGTGTATGTGGAGAGAATTCGCCTCATTCACAACGTGACAAAAATAGCAATAGCGCGGAACAGCGCGGAACATTATTGTTGACTGTGAGTAATGGTTCCAGATACTTCACCAGCAACACGTGCCATTAATTGTAATGCGTGGTAACAGGTTGCAGCAGTTCCTGAGGACACCTGATGCCTCTGCCTCAAATCATCACATTTGTGATCAGTGGCCAAGAATGTGTACTTTGTGGCATTCGTGACTTGTCGTCTTTATGTGTAAATGCAGCATAAAAAAGAACTGCTCTCTCAATGAGAAAAATTGATGTAATAATTTGCATAGATTTAAAAAAAAAAGAAGTTATTTCAACTTAGTTATTTCAACTGTCAACTGAGTTAATGCCACAAGACTTCAAGTTGAAATAACTTAAGTTGAAATAACTTAAAAAAAAATCTATGCAAATTTTTTACATCACTTTTTCTCATTGAGACAGCAGTTCATTTTTGAGAGTGCAGTTACAAAACAACAGAGTACCAAGAGACTCCACTCCGATGCATTTTAGGCAATAGCCACTGGTGACAGCTGATGATAACATCACCATTCATGGCAGTGTAACTTACCATACGTTTTGTCTTGATGGATCATTATTGGAGTTTTTGTTCATCTTGAGCAGAATACTGAAGACACGATGGATAGCTGTAGTGAACACTGGGACCATTGTCACTAATAAAATAATTACAGAAAAGACTTTCAGTTCTAAAAATAAGTGATTTATTTTCTGCAAGTATAGGTGGCTAAGAAACGCACACAGAGCAAACACAGAGGAACTTCCTTAAAAACACGCAATTCCACGATGAGGAATCATCCAGACGTCTATATGAATGTGTTTCTGTCATGCTGTGATTTTTAACTCAGAGAGAAACAACGCCAGCAGGTCAGATTAAAGCTGCTGACACGTCTGCTTCACATGATGTAAACTTTGTTTTAATTCAATAAAAAAATAAAATAAAATAAAATACAGGATCTAACTGCAATTCTTCCTGCTTGCTGGCTGGGGATTTGTTTAAAATGGAAATAGAGACATTTACAGCATCAGGTTTGGACAAAAATATGCACCACAGTTCAGAAAACTCGCATTCTAATGATGAACGTGATGCAACGCAAATGCAAAGAGTAATATTCCAACATCAGCTTTGATTCTAAGGAAGTTTCACAGCGATGTCATGTCAATACATCATAATCATCATTTAATGGATGTGTACAGTTTACACGAACAGTTTGGTTTGACTGTGGCGTTGGGGGCTCATAACGTATTATGAACGTGTTAAGGCTACTCATGTATTATGTAATGTACTTATTTTGCTTCTTCAAAGTATCAAAGTATGAAGAAAAGATAAAAAAAAAATAAAGTTCACCTGTACAACAGCTGTGGTGATCTTGGTTGCTTTCGTCAACCACATCATGTGGTCTGACCATGGACTGTGTGGGTCTCACAGGTTTAAAACAACCCAACATGGAGGCAGCAGAACAAAGTCACGTGGGAATCTGTTGCTATGGGGCGTTCTATTGACTGTCGCCTCTTGGTACTATATTCTCTTTGTCAGGTACTTCCCCAGTCAAGGCCAGTACCCAATTATAGCTGGGTGAACTAAAAAAATTTTATTTTCCGCAGGACACAGACAGGGAGCATGACTGGGAATCAAACCCAGGTTTACATATTGGTAGCTCAACTCCTTATCACACTAATCTTACTGCTCCACATGATATAGATATACTCAATATTGAAAGCCTATAACTCCGTAACCTGTGAAAAGGACAAATACACTTTGAACCAGCTGACAAATCCCACAAGTTAAAATAATGTTAATGCTAATAATAATAATAATATGCAGTGCTATTAGTCCTCTATTATCTGTGATTATATGAAACATATAAAGCATCTGAAAAATGCATAGTTTTCATATCTACAGAATGCCTGCTCCTTAATAAGCTAAAATTAAGAGATCCCGTTTCATAGCCATTGCCAGATATCTAAATAATCTCTTTTGTATATAGTCAAAGACCCTTTTTTTTCTCTTTTCATCTTCCTTTCTAACTGAACAAGGGCTGACAAGTTCCTGTCGTTCCTGACCAGTTGGAGAATGGCGCAACAAAAGAGCCCTTGTGTGAGACTCACCCTGTCAGACAGCGCACTTTGATATTAAAAACTGTGTTGACGGCGGGGGGAGAGTCGGCGTAGGGAGGGAAGAGGCAGAGCTGAGAGGGAAAGATGAAAAGGATGAAAACAAACTCCTACTGTCTCCTAAGCTAATGTCTGTAGGTGTAACCTCATAATAGACTCACAAATATTGGTCCAGCGAAAAACGAAATAAAACAGTTCTTTGACTCCTTGTGTAGTCTGATCAGCGTGTCTCTATTCTCGTATTTTCTCATGCAGTGATCGTATCGACACAGCGGGCCTCTCTTTTGGTGTGAGGAAGAAATCCCCTGATATTGTACCTCGCTGACTGAAGTCGTGCCAAAGACCTGAAATACTAGCAGATGCCTGGTTGTGCCCAAAAATGGGTGGACGCCAATGCAAATAAGCCAATGCTGAGGACCTCATATACCTTAACGGGGAGAGTTCAAGAATCCACTTTAAATTCCTGGAGGCAAATGAGTGTAGAGGTACTTGTCTTCATCTGGGTGAAAATTAGTGACAAGTTGTAAGCGTTAGGGGTGTCACGGTACACAGAAGTCACGCTTCGGTGTTATGTTTCGGACGCGGGCGGAGAACAGACCCAGCGTTTGAAAGGAGCCAGCATAAAATAAGCAGAGCACGGTTCAAAGGATAACAGAATTTAATAAACATAACAGTGGGGTGATAAACAACCAAAAATGTCCGCGGTCTGGTGAGGTGAAAACACGGCGCGCTCTCAACAGCGCAAACGGTCCGGAGCCAGGGACCCCGCTGACACCCCCCAGGTGGCCGCGACAAACCAAGTATGTAAAGAAAGAAAACATGAGGTGAGTCCAACTCCACACAGAGAGACACAACTCAAAGGTGCACGCAATTAGCAAACACTTCCTGGCTTAAATCTATACATCAGCTTCTTACCCTGCAGGCACGGAACAACACAGTTCAAATCTCCACTGCAGCAGAAGCTGATTAGACAATTAGCATAACGTGACAGCTCACCAACACAAGGTGTGAGGGACACCAAATCCACTGTCATTACTTCATAAAAGTCACCAAAACCAAATTACCTCAGGAAGTGTGCTGAAGAGCGTGAGACCTCACCCAATCCTCCTTCACAGACTGTGGCGTCAAACCTGGAGCGGTCTCTGCGTCCGTGATGGTGAGATTGTTCTCCTGACGTCGATCTCACACGTCTGCTCACAAGGTCGAGTCTCTGGCAATCACACACTGTGCATTCAAGGTTTAAATGCAGCAATCTCTGATTAAGACAAAATACACCACAGCTGTGAGTCCTGATGACCTGCACGTGATAACAAGCCTCAGGTGTTCAGGGTGAGGTCCTGATGCTCAGCCACTCAGTCCTGAATGCATACCACCTGGTGGGACAAACAGAAAACAAAAACCAAACCAGCCAAACACCCCAGCCCACAACAGTACCCCACCCTCACGGGAAGCCTCCCGGCGACCACACGGACCTGGGCCAGGAAAAACAAAGCCCCCCTCCAGGGACCATGGCTGGAATGTTGGTTGGGAACAAAAAACACCTCCTGCAGCTTCAGCTCCTTGTGCTGACGATCCAGCTGGGAAAGGCCCGTCTCCAGGAGCTGTGCGTTACTGTGCTCTGACGACAGCTCCATCATCAGCTGCTCCACCTGCAACGTTAATCTCTTCATGCAGTCATTGATCATCTCAATGTTGAGCCTCTCCAGCTCTTCCCTCAGCTGGATAACGCACGCTCCCAGCCGCCTCTTCTCTGTCAACAGGGAACTCCGTGCCGAGACCATCACTCTCATCCTGGAGCCCATCCTTTCCCATCCTGAGCCTGTCTGCAGCAGACTGCTCCGCAGCTGACACTCCAGTGCAGAGACATCCCTTGTTGACTTGAATGGTCTTGCCCTCTGTTTCGTTTAGCAAACCTGTTAGAGTCTCCACCTTTGCATTCATTCCTGTCGACTCTTGCTTTAGTTCACTTTGCATAAGTTTGGCCAGGAGTTCTTAAACCTGTGCACTCAGCCTTCTTCCGACTATGTGTTAAAGTCTGCTTAGTCATAAACAAAAAAAAGACAAACACAAACAACCATACCAACCCCCCCTCCCCAGAGGACCGTTCCATCAAACACCGGGAAGAGGAGAAAAGAAAAAACACAACCCAACCTTAAGCTTGCAAACAAAAAAAAACGCTAACACCCCCACCCGGACGACATGTAGGGACCAACACCCCCCAGAGGACATCCCGCCAGCTCCAGGAGTAATAACCACAGCCAAGGTCCCTCTGGGACCCAAAGTCACCCACGGGGACTCCCAGCGCCTCCCAGAGGACCGTTCCATCAAACCCCAGGAGACGCCCCCCCTCATGACTAACAGACCCAGCCCCGGCCGTCCACGGCTAGATGGACCCACAGTCCTTCCCTTCCCAGAGGACACCACAGTCACACCCTGAGGGCGGAAACTGGGGGAAAAACAAAAAAAACAACAACCCCAACCCCACCCCCTCAGCGCAGTGGAAACTGGAAGTACGTCCAGTGTCACCAACCACGACTATACCCCAAAAGTCAACCGGGAGGAGTGGAACAGCAGTAATGGCATACGGCACAAGACGGCACCACCCCTCCGACTTTTAAACCAGCCACCAGCTGCAGGTATATTCCACTGCCCCAAACCTCAGCTACGCCGATGGCGTACGGCTCAAAGGCGCGCTGAAGCCGGAGGTGGAACAGGGAAGTAACAAAAAAAAAACCTAAACCCCCCCCACCCGGGTGCAGAGGTTACCTGGGAAACGCCCAGCATAACCGAACTGCACCACCCCATCAACGCCAATGGCAAACGGCACAGAGGCGCGCCAAGGCTGGAGGTTGCAAAGGGAATAAAAAAAAATACCCCAAACCCCCCCCTCCCGGGTGCAGAGGTGACCTGGGAAACGCCCAGCATAACCGAACTGCACCACCCCAGCAACGCCGACAATGTACGGTTCAAACGGCTGGGGCTGGAGGAGAAGACAGGGAATAAAAAAAAATACCCCAACCCCCCCCCCCCCCCCTCCCGGGTGCAGAGGTTACCTGGGAAACGCCCAGCATAACCAAACTGCACCACTCCAGCAACGCCGACAACGTACGGCTCACACGGCTGGAGCCAGAGGAGAAGAGAGGGCACAAAAAAAAAAAAAACCCAATTACCCCCCCATCACCCCCCAGAGGACCGTCCCATCAAACCCTGGGAGGTGAAACCAAAATAAATAAAAAAGAAAGACTAACAGACTAACATAAAGTCACCTGGGTCAAACTATGCTCCAGACAGCCTGCATTTTCAACTCCACCAGACCACAGACAGTGCTTAAAAACCCACAAAAACAACAAATTAACCCCTGATAAAAACACCTCATACTAAAACAAGAAACAGATAATAGACCAATAAAAAAAAACTACCATTGGCCTACATCGTCAAGTGCAAAGAATGGAAAAACATTGTGTTTTCCATCCTTTGAACCTGAACGGTAATGTGACTGTCACCAACAGAGGGAGTCAAAGTGCCAAATAAGAAAATCTCCGTGGTAACAGAGTAAAAACCAATACACACTGCTGCAAACGACAGCAGGTTATACCAAACAGCTTAACGCGCAAACTAAATACCACCGGGGCTGCTACAACAGGTGTCGGAGCCCGCTGCACGGGAGGAGACAGAGCTACAGCCGTAACAGCGGGGTGCGACGCGACCCAAGCTGTAAACTCCGCCATGCGCGCACCAACGCGCACAACCCGGGCGGAGCGCACCCGCAACTGATCCCGGATCAGCTCCAACATCTGCTGCAGCCTTCCCGGCAAAAAATACTGTCTCTGCTTCCGCTGGTCCATTGTTAAATGGCCACAGACTACTGTTATGTTTTGGACGCGGGCGGAGAACCGACCCAGCGTTTGAAAGGAGCCAGCATAAAATAAGCAGAGCACAGTTCAAAGGATAACAGAATTTAATAAACATAACAGTGGGGTGATAAACAACCAAAAATGTCCGCGGTCTGGTGAGGTGAAAACACGGCGCGCTCTTAACAGCGCAAACGGTCTGGAGCCACAGCAGTTCGGACCCAGGGACCCCGCCGACACCCCCCAGGTGGCCGCGACAAACCAAGTCTGTGAAGAAAGAAAACATGAGGTGAGTCCAACTCCACACAGAGAGACACAACTCAAAGGTGCACGCAATTAGCAAACACTTCCTTGCTTAAATCTATACATCAGCTTCTTACCCTGCAGGCACGGAACAACTCAGTTCAAATCTCCACTGCAGCAGAAGCTGATTAGACAATTAGCATAACGTGACAGCTCACCAACACAAGGTGTGAGGGACATCAAATCCACTGTCATTACTTCATAAAAGTCACCAAAACCAAATTACCTCAGGAAGTGTGCTGAAGAGCGTGAGACCTCACCCAGTCCTCCTTCACAGACTGTGGCGTCAAACCTGGAGCGGTCTCTGCGTCCGTGATGGTGAGATTGTTCTCCTGACGTCGATCTCACACGTCTGCTCACAAGGTCGAGTCTCTGGCAATCACACACTGTGCATTCAAGGTTTAAATGCAGCAATCTCTGATTAAGACAAAATACACCACAGCTGTGAGTCCTGATGACCTGCACGTGATAACAAGCCTCAGGTGTTCAGGGTGAGGTCCTGATGCTCAGCCACCCAGTCCTGAATGCATACCACCTGGTGGGAGAAACAGAAAACAAAAACCAAACCAGCCAAACACCCCAGCCCACAACAGTTCGGTTCATGTTTGTGTTTAGATGTCACGGTTTGGTACGCGTCCAGTTTTTACAGGCAGTAGGTTTCACTGCCTGCTGTCAAGTGTGAGATAAAGTGTAAATTTTCTTTTTCATTAATCATTTATGAATTGATTACATCTCTTGTCAGCATTTGGATAAATTTACTGTGCAGCTTGTTAAGTGCTTTGTTTTTTGCTATGTATCGAGCCAGACCACCTTCAATATTGTGTCCATTTTAAGTTTTTTTTATTTTTGCGCAAAGGGCGGCCTCTCATAAAACCTCACTCTGTACAGCTTAGAAATCATTGTAAGCAGTGTCACCATTTAGTGAAATTTGACACTGATTCATATAAAAAGTCAATGTTTGTCATACATTGGTGGTGTTTTCTGTGTAAACTTGAATGCGGACTGACCTCATATGGGGATAGTAAATTAACACAAATACGGATACACTTTCGCTTTTAGGTTGGTATTTCAGAAGAAAAAGGTAAATGAACCAATTCCATTTATGCTTCCAAAATGTCTGATTGGAATAATCCGATTGCTCATTTTAACTGGCTGGTTTGTCGTTTCTCTCTGTCACCTCACCCACAGACAGCAGACCAGGCCTCCTACTGCACAGATAATGAAACTAGAGGGACAGTCTGTGGACATGAGATAAAATGTCACTGACTTGCAGAAACACATGCGCACGTGTGTATAGTCATACGGTGCAGAGTCATATATCTGCGTACAGTTCTGTGTGTTGAACCGTTGCATGTGTACCATACAGTTCAATACAAATACATATATTGTGACACCCCCAGTAAAGCGCCGGTCACAACCCATCGTGCATTTTTTTTCGCCGTACGTTTTCTGCAGATGCCACGGCCACTATGTTTTTGTGAAAACGTACGGAGGCAGTAGCAATTGGAGGGAGGGAGTACGTTCAACGCACGTCTCTAGGAGTGTAACGATAAAGAGAGTTGACAATAAAGCAGTGTGTGTGTGTGTGTGTGTGTGTGGGTGGGTGGGGGGGGTCGGCTTTTCTTTTGATGTGTGTGTTATGAGCAGGACCGGAGCGGCAGGTGTTTTTCGGCGTCGGCGAAGGATGAGCATGTCCAGCCTATTAGTGAAAAGTCACACAAGGTGTGAAACACTGATAGAGGAATATATTCACTACACACTTGATTACCAGCTTTTTAAATTTCAACTTAATTCTAATTTATATATGTGTATCACAATCTTCAAGATCTGATACCTACCATTTAATTCCATAGTATGTGGTGAGTAGCCTACTGCCTCCGTACGGATTTGGTTAATTCATACTGCATTGAATCCGTACTGAGGCAGTACTCACAACATGCATCATCTGTACCGCTGGTGAATCCGCAGCATGACCGCAGCGAAAGTTCTGCATGCACTAAAACCTCTACGGCGTGTCTGTGTGCTCCTAAATTTGTACTGAGGCAGTACTTACGAAGTACGGATCTCCAAATTTAGCCCACGTTTTTGCAAGTAGACTGCACGCACTTGCAAGTACGGCGGGTTGTGACCACGGCTTAAGTGTTTTTCATTAAAAAAAATTATAACCCCCCCACCCCACCTCCAATAAACAAAAAATTAAGCACACTTTTGGAATCAGCGTATCAACACGGTGATTTAAGGCTATAAATAAACTACAGCCAGGACACAGACAGGCCAGTTCCTTTTCCACTCAGCTACCTGCACTACAGTTTCTCAATAGTGGTATGATATTTATTGTACATTTTGATTATTTCATTTTTCATTTTATTGTTTCACATTCTGTATTGTACACAGTAGGTGTTGGTATGTAGTTACACCTCTACAACTGATCTACAAACTGCTGATAAACACAAGGAAGAAGCAGATTTTATGTGTTATTTTATGTTTTTATGTTTTTTTGCACTGTAGCTGATGATGTGACCAAGGTGAGTGCCTTAAAGCAGAGATTCCTGATAGATTTAATCATTCATGTGTCTTGAAAATGTCATCTTTTAGAAGTCGCTAGCAACACATAGCGTAATGCTAATGGCTAACCTTAGCATGGCCGAGTAGCTCTTTTGTGAGCATGTTATTACAAATATCTGTAATAATATGGCTTACTGTGCAGTTAATTGGCCTAACAGATCATCTAAAAAGCATGCGCTGCGGTTATTCCATCGAGTGAACTGGCAATTTATGTACACATAAGCCACTACGCTGAGCAGGGTTGCCAACTCTCTGAAAAATAAATAAGGGACACCTCACCGCCAGGGCCGACCGACCATTGCCTTCACCCTTCCCAGCGTCTGTGTGAAATGATTTTTAACCATTTGACTGTTGACTTGACCCTGAATTTAAGTAGATGCATACATGCATTTGTTCTGATATGAACACGTGGAAAACAAATTATTATTTAGCAATTTATTTTTAGTGCAAAATAAATTTTCACTCACAATTTCAATATGAGCATTCTGTCCTGCTTCCAAGCATAAAATAAAAAAATATTTAAAAATAAATCTCTCTGTAGTGCTAGTGCTTAACTTAAAATTGTATAAATTAACAAAAAACAATTGAAAATTTGCATCATCCAAAACAATGTAACAGTGCAAAACAATGTAACAGTGCAAAACAATGTAACAGTGCACATTTACACATTTAGTGTAATAAAAAGTGCAAAAAATAAAGTCTGAAAAGTAAACAATACTTACAATACTTAGCTGTTGTCGCGCACCTTTTCCACCCAGCCATTTTCCTTTTCTCATTCGCCCCTGTATTTTTGCATTCTTTTTTGTTTGTTTGTTTTTTTAGGAGGAGTACCGACGTTACAGACATTGCTGTCCGTAGGCATATCTGCAGAGCCAGTGTCGGTGTCTGCATCGATATCAGCCATGCTGCTTTGTTATTGTCGTCCAGCGACCGTCGTCGGCTCATGATGTCGGTATCTTCTTGCAAGCAGATGTCCCTCGACCAATGAGATAAGAGTGATTCTGTATTGTCAACTCGTGTCTGTCAGCTCATTGGTGAAAAGCAGGAGAGAGGCTGGGATCAAATTTACCGTAAGCTTCCATATAAAGCGCCAGTCAATTCCATTGACATTTTACAGACTTTTTGATTCTCACAGAAATATGGGACAAACTGCGTCCCGTTTCAGGTCAATACGGAACGCACACTTTTATTTCCAAATAAGGGACGATTCCGTTTTTCAAGGGACGGTTGGCAACCCTAACGCTGAGGGTGCTGAGGGCGCTGCCTTCACTGCGGACACACATACAGAGGCACAGAGCCACACATGTAAGGCGCTTTAAAATATAGGAATACGTATATATACGTATATATCTTTTTTTTTTTAAAGTCTGAATATTGTTCCATTGTTCAACCAAACTCAGGTGTCCTTATAAGGTGCAGGAGGAATGTATGGCAGCAGGAGAGACTAAGTCTGTACATTTTCCAAGCAGGAGTGACAAGCTGTAGCATGTCCACCATGCAGGAAGAATGTAGCAGCAAGTGTAATGAGGATTTTCTTTTTCTTTCTGCTTGCAACACACATGCTATTATCCTGATTTTGAGTGGCCCTGAGGGCAGCTATTATCGCATTTATATTAATTCCCTTAGATTGCTTCATTTTGTTCATACAAGCCAGAAAAAGAGGGAGAAAATCAATTGCAATTAGAGGAATGCTAGAAGAGAAATGAAAAAAAAACAACCTCAAACTCGGTGATGATGCACAGATAAAGGTTCATATTGTGTATTGTCAGAGTGTAACGGCAAAAGCACAACCCAGGACTCCTTCACAGGGAAAAACACAGCCACGTGAAAATACTCTTCTTTAATTGAGAACCGCTCCAGTACAGTGGGTAATGCACACAGTATAACCCACGGCAAACAGACCTGTTGGAGATTAGGCACATGGGACAGTCCAGAAAACAGCTGGTATCCATAAACGCAGTGGAACAGTGACATACCAGTACAGGAGACCGACAATGAATACCGTACCCCACCCAAATGACCTTATCTATCCATTTGGTGGAGCACTGAGAGACTAAACACCATAATGAAGACTCCAGCTGCTGGTTGTACCACTCCGTCATAATGGTGGTGGTATTCTGAGGAGTGAGATGCCTGAGTGTCTTTTGCACTTAGCAGTTCTGTCGATCAACACTGCAAAACCGAGACAGTGACATGGATTATTTATTTCAACGAAGGCTCCAGGTGGGGGCTCTGTCGTGACCTGAATCAAATATTTGAGAAAGCACCACTTAAATAATGCAAGGATTTATTAACCGAAGCAGAAACACAAAATCAGCCGGGAAATGACGATTTACCCAGACTGACTTCAAATATGAGTGAATTAAGTATTTTTATTCATTTTTTGTGGTTTCATGTTGAGTTTTGCGTCCCTCATGGTATTGTGGCATTAGGCAGTATCTACTCGGCGCTAGGTTGCATCAACTTGGTGTCGGCATGACGCCGCATGAAGCAACTTGAAGCAGGCCCAGTGTGAAAGGGGCTTTATAACATGAATGAGACACTGGAAAACAGCGAGTGCATTGGTTAGACCAAAAGGCATTACTAGATATTCGTAGTATCCCCTGGGAGTGTTGAAAGCGGTCTTGCACCTATACACCTCCTTTATCTTCACCAGGGGTCTTATGTAGAACGACTTGTGTGGATTTCCTACTGAAACATGGCGTACAAACCCAGAAACTGCCATAAACACAAAAAATTGCTGATGTATCAAAGTGTGCATACGCATGGATCCAAGCACATTCCTTTTGTACATCCCACTGAACGTGGAATTGAGTGTACATGCAGAAATACCAAACTCCTCCCTGTCAAAGACCTTATTTAAATATGCAAATGCATTTAAATAGGCCGTGGGACCTGGAGATTCCCCTCTCTGTCCGGAACAATCACAGAAAGGAAAGGAATTTAACCAAGTGTGAGCTACAGATAAAGTGGAGTAAATGAAGTAAATGACGTAACTGAAGTGGAGATATGCAAGGATATTTTATTTGGTACCTTGTCAACTGGAATAAACGTGAAATGGAAGCAGCGCACACACATACTGAAGTTAAAAAGAATGATGTGCCATGGCTGACAGTGTGTGACATCACAACTGTACACATGCATTTATTGACAAATACTGAACACAGGAAGACAATCTGAGGCTTGTTAAGAAGCTCTAGTTTCATCATCAAGAAACAAAATAATAATAATAATAACAAAAAACATATTTGAATGTGCACATGCCCAAATGTGCCTACGCTGGTTTCATTGGGAACAATTATGTGAATAAACTATTTGCTCATTGCGCACTGTGCCAGACGGGAGCATGAAATGTGGTGTGACACAGAGGAGTCTGGGTGGGGGAGATAGGGTTAGAAATAGTAAAATAAAAAAACAGCATCACAGAAATGTCACTCATTTCGTGATGGCAGCATTAAACAAAAGCGTGAGACTGGGCTGTCCAAACCATGCTGTTAGTCAGGATGAATGAGTCATGCGTTGAACCAGGCCAGCTAGCCACAATGTTAGTTAGATACAGTCAATAGCGCCGATTACATAAGGGAAACCGGCTCTTGCTGCAAATTGTGCTGTAATGTTGGAATGTGATGTACCTGGATGACATTCAGATGATTGCGTCCCACACAGCTGCCATGGCTCGGCTCAAGGTTGACTGGCACACTCCTGACTGATCAGCCAGATCCCACTGGAATGTCGTTGTTGCCTGGAAGCATGGCGTGGTCAGCACCTGTGTGGGCACATACAACCCCTGGCTCCTCGCCGTATCATGCTCTAGGGCTGGTCACAGTTCTGCATGCAACGCCAGTAACAGTGGCCTTGGTAATCGAAATCATATTATGAGCTAACTGATTTACAAATAAATCTTTGCCTTCCCTGAATACACGCTCATGTCAGATTACACCATTTGCAAGGTTCTCTAACAATGCTAACACAGCCATTGTTAAAACCATTTTACGCTTTTATGCAGACACATGCAATACAATTTTAATACCATTTATGCTTTTATGCAGACACATGCGGGTGAGTTAACTGCTCATCAGTGTGTCACTTATGTTCATATCACTCTGATAACTTCTTGTTTTCACACTATTAACAATGTCCTAACATCACCTTTACTTGTCGCCAGAAGAACAATAGATGTAGAAATGTACGTATGCCAGCCAGGATTTCCGTATGATGCACCGCACATTTCCACAGTCATTTCACTTTTGATACGTCTGAACGTTAGTGTGAAGATGGACGTATGCCACATTTTGTGTGTACACAGGTGGTAGGTGTTGTGCAGGTCCAGCTAGTGATGAAAAGGGTTGCGCCTTGTAGCTGTTCAAAAGCCAAGGACTGGAGGGGAAGAACATACTTGTTCTTAATAGTCATAATGAGTGCAATAACCGATACAAGGGTGTAACGATTTGTCTTGTCCACAAAGAAGACTCTTGCTCGTGCAGGGGAAGAAGAAATGCGGATGATCCCTGCTGTCAACCCCTCCTCAATATACTCATCCATAGCCTTGTGTTCTGGCCGTTCAACATGTCTGTTACATCCGAAGTTTGTCAAGAAGAATGGAACAGCTGCTTTGGAAAATGATTTACTGTTTAGAAATGCTTGTTAATTGTTAAGGAAGATTAATCACTGCTTTAAAATGCATATAGGTTTGAATCCATATAAGTTTGAATCCAACCTGATCCTTCCTGCGTGGAGTTTGAATGTTCCACCTGTGTTTGCATCTTTGGTTGGGTCACCTCTGGGCATCTGGCTTCCTCCCACCAGCAAAGACATACAGATTAGGTGAATTATAAGCACCAGATTTGAATGGGTTTGTTCATGTGTATATGCCAGGGTGCACCATCATTGCCCAGCGACTGACATAGGTTCCAGCCTCCTACAACCCCTGGCAAAAATTATGGAATCACCAGCCTCGGAGGATGTTCATTCAGTTGTTTAATTTTGTAGAAAAATTTTCTACCTAATTAAACAACTGAATGAACATCCTCCGAGGCCGGTGATTCTATAATTTTTGCCAGGGGTTGTACAACCATTATCTGGACTAAGCAAGTTTAGAAAATGAATGACTGAAAACACTTGAAACATTAAATAAGAAACTTCAGAAAATGATTGATTGTATTGAAATTCTTAATGAGCCAGTTGTTTCAGAAAAAGAAAATCATTGTTTCACAATTCTCAGATCACTATGATGTTGGCATTCTGTGAACAGTGGAGATTCCTTAGTTTAGAAAATGATTGTGATTTCTAATCGAGAAACATAAGAAATTATGTTATTTAGACACATTCTGATCATGTGCAACTGATGTACATATTTAAGTCATACTTCCTTTTTTCAGTGAAGGACTTGTTTCAGAACATGAATCAATATATTGGACTGTACAGTGCATCCAGAGAGTATTCACAGCTCTTCACTTTTTCCACATTTTGTTATGTTACATCCTTATTCCAAAATGGATGAAATTCATTTTTCCCCAACAATCTGCACACAATGCCTCATAATAACAATGTGAAAAAAAGTTTTGTTTTGTTTTTTTGGTTGAGATTTTTGCATATTTATTAAAAATAATAATAAAAAACACTAAGAAATTGCATGTACATAAGTATTCACAGCCTTTGCCATGAAGCTTAATTGATACATGAAATCAAAGATATCAAAGGAGTGGCTTCAGGACAACTCTGTGAATGTCCTTGAGTGGCCCAGCCAGAGCCCAGACCTGATCAGGTCTGTATGGTGAGTGGCCAGACGGAAGCCACTCCTTAGTAAAAGGCATATGGCAGCCCACCTGGAGTTTGTCAAAAGGCACCTGAAGGACTCTCAGACCATGAGAAACAAAACTCTCTGGTCTGATGAGACAGTGATTTGTGTGAATGCCAGGCATTCTGTTTGGTGGAAACCAGGCACCATCCTTACTGGGAGACTAGTCAGGATTGAGGGAAAGATGAATGCAGTAATGTAGAAAGCCATCCTAGATGAAAACCTGCTCCAGAGCACTTTTGACTTCAGACTGGGGTAACGGTTCATCATTCAGCAGGACAATGACTTTAAACACACAGCCAAGATATCAAAGGAGTGGCTTCAGGACAACTCTGTGAATGTCCTTGAGTGGCCCAGCCAGAGCCCAGACCTGAATCTGATTAAAAAATCTCCAGAGGGATCTGAAAATGGCTGTGGACTGATGTTCCTCATCCAACCTGATGGAGCTTGAGAGGTCCTGCAAAGAGGAAAAGGCAAAACTGCCCAAAGTTTGTTGCACCAAGCTTGTGGCATCATATTCAAGAACTCTTGAGGCTGTAATTGCTGCCAAAGGTGCATCAACAAAGTTGTGAGTAGAATTTTGAGGAGAAAAATGAATTTACTCCATTTTAGAAAAAAGCTGTAACATAACTAAATGTGGAAAAAAGTGAAGCGCTGTGAATACTTTCTGGGTGGACTGCACAAGACAGGATTAACCTATTGCTTCAGAAAAAGACTCCCTTTTTGAAATGGTTGAAACACATAATGGAGACAAGGTTGACTAGCAGAGCAGGCTGGTCACAAATGCAAGACGCAGGTTCACAGCTCAGTAGAGTAAATGCGTTTACTGGGTTCTTATCTTGGAGTCGGTACACAGAAAGACCCTGAGACGAGTCTAGACTTGGTTTATTACCAAGTGAGTTATTTTATGAAAAATATGAAAACTGATTTGTTCATAATGATTATCAGGGATGGTCATATGAACGATTGCATGCAAAGCACAATTTGGCCCAATTCGCGGCCATCCACCGCATGAACCACCAGGGGGCACGAAAGCCAGTACAATTTAAGGTGGAGGGACCAGGCGAGAGAGGAAAGCATAAGGTTAGAATCACCTCCAGAATCATAAACACAGGACAGGTCAATAGTACGATCAGACGTAAGCTCAGCTGTGAGCAAATTTTGTGAGGAGGGAGCAATTGTGCTCTGACTCACCCGCACTACCAATTTTGGCACCCCTTACAGGACAGAGTGTGATAACATAACCAGATTGTTCAGAGTAAAAACAAAGTCCTTCAACACTGCACACTCTCTCGCCTCATTGGAGAGGTGTGTCCGTCCCACTTGCATGGGCTCCTCGGCAGCACTGGGGGGACGCATGGACCCCCACATGACTGGAGGTGGAAGATCGGTCGGTCGAGGAGATGACTCATAGAGATCGATGGTGGCTGTCCCGATGTGGATGGTTGGACAGGCAGCATTTGGTTCAGATTGCTAGTGCAATGAGGTCATCAAGGTCTTCAGGCAGATCTACAGCGATGAGCTGACTCTGGATGCTGTCATTCAGGTCCTGGAAAAACATCCCGGAGTGCTGCGGGGTTCCATTCACTCTTCGTGGGCAAAATACTAAAATCTATGGTGTAGTCGGCCACCCTGCGATTACCCTGCCTCAGCCTCATCAGCGAGCATGCTGCCTGGCGCCCAGGAAAGGTGTGCTAGAATACCTGCTGTAGGGGGTTGTTGAAGGCTGCAAGGGAGGAGCAAGATGGCGAATTGCGGCTCCACTCAGCTGTTGCCCATGCTACTGCCCGGCCGGTTAGATAAGTAATGATGAATGCTATCTTTGCCCTTTCGGACGGAAACATTGATGACATCAACTCTAAATGTAATTCACATTGCGTGATAAATGGTTTGACGTCCCCGGACTCTCCAGAAAAATGCTCAGGCAGAGACAGTTGGTTACAGCTGGGCTGGCTGATGACGGTTCCGGAAGTAGTGTGGCGGTGGGAACCGTGCTGGTCGTAGCCTAACGTTTCATGGTATTCAGAAGTTGCTCCATCTGAGAGCTCACGGAGGCCATGAAGGTGTCTTGCCATTTTGCTAGCTCACTGATTCCAGAGTTCAGGGCGGCAAGCTGGTCCTCCTGTTAAGCTAACTGCTAGCTGTAAGGCGCCTGCGTCTGCTGCATCCATCGTTGGCCAGATTAATCTATCAAGGTTGACTGGCAGAGCAGGCTGGACACAAATGCAAGATGCAGTTCTGTAGAGTTAAAGCGTTTACTAGGTTCGTATGCTGGAGTCGGTACACAGAAAGACAGTTGAAAAAAAGCAACAGTAACCAAAACATCAGGCTTAGTAGGCGTGGTCGAGGTACACAGGCAGGAAGTCAAAAAACACGATGAGGCTGCCAGAGCAATGCAAAAAAAATAAAAAATGAGGAACTGAGCTGGAAAGAGGCACAAGGCACATTGATCTGGCGAGGGACAAGAACAAACTGTGAGGCTTAAATAGCACCCAGGTGATTAGCTGCAAATCAAGAACAGGTGTGAGGTGAAACTTCCAGAACCAGGGTGTGGCCAGACAGAAAGAAACGCCCACCACCAAGAACCAAGAGAGAGACAAGAAAGAGCAGGACAGAGAAAACCCAAGCAGAAAAACAGAGAAAGAGACAAGACAGATCACAAAAGTAAACAAAAAAAAAACATAGACCCAAAAAGTCCAAATCCTGACACAATGGACATGGGAGATTCCTTAGTTCAAAAGATAGTTCAACTCATGAAGTACAAAAATAAATAAATCAATAAATTACATTAAATAAATGAGTTGCTTCAGAAATGATTCCGTTTCAAAACACTTGAAACCCAACACACCTCAACACAGCCCTTAGGGCCCCTTCACACATAACACGATTGAAAGCCGACTAGCGCCCGAAGGAGGAATTGCATGTCATTCGTGAAAAATTTGAGCTGCCTCCAACGCCTCGTACACCTGTCGCTACAACTATTCGTGCACACCAGCGGTCGACACACCTACGAACATCCAACACCGCACACTGGACACGTGTGGCGATCCACACTGTCAGCACAAAAATAGTGAGCAGGGCAATCGCTTTCGAGCTGGATGTGAAATTTGTCGAAGTGCAACACAAGTGTGGGTTACCAAGCAACACACATGTGGCATGCCAGAGTGTAGGCTCCCCCCCTCAACACAAGTGCTGTGCGTGTATTGCCCCCCCCCCGCTCTCCCCTCCACAACACAGCACAGTGAGCTGCCTCCCAGCTGGCCTCTGACCAGAGACTCACTGGCAGCTCAAATGACAGCTCAGTGCACATGACTTGTCACATTAAAAACACAGAGACCACAGCCAGGACAGGTATATCAATAAGTACTACATGACCTACATACACAATTACATAACAAAATGACAAAAAAAAACTGATCACATAATTTTCAGTTTCAATTTCTTTTCATTATATAGCACCAAATCACAACAAAGTTGCCTCAAGGCACTTCACACAAGTAAGGTCTAACCTTACCAACCCCTAGAGCAAGCACACAGGCCACAGTGGTAAGGAAAAACTCCCTCTGATGATTTGAAGAAGAAACCTCAAGCAGACCAGACTCAAAGGGGTGACCCTCTGCTTGGGCCGTGCTAGCAACACAATTGACAAAACAGTTTACAAAATGAATATACAGGAAATTTTGCCAGTGTACAGGATGGGAGGGTTGCAGAAGTAGACACCACCAGAAGTAGACACACACCCATCTCTGGATGGAACCGCACCTCAAAACACAGAAACACATAGCACGCAGAGAGTGACACGTTGGTGTGTGCGCTGAATGGACAGGGGGCGTGGCTGGCGACAGCAGCAGCTGTTGAGATCTCTGGTTCTGGACGTCATGGCTGGAGAACATGTACCGTGTTTTGATGGACATGGCCTTACACCTGTCCACTGTGACACACGTGTGTCTTCTTGCTGTCCTCACGTGGACATACAGAAAAAAATATATATCGCTGTTGCGACAGGCTGCAGCGAGTGAGCGCACAGCACGTACATTGACAGGCTGTCCCAGGTGATACGTACCATCAGGTCATAACACGCAGCGGGGCGTTCTGAATGTCATGTCACCCACATGCAACAATTGTATGTGTGTACAGTGGACAGTGTTTCGAATAGGGCCACAATCTTTCTACGTAATTAATGTCTTTTTTCACACTGTGTCTTCTGCGACTGTATTGTGGACGTGAGTTAGTGCATAGTCACTTTTTTGCATGTGCACATGCATGCACACTGCACAGCCATCACCCAGCAGTAGCACAAATATCTAAAAATCCTTCTTAACTCACCATCAAATGAAACTATAACCCAGATCAGTCTCAGCTGCATGTGAGCTTAGTTGCAGCATGTGAAATGTAACACGGCAACAGGTCATGTGACTCTTTCCATGTGTTTGACTGCATTGCTATAGCAACTGATGTGGATGAGTAATAATTGAGGGATTCTACACAGAGCTGATCATTTGCTTATAATGTGGACAGCCAATTAAATATACAATGTGCACTTTGAACAGGCCATCTGAACAAAGTCAACAACTCTCCCTGGACGGGACACCAGCCCAACACAGATTACTTCCCCAGATAAGGCCATTGCCCATTAAAGCTGGGCGGAACTGAGACCATGTAGATTAAGTATCCGATGACACAGCGAAGTCACATGAGCAGGGTTGAACCAAGGCCTACATATTGGCAGGCCAGCACTTTATTCACTGAGCTACCTGCTCTGCACTTGATTCAGACAATGATTGACTGTGTTGAAACTCTTGAAACAGTCACTCTCTGAGCTACTGCTTCAGTGCTCGGATCCCCCCCCTTCCCAAAGAAAAAGGATTGTGGCTCCCCCTCTTCATCTGGTACACAAGCCTTTGTGACACTCTGCCCTGCTTTGTGTAGCTGGCGGCTCATTCCTAATAGGAATTGTTTGGGGTGTTAATGGCTGTAAGAACATTATGAGGCCCGTCAACGCTGTCAGGCTGCCGCCATTTATACCTGTTGCTGCCACAGGCAAGGGGATGGGTGTTCACATAAATCTGCTTTGGAATCTGTGAGAACCACACCATCATGCACGGCAACAAACTGACAAGAACACCAAAGATAACAGGGCGAGCACGCCTGGCTCCTTCTCCACACATCGCCTAAAGCCGGAAAGATGGTGGTGTAGAAAGGATAATGGATGTCATGTATACCCTTGGGTATTTGATGTATATGATAGATTACGCCAAAAGGAACATAAATATCCACGGTGTGGAGGAGGGGTGCGACCCAAACTCTGCACTGACTGATGAACTAGCATTAGCTTTCATTTCTAGGCTTAAAATTTTTACCTTAGACCTATGCTGCTTTTTTCGTACGAATGCGGCCACCCTCTTTCTGCTTTTTAAAAAACCTTTCATACCCTGCCTTTCTCATGTATGCTCCTCTCCACCGCTCCCCTGCTCTCTTACCGTGAGGTGCTGACAGAAGTTAGCATTCACAATCTTTCTGTTAAGGCTTTAACAGGAGCCAGATGAAATACGGCAGCAGATTAAGATGTTAAACAGCCTCATATGGGATGGCACGGGACAAGTGAGGTGGTTGGGGTTGGAGTGGAAATGGAGACAAAGGCTCAGGAATGCCAGATGGAGATCAAGTTGCGTGGCGCTCACGGAGAAAGATGTGTTACTAATGCTGGCTGCTGTCATTAGATGGAGAAGCCCTCAGGGGGACGCTTGAGTTCTCAAGGGACACTGTGTCCCAATAAAAGTTCTGAGGCAGGATCAGCACGCCCATCCTCAAACAGCCACTTCATGCTGTTATTCTAGTTTTAGGTGAGCTTGAACCTCAACATATGATAATTTAAGACTGTATTACAAAAATTTTAATGATTAAAAAAGAAGCAAATTATACAGTGGAATAGCACTCAATGGAGGTATTTTGCTATGTAAAAAGAAAATGAAAGATTGAGGATAAAATGAAAGGATGTCTATTCCAGGACTGGTTTGACCTCTTCACCAAAACTCCCTTTTGCTTTAGTGTCCCATGTTTTTCTTTATTTAATTACTTAATTAATTATATTTATCTGTGATAGACTGGCGACTGGTGGCCTGTCCATAGTGTATTCCACTTGTCATCTAAAGACTGCTGTTATAGGCTCCAGCCCGCCATGACCATTATTATAATTACGTGGGTATAGAACATGATTGAATGAATGGATTTTATTAAAATTATTATGATTATTATTATTATTGCCCTCACTCATTAAAAAAATCCAACCCACATGCAGTGTTATCTGTTCCAGGCCAGATAAAAACTATGGTACTTCACCAATTCATCTAAATTTGAGTAGTAAAATAAATAAATGGGTGATCAGTAACCTCTCCACCATGGCCAAGTAGTGTGATGTTTATTTGTCCTTACTATGTTAAAGGGTAGGTTGTGGGGTTTGTACAAATAATGTGGAAACCATGGACAGTCTCTATCCTGCACTCTGCATGGTTTATTCCAGTCACAGCCACAGGATTGTGGCTCCATCGGTGTTGTATGGGTTGTTTTGATGGCTTCACTTGTTGGCCTCCTTCTTGCACTGAGTTTTGAGAACTCCCTGTAGAACCATACCGTTTGTATTTCTTGTGTGTGAGATCCAGGGCATGTTTGGTGATTTTGAAATGTTCTTGTGCTTATCACCTGATTTGTCTGTGGAGTGTGACTGTGGAAGTGAGGATTTGTACTGAGATACCACTGTGGGGTCTGCAGGTGAGGAACCATGTCTGCAGACGGCCATGATTCCTAAACGGTTGTTACAGTGAAGAGCCAGTCCTAACCTTTCCTGGGACCAAAGCAAAATTCTGCTAAGGACCCTCCTACCTGACTCATGAGCTCCGTAATCTATTTGTCATTGGTGCACAGCAGCAAATACCCCAGTGCTCCCACTGCAATGATACCGTGCATCCGGAAAGTATTCACAGCACTCACTTTTTCCACATCTTGTTATGTTACAGCCTCATTCCAAAAATGGAGTCAATTATTTTTTCCCTCAAAATTCTACTCTTAACACCCCATAATGACAACATAAAAAAGTTTTATTGACATTTTTATTATTTATTATTTTTATTGACAAATGATTTAAAACTAGCGTGTTGCCCATGGGAATTCCATGGGCTCTATTTTGGGTAGTGTATGTAAAATAGGCAGCTGACGTTTTTGCAACAGTGGTAATAATTAAGCAATTGAGCTTGTAATATGTTGAAATGACATGTGAGTCCAGAATGTTTTAAGGACCTTAGACCTCAACAGTTTTTAGAAGAAGAACTTAACCCTTTTATTTCCTGTTAATTACATAATTTTTAATGCTAATTTACTGTCTTAATGTATTTATAAATTGTTTAGGTTCTTGTTATCATATACACATAATTATTATTATTATTATTATTATTACGTCTATTTTGTCATTTTAATGGGACCACAATGGAATAAGTGTTTTCACTTTCTTATGACATCCATGTATTTTTAAAGTATTTACAATTACGTTATGTACATACATTGAACTTACTAAATAAAATCATGCACTCACGCACGCATTCACACTTTTAATATAAAGATGATTTGAATGGCATGTTAGTCCGAATGTCTGTAGTTTCTTCAAAAATATTAGCCCTCTCAATGTTCTGTTTTGGCACCGTTCATCCTTGACCCAAAATATATAAGCATACTAAACAGCAAATTTCAGCTGTCCCTAGTCGCACGCATGCAGAGCTTTTTTGTTTTTTCTGCATTTTGCTGCAAGCAGGTGCTTTTAATTTTTACACATGCACAAACAGAGACAGTGACGGAAGACAACAAAAGCAATACTCTTTTCACTCATGGTAACGACAACAGGCCACTTAACTAAACTGACTAAAGCAATTGAACTACAAAAACACAATAAATCAATAACACTAACAACACTGTTAAACAAACATGAACCACAATAACAGCATTTAATACCCACAAAACCCAAACTCCCATGCTGCATTGCAGCACAATGTCCACTGTTTACTGGTTAGTTAAAATTGCTAATTTTTCCAAACATATTAGTCCTATCAGCTTCACATTTTGGCGCTATTCATCCTTGACCCAAAAATATTAAGCACAGCAAACAGCAAATGTCAGGTCTTCCCGGTCTCTGCGTGATCAAAGCCATACTCACGCATGCACGCACATACGCAAGTACACAGAACCCACTTGGCTATTATAATGTAGATGAAAAACTATGAAATCACATGTACATAAGCATTCACACCCTTTGCTCAATACTTTTTTGTTGCACCTTTGGCAGCAATTACAGCCTCAAGTCTTCTTGAATATGATGCCACAAGCTTGGTGCACCTATCTTTGTCCAGTTTTGCCCATTCCTCTTTGCAGCACCTCTCAAGCTCCATCAGGTTGGATGGGGAGCGTCGGTGCACAGCCATTTTCAAATCTCTTCAGAGATGTTCAATGGGATTCAGGTCTGGGCTCTGGCTGGCCACTCAAGGACATTCACAGAGTTGTCCTGAAGCCACTCCTTTGATATCTTGGCTGTGTTCTTTGGTTCATTGTCCTGCTGAAAGATGAAACATCACCCCAGTCAGGTCAAGAGCACCCTGGAACAGTTTTTCATCCAGAATCTCTGTATGTTGCTGCATTTGTCTTTCCCTCAATCCTGACTAGTCTCCCAGTTCCTGCTGCTTTAAAACACCCCCACAGCAAGATGCTGGCACCACCATGCTTCACTGTAGAGATGATGCCTGGTTTCCTCCAAACACGATGCCTGGCATTCGTGCCAAAGAGTTCAATCTTTGTCCCAGCAGACCAGAGAATTTTGTTTCTCGTGGTCTGAGAGTCCTTCAGGTGCTTATTTTGGCAAACTCCAGGTGGGCTGCCATGTGTCTTTTATGAAGGAGTGGCTTCCATTTGGCCACTTTACTATACAGGCCTGATTGGTGGATTGCTGCAGAAATTGTTGTCCTTCTGGAAGGTTCTCCTCTCTCCACAGAGGAATGATGGAGCTCTGACAGAGTGACCATCGGGTTCTTGGTCATCTCCATGATTAAGGCCCTTCTCCCCAATCGCTCAGTTTCAATGGGCGGCCAGCTCTAGGAAGAGTTCTGGTGGATCTGAACTTCGTCCATTTATGGATGATGGAGCCCACTGTGCTCACTGGGACCCTCAAAGCAGCATAAATGTTTCTGTGCCCTTCCCCATATTTGTGCCACGAGATAGTCTTATCTCAGAGGTCTGCAGACAGTTCCTTTGACTTCATACTTAGTTTGTGTGCTGGCATGCACTGTCAGCGTGGGACCTTATATGTAGACAGGTGTGTGCCTTTCTAAATCATGTCCAGTCAACTTAATTTACCCCAGGTTGACTCCAATTAAGCTGTAGAAACATCTCAAGGATGATCAGTGGAAACAGGATGCACCTGAGCTCAATTTTGAGCTTCATGGCAAAGGCTGTGAATACTTATGTACATGTGATGTCTTTGTTTGTTTATTCATTTTTAATAAATTTGCAAAAATCTCAAAAAACCTTTTTTCACAATGTCATTATGGGGTATGTAGAATTTTGAGGAAAAACTAATTTAATCCATTTTGGAATAAGGCTGTAACATAAAATGTGGAAAAAGTGAAGCAATGTGAATGCTTTCCAGATGCACTATAACTTTAAAACCTAACCCAATTGCAATAATTTCACAGTAAATATATTTTATGATAAACATTGTGTTGAAAAGTAAAAACCACATATGAGCAGTGAGTTAACCACTTACACTTTAACATTTGAGGGATAAATAATATTTCTGATATTGCGTGGCCCGCAGAAACAATCAAAACTATCAACAATAAAAATGAAAAACAATCAAATTATACTGTTGTTACCAGTATATGTGGCCTCTGTGTGCATGCACGCACGCATACATGCACACAGAGGCCACTTGGACATTACAATATAAATGGAAAGTAATTTTAATAAAGAATTTGTTTACACTGGCTTAAATGGACTGAATTTTGTATACCACTTTTCCATCTGAATCAGAAGCTGTCATGCAAGCTGCTCAACTGCACACCGGGACCATCTTGGGCATTAAGGACCTTGACCAACTGCTTTTCGTGATTTTCCCAGTCTGGCGGGGGTTTGAACGGAGGATCCTCTTTTCATAAGCCCACCACTTAACCACTAGTCCATCACCTTCTTGTTGACCTCCTGCTCCTTGAGGTGAATGGTTGTTGCCCTGACACGATGTCAGTTTCACTTATTGGGTTCTTCTCTAACCTCCAATAGGAACAAACATATCATTTTAGGGATTACAAATGTTTTTTGTTGTTAAACTTTATTTGAAAAAATGCTAGCTAACTTAAAGTTACCTGAACTAAATTTAGAGGAAGGCAGTTGGTCCAATAATGGTTTTTAGAGTTAGCTGAAAAGCTAATCCATGAATGAAAATGTTAGCCTCCCTATTTAGCTGTTAGCTGATTAGCTGAACTATGCCCCTTAAAGCTAGAGTGCCAGGAAGCATATGAGATGATTGTTAGAATTTTGATGGGGACCAAAGTAATTTTGTTCGTTAGTGTCATATAAAGGATTCCCAAAATATTAGTCTGAACATGATTAAAATTAATCCGTATTGTAACAAATTCTGAATTATTGGCACGTGCCAAAAATTCGAAAGCCAGGACACCATCAGGGTGACGTCACAGGTCACCTGGGGGGTTTCACCGCTAGCAGCTACCTAGAAGACTGGCGATCGAACTCACGAGGATTCTACAGCGCTGCTTTTGGACAGGTGAGTTGCCTGGTGACTGGTGTCTGATGGTGTACAGTTATGGTTATTATCTGAGTCTGTTATTATCTGATTATCTGAGTTATTAAGTGCATCTGCGCACGCGCAGACGCACTTCCGGCTTGAATTCATCTGCAGGTTTTGACATTCGCTGGGGCGAAATACGCTATGGATTTCCCTCAAATTATGTATGTTCCCACAAATTAAAAATTCCCCCAAATTTTAATGGGTTCTAAATATGATGTAGTTTATATATATTAACTTCAGACTATATTTCATCTACTGAAGATTGCTGGTACTCTAGCTTTAATAAAGGCTAATTGTGAAATTATGAAAACCAATGTGTCTGGCTGTAAAACACAACAGAACACGTGAACAACTGCAACGACAACTCAGTTTGTTTGGGTTTTTTTTTTTTTTTTTGAATCAGGTTTTAACATTAAAATATCAATGCTGCAGGTGAAAAGGCACCGAAAATTTAAAAGCTTTCTCTGGATTCCTCAGTGATTCGTGGGCACCAGCTCTGCTCAGATGCGACTCCCGCCCACCCTCTGAGCTCTGAATGGCGTGCATGGAGTAATGAATACGTAATTTAGTTATCCAGCCTCCTCAACATCAGTGTGGGTTTTTCCCTACATCCCATAGTACACTCCTTTGTTTTATGTTTACGTATGATGATGTGTAATAACAGAAGACGGTCATATTGATGCATTATGCTTCATGCTTTGAGGGCTTCGTCTTAAAGAGAAACACACTCCGCTGCCATAGTGCACCACGTGTGTGCATAGATACATAGAGATCCATGAGCTTGCACAATGCTTGGCCTCTGCTGGCACGCACACACACACACACACACACACACACACACACACACACACCACACACACACACACACACACCACACACACACACACACACACACACACACACACCACACACACACACACAGCAGGTATGTCAGTGCGGGGTTGGGGCTCAGTGTGTGTCCCTGGAATGTGAAACCTGACCTCTGGTCCAGAATTCGAGCCTCCTTACTCATATACTGAGATATGCTGCAGGAGCCCAGTCCAGAACAGCTAAATAGTCAGCATTCACAACTGATGGCTTGATTCATCTCAACCATCAGCTAAGTAAAGATCTGAACAACACAACACAGTAGAAGTTAGCTAGAAGAGCACTCAGAGAGCACATTCATCTGCCAACCAATCAAGAAGGATGGCCACACTTCTGATTCTTTCCCTTATCTAATGCAATTGCACAACATTACAGTGGGAATTAAAGGCTTTTGTGATGTAATAAGTAGGTTTAACCTCATTACATCATACAACAGGAAAGATACTTTTTGTTGGATCATGTCATACAGCAGGAAGTTTGTTTTTCTCCATCATCTCTCAGGTAAAAAGATTAGGTTGTTCTTTACAGTGCCATAAGGCAAGGTAATTTGGTGTTTGTTTGAGAGCGTTTGCATTTCTTTATAAAACGGCTCAGTTGGTAGTGTGAGCCATCTTTTGACAGATGGGATGGCGGTTTGAATCCAGCTCCCATCAGTCATTCAAAATCTGCATATTGTCCTTGGGCAAACACTTAACTCACCTTGCCTGTGTATGAATGAGGTGGTGGTTCTGAGGGGCCGTAGGCACAGAATGGCAGCCACGCTTCCATCAGTTTTCCCCAGGTCAGCTGTGGCTACACTAGTAGGTTACCACCACCAATGTGAGTGAATGAATAATGGTAAAGGAACTGCATTTATATAGCACTTTCCATCTGCATCAGACACTCAGAGCACTTTACAATTATGCCTCACATTCACCCATTCACACACCGATGTCAGGCTGCTGCCATGCAAGGTTCACTCACTACACACCAGGGGCAATTGGGGATTAAGGACCTTGCCCAAGAGCCCTTCATGATTTTCCTGTCAGGCTAGGATTTGAACCGAGGATCCTCCGGTCTCAAGCTCAACACTTAAATACTAGACCATCACCTCCCCAATGCAAACCTAATAGAACTTGTAAAGCGCTTTGGGTGTCTTGAAAAGTGCTCTAGTTATTAAGTTGTTGTTATTATTAAAGAAAGAAAAAGATAAGGTCTGCTTTATGTCTCGATCCTGATCAGAAATTAATAGTTTCATTTTAAATAAATAAATAATTATTATAATTATAATAATAATCCTGGTAGCACAGTGGATTAGTGTTTATCACTGTTGTCTTACAGCGAGAAGATCTCAGGTTAACTTCTGACCTGGTCTTTTATTTTCTGTGTTTGTATGCAGTGGTGGGCACTGTTCAGATAATCCGATAACCAATAATTATCTAAGATAATGTTTTTGCTAGCGGATTAGCTTTTCAGATAACTTTTAAAACCACCATCGCACCAATTATCTTCTCATAAATTTTTCCGATAACTTTCAGTCCAATAACATTTCTTTTCTAGTAAGTGAGCAAAGTTTAATGGTCAAAAACGTTTGTAAACCATAAAATCAAACATTTTAATCCCTGTTGTGTAGATCAGTGGTTTTTGGCAGACTGGCCGTCACTTGCTGATGACATCATCATTAAGCGCAAAACGTGATTGGCCGGTCAATGCAGAGCATTGTGGGTAGTAGTTCCACTTCACTTTGGACGTTACAATGTTATCGCCTGCTCGACACAAAAACAAAACAGAGTAATATTAACATTATTTTATTTTATTTCTTTGTGGCACAGGATAATTTAATTACCAAGATTTGGTGGGAGAGAGGAGCTCTCACAGCACAGCTGTGTACAGGAACTTTTCTTCACTGTTTAGACACCGTTTGGATAAGCAGGATGCTTTAGATAGAATATTTATTCAGATGAATCCCACTAACAGGTAAGAATTTATATTTACTACATGTGTTTTTTACTCTGCCAATCAATGCATTAATGGACATATTTAGCGTGTGAAAAAAGCGGCAGCTTTTAGCTCGTAGATGACATTGTAATAATACCAAGATAAACTGTTACTTCTAATACTGTGTTTTACTGCTTTTGAAAGATGATGACAGTGTTTGGGGTTTTACTTTTATATT
The DNA here is from genome assembly GCF_902500255.1 of Thalassophryne amazonica. NCBI lineage: Eukaryota > Metazoa > Chordata > Actinopteri > Batrachoidiformes > Batrachoididae > Thalassophryne > Thalassophryne amazonica. The sequence continues at coordinate 59,632,504 of NC_047110.1, forward strand.
TATTCATTTTTCGTGCGTTCTTTGTGTTTGTGATCCTTGAATTTACCCAGCAGCCCCTGCAGCGCTTAAAATCAAACTGGTGTATCAGAAGCCAACAGTGTAATCTGATGTGGCCACATCTGAATCAGTACTAATAGTTATCGGTTATCTGTAATAAAGATAATGTTTTTTTTTTTGTTTTTTTTTTTTTTTACAGTTTATCGGTTTAGCGTCATAAAAGATAACTTTTCAGTTATCTGATTAATGGTTAGCAAAGCCAACTTTTTGGTTAGCTGTGCCCACCACTGTTTGTATGTTCTATTTTTGTTTGAGTGGGTTCACTCTGGGTGCTCCAGCTTCCTCCCACTTCCAAATAACTAGGTTAGGTGAGTTGTTGATGCCCTGTGATAGGCTGTCAGCCTGTCCAGGATCTATCCCGCCTTTCACCCAAAGACCACTGGGATAGAGTGTAGCCCCCCAGTAACCCTTTAACTGGAATAAGTAGTTTTAGAAAATGGAATAATAACTGTTTATCCAGATCTGCAATCTGCACTGGAATGTAAAGGGTTCCCCGAAAAGGTTTTCCTTTGTGACCTTTTTGATATGATTTGGAAAAAAATGTCTTGAATACGTGTACAGATCTGTAACGAAATTTAATGGGCTTATTTCATAAAGGCTCATAAATGTGTTTTGTGTGTTGTGTTTTCTTGTGTACTTGACATCATAAGGAAACAATTATTGGAAATTGCATGTGAATAAAATTTCCCGTATCTGCACTTGGATCCTGATCTGAATTTAATAGGTTCTTTTTTGGCCCATACCTAACCTCTCCATCCAGTTTTACTGATTGGCCCATTTGTTTTTGTGGTATCTTGCTAGCAAAGATACAGATAATCAAACAAGCAATAATCAAATCCATGAAACTTTAACAAGAAAGTAAGAAAGGAGAAATAGTGATGTAATTCGTCACACAAAAAAACAGTGAATGAGGGAGTATTGAGACCACAGAGATTAAATAGGAGTCATCAAAGATTTGAATGTGCAGCCTGCAGGAGTTGAGGCCCATGCACAGGCATAGAAACATAACATAACCAAAGCAAAGACGTGGACAACTCGGCTCTGGAGGAGTGGATGAAGAAATCCTGCATGGCTGAGTCAAACCGCCCCAGCAGCTCCAGCCGCCCAATCATCCCCAGTCCTCGGAACCACCAGCACTGCAGGCCAAACCTCAGACTGGAAGCTTGGAAGGCATAGCAGTGTGACTGCATTTCCTGAGTCCACCCCATTTAAACTCACAATATGGAACATATTAGGAGCACTGCAGAAAATAAAGGGGGGGGGGGGGGGCACGTTCCTAGGTCGTCTCTTTTACAGCCCCAACAGGAAGAAGAAAGAAGAAGAAGAAGAAAAAAACAGTCAAAGTAAAAGGGGTTCTGTGGAAAAACATTGTTGAGTTTTTGGCGAGATCAGTGAGCGTGACATACTTTAATATATAGGATTACCTTTCAAAACATCTGAGCCTCAGTGTTAAGTGAATATATTTTGTATTACTTAGCACAAAGTATAAAAATGATTCATGACTGGTTCTCTCAAAGAGTCAAATTTCCTGAAACCCACGGCCAGCGCCAAAGCCAGAATGTAGGTTTAAAAATATGCACACTGCATTCATGCACTCACGGTTTAGATGGAGGGATCCAGTGGGATTTTACGAAAGCCCATACAGCAATTCTAGGGTTTTTTTTTCTAGGGATTTTTTTTTCAGATATCCCAAACTGATCACGAGAAGACAAAATGGATTAAAAATGCCCCCCCCCCCCCACAAAAAAAAAAGAAACTTCACATTTCTGTGGTGAAGTTATTTTTTCCCTTCACTGCTTTAAAAGAACACAAATGTTTAGGAAGCTTGACAAAATGGAATGTTGAGCATGCTGATTCTTTTCGAAAAAGATTTTTTCATAATTACCAAAACACCGTGTGAATGCCACACTAAAGACCACTGTTGAGCCCATGAGGGGAGGTGGGGATAGGGCGGTTGATAAATGCTGTCAAAGTTAAGCCCAAGGGTGTGTGCATGTGCATGTGCATGTGCTCACATTGTGGCATTCTTTTAACCTCTGTGGAAACTCACTAAAATAAATCCTTTTTGTACGTCAGACGCCCCTGTGCACCCTGTAATTAGTGAGAGGAGGGTGGGATCTGCAGAAGAGCACCAGCACTGGGCTGCTTACAGCTTCTGAAAAACCACCTAAATGCAAAACTCAAGGGTCTGTTTCAAAGTCAGAGAGGCTGCAGGACAGCAACAGAATCATGGATGGCGTCACAGAGATACAAAAGAAAAATGTTAAAGATTTAGATGCACAGACACACAAATGTGAATGAAGTAGAACTGCAAACCAGATTCATTCTGCAGCCACACATACATATAGTTAGTACCAGTCAAAAGATTGGACACACTTTCCCATTGTGTATTTTAACCTATTTTTACTCACTTACTCCAATCAAGGGTCATGGGAGGCTGGAACTTATCCTAGCACTCACACGGGCGAGAGGCAGTGTACTACGTGGACAGTGGACAGGATGTCAATCGATTGAAGGGCCACATGTAGACAAACAAAAGAGAGGAGAACCTTCCAGAAGGACAACTGTCTCTTCAGCAATCCACCAATCAGGCCTGTATGGTAGAGTGGCCATGAGTCTCAAACCACGAGAAACAAAATTCTCTGCTCGAATGAGACAACGTTTGAACTCTTTGGTGTGAATGCCAGGCAGTCCCTACAGTGAAGCATGGTGGTGGCAGCATCATGCTGTGGGGATGTTTTTTAGCAGCAGGAACTGGGAGACTAGTCAGGATTGAGGGAAAGATGAATGCAGCAATGTACAGCAACATCCTGGATGAAAATCTGCTCTAGTGCACTCTTGACCTCCGACTGGGGATAATGACCCTAAGCACACAGCCAAGATATCAAAGGAGTGGCTTCAGCACAACTCTGTGAATGTCCTTGAGTGGTCCAGCCCAATCCAATTGAACATCTCTGGAGAGATCTGAAAATGGCTGTGCATCGACGCTCCCCATCCAACCTGATGGAGCTTGAGAGGTGGTGGAAAGAGGAAACTGCCCACAGATAGGTGCACCAAGCTTGTGGCATCATATTCAACAAAACTTGAGGCTATAATTGCTGCCAAAGGTGCATCAACAAAGTACTGCGCAAAGGGTGTGAATACTCATGTACATGTGATTTCTTTTTTTTTTTTTATCTTTAATAAATTTGCAAAAATTTAAAAAATAAATAAAAAAACTTTTTTCATGTTGTCATTATGGGGTGTTGTGAATAGAATTTTGAGGGGAAAATGAATTTGCTTCATTTTGGAATAAGGTTCTTGTTGGGAAGGTGTCGTAGCACGGACCCACAACAGGGGGCGCAAATGAACGGACAATGAGTAAGCCAAAAGGTAACAATTTAATGTTGTGATATTACACAACGAAACGTGTCTTAATTTCACAGTCAATAAACACCAGTGAAGTGTGGGCAGGCTCGAAGATAGAAGACGCCGACGAGAGAGAAGCCGCGTCCCACACGGCTTCCGCCACCAACGGCCTGAAGAACACCGGAGCCGCCAAGTCCCGAGTCCCCAGGTGGCCTCTGTCTTCGACTGTCGACCCTGGTACTGCTGGCAGAAAGCAGAAATATGATGTGTGAGTGTGAGTCCGCACACTCAGTAATCTATAGTCCAGATACCGTTAGGAGGGAGCACCTCCACCTCCAAATCACACACATCGTGCAGCTCCTGTTTGTCCCTCTTCTGGGTCTTCACAGGAATGCGACTGCACACAGAACAAAGTTAGACAGCGTATTAGTCAGCAGAGAAATTACCTTGGTTCTGGTAGTCGATTTCTCGGCGGGGAGGTGGAGTTGCAGTCCGGCTTTTATGGTAGTGATGATAACGAGTGACAGCTGGTGCAGAGGATGAGTGACAGCTGTCACTTCTTCTGGGTCTGGCGCCCTCTCGTGCTTGGAGCCCGCACTCCAAGCAGGGCGCCCTCTGGTGGTGGTGGGCCAGCAGTACCTCCTCTTCAGCGGCCCACACAACAGGACCCCCCCCTCAACGGGCGCCTCCTGGCGTCCGACCAGGCTTGTCCGGATGTCTTGTGTAGAATTCGGCCAGGAGGGCCGGGTCCAGGATGAAGCTCCTCTTCACCCAGGAGCGTTCTTCAGGTCCATACCCCTCCCAGTCCACCAGATATTGGAAACCCCGGCCCTTACGACGGACGTCCAGGAGCCTGCGGACTGTCCAGGCAGGCTCCCCGTCAATGAGCCGGGCAGGAGGCGGCGTAGGTCCCGGAGTACAGAGGGGCGAGGTGTGGTGTGGTTTGAGACGGGAAACATGAAAGACAGGGTGAATCCGCAGTGAAGCCGGGAGTTGAAGCTTCACTGCGGCCGGGTTGATGATCTTGAGGATACGAAAGGGTCCGATGAATCTGTCCTTTAGTTTTGGGGAGTCGACACACAAAGGGATGTCCTTGGTCGAGAGCCACACCTCCTGCCCGGGCTGGTATGTTGGGGCCGGGGAACGTCGGCGGTCCGCATGGGTCTTGGCCCTCGTCTGGGCTTTTAACAGGGCAGAGCGGGCGGTCCGCCACACCCGGCGGCACCTCCTGAGGTGGGCCTGGACCGAGGGCACACCGACCTCTCCCTCCACCACGAACAATGGGGCTGGAACCCCAAACATGCCTCAAAAGGGAGAGGCCGGTAGCAGACGAGACTCGGCTGTTATGGGCATACTTGATCCAGGCCAGATGGTGACTCCAGGCCGCCGGTGCGCGGAGGTGATGCAGCGAAGGGCCTGTTCCAACTCCTGGTTAGCCCGCTCTGCCTGGCCGTTGGTCTGGGGGTGGTACCCGGACGAGAGACTCACGGTGGCCCCCAGCTCCTTACAGAAACTCTTCCACACCTGCGAAGAGAACTGGGGACCACGATCTGATACATGTCCGATGGTATCCCATGCAGCCGCATGACGTGGTGGACCAGGAGGTCTGCCGTCTCCTGGGCTGTCGGGCGCTTCGGGAGGGCCACGAAGTGGGCCGCCTTGGAGAACCGGTCCCCTATCGTGAGAATAACGTGTTGCCCTGGGACGGCGGGAGGCCCGTGATGAAGTCCAGGCCGATGTGAGACCAGGGGCGATGAGGCACCGGCAGGGGCTGGAGGAGTCCCGTCGTCCTCCGATGGTCTGCCTTGCCCCTGGCGCAGATGGTACAGGCCTGGACGTAGTCCCGGACGTCGGTTTCCAGGGACGCCCCAGAAGCGCTGCTGGACTACTGCCACGGTCCTACACACTCCGGGATGACAGGAGAGCTTGGATCCGTGACAGAAGTCCAATACGGCAGCTCTTGCCTCTGGTGGGACATACAGTCTGTTCTTGGGGCCAGTCCCCGGGTCCGGGCTCCTTGTCAGGGCCTCCCGGACGGTCTTCTCCACGTCCCAGGTGAGGTGGCCACGACAGTGGACTCGGGGATGATGGTCTCGGTGGGGTTCGACAGCCCCGCTTTGGCTTCTTCTCGTGTACCCGGGACAATGCATCTGGTTTTTGGTTCTTGGTCCCGGGGCGATACGTGATCTGGAAGTCAAAGCGCCCGAAGAACAGAGACCAGCGGGCTTGCCTGGGGTTCAGCCGCTTGGCGGTCCGGATGTACTCCAGGTTCCGATGGTCAGTGAAAACCGTGAAGGGCAACGATGCCCCCTCCAGCAGGTGTCTCCACTCTTCAAGAGCCTCCTTCACCGCAAGAAGTTCCCGATTGCCGACGTCATAGTTCCGTTCAGCTGGGTCAACCTGCGGGAATAAAAGGCACAAGGATGGAGGACTTTATCAGCCTCCACACTCTGGGACAGCACGGCTCCTATCCCTGAGTCAGAGGCGTCCACCTCTACTATGTACTGGCGATCAGGATCAGGCTGCACCAGAACTGGTGCAGTCGAGAACCGGCGTTTCAACTCCTGGAACGCGGCTTCGCACCGATCCGACCATGCGAAGGGGACCTTGGTGGAGGTCAGGGCAGTCAGGGGGCTAACTACCTGACTGTAACCTTTAATGAACCTCCTGTAGAAATTTGCAAAGCCTAGGAACTGCTGTAGTTTCCTGCGGCTTGTTGGTTGGGGCCAATCTCTCACCGCCGCAACCTTAGCCGGATCAGGGGCGACGGAGTTGGAGGAGATGATGAACCCCAGGAAGGACAAAGAAGTGCGGTGGAACTCGCACTTCTGTGCATTCAAGGTTTAAATGCAGCAATCTCTGATTAAGACAAAATCACCACAGCTGTGAGTCCTGATGACCTGCACGTGATAACAAGCCTCAGGTGTTCAGGGTGAGGTCCTGATGCTCAGCCACCCAGTCCTGAATGCATACCACCTGGTGGGAGAAACAGAAAACAAAAACCAAACCAGCCAAACACCCCAGCCCACAACAGTTCGGTTCATGTTTGTGTTTAGATGTCACGGTTTGGTACGCGTCCAGTTTTTACAGGCAGTAGGTTTCACTGCCTGCTGTCAAGTGTGAGATAAAGTGTAAATTTTCTTTTCATTAATCATTTATGAATTGATTACATCTCTTGTCAGCATTTGGATAAATTTACTGTGCAGCTTGTTAAGTGCTTTGTTTTTTGCTATGTATCGAGCCAGACCACCTTCAATATTGTGTCCATTTTAAGTTTTTTTTATTTTTGCGCAAAGGGCGGCCTCTCATAAAACCTCACTCTGTACAGCTTAGAAATCATTGTAAGCAGTGTCACCATTTAGTGAAATTTGACACTGATTCATATAAAAAGTCAATGTTTTCATACATTGGTGGTGTTTTCTGTGTAAACTTGAATGCGGACTGACCTCATATGGGGATAGTAAATTAACACAAATACGGATACACTTTCGCTTTTAGGTTGGTATTTCAGAAGAAAAAGGTAAATGAACCAATTCCATTTATGCTTCCAAAATGTCTGATTGGAATAATCCGATTGCTCATTTTAACTGGCTGGTTTGTCGTTTCTCTCTGTCACCTCACCCACAGACAGCAGACCAGGCCTCCTACTGCACAGATAATGAAACTAGAGGGACAGTCTGTGGACATGAGATAAAATGTCACTGACTTGCAGAAACACATGCGCACGTGTGTATAGTCATACGGTGCAGAGTCATATATCTGCGTACAGTTCTGTGTGTTGAACCGTTGCATGTGTACCATACAGTTCAATACAAATACATATATTGTGACACCCCCAGTAAAGCGCCGGTCACAACCCATCGTGCATTTTTTTTTCGCCGTACGTTTTCTGCAGATGCCACGGCCACTATGTTTTTGTGAAAACGTACGGAGGCAGTAGCAATTGGAGGGAGGGAGTACGTTCAACGCACGTCTCTAGGAGTGTAACGATAAAGAGAGTTGACAATAAAGCAGTGTGTGTGTGTGTGTGTGTGTGGGTGGGTGGGGGGTCGGCTTTTCTTTTGATGTGTGTGTTATGAGCAGGACCGGAGCGGCAGGTGTTTTTCGGCGTCGGCGAAGGATGAGCATGTCCAGCCTATTAGTGAAAAGTCACACAAGGTGTGAAACACTGATAGAGGAATATATTCACTACACACTTGATTACCAGCTTTTTAAATTTCAACTTAATTCTAATTTATATATGTGTATCACAATCTTCAAGATCTGATACCTACCATTTAATTCCATAGTATGTGGTGAGTAGCCTACTGCCTCCGTACGGATTTGGTTAATTCATACTGCATTGAATCCGTACTGAGGCAGTACTCACAACATGCATCATCTGTACCGCTGGTGAATCCGCAGCATGACCGCAGCGAAAGTTCTGCATGCACTAAAACCTCTACGGCGTGTCTGTGTGCTCCTAAATTTGTACTGAGGCAGTACTTACGAAGTACGGATCTCCAAATTTAGCCCACGTTTTTGCAAGTAGACTGCACGCACTTGCAAGTACGGCGGGTTGTGACCACGGCTTAAGTGTTTTTCATTAAAAAAAATTATAACCCCCCCACCCCACCTCCAATAAACAAAAAATTAAGCACACTTTTGGAATCAGCGTATCAACACGGTGATTTAAGGCATAAATAACAGCCAGGACACAGACAGGCCAGTTCCTTTTCCACTCAGCTACCTGCACTACAGTTTCTCAATAGTGGTATGATATTTATTGTACATTTTGATTATTTCATTTTTCATTTTATTGTTTCACATTCTGTATTGTACACAGTAGGTGTTGGTATGTAGTTACACCTCTACAACTGATCTACAAACTGCTGATAACACAAGGAAGAAGCAGATTTTATGTGTTATTTTATGTTTTTATGTTTTTTTGCACTGTAGCTGATGATGTGACCAAGGTGAGTGCCTTAAAGCAGAGATTCCTGATAGATTTAATCATTCATGTGTCTTGAAAATGTCATCTTTTAGAAGTCGCTAGCAACACATAGCGTAATGCTAATGGCTAACCTTAGCATGGCCGAGTAGCTCTTTTGTGAGCATGTTATTACAAATATCTGTAATAATAGGCTTACTGTGCAGTTAATTGGCCTAACAGATCATCTAAAAAGCATGCGCTGCGGTTATTCCATCGAGTGAACTGGCAATTTATGTACACATAAGCCACTACGCTGAGCAGGGTTGCCAACTCTCTGAAAAATAATAAGGGACACCTCACCGCCAGGGCCGACCGACCATTGCCTTCACCCTTCCCAGCGTCTGTGTGAAATGATTTTTAACCATTTGACTGTTGACTTGACCCTGAATTTAAGTAGATGCATACATGCATTTGTTCTGATATGAACACGTGGAAAACAAATTATTATTTAGCAATTTATTTTTAGTGCAAAATAAATTTTCACTCACAATTTCAATATGAGCATTCTGTCCTGCTTCCAAGCATAAAATAAAAAATATTTAAAAATAAATCTCTCTGTAGTGCTAGTGCTTAACTTAAAATTGTATAAATTAACAAAAAACAATTGAAAATTTGCATCATCCAAATAACAGTGCAAACAATGTAACAGTGCAAAACAATGTAACAGTGCACATTTACACATTTAGTGTAATAAAAAGTGCAAAAAATAAAGTCTGAAAAAAACAATACTTACAATACTTAGCTGTTGTCGCGCACCTTTTCCACCCAGCCATTTTCCTTTTCTCATTCGCCCCTGTATTTTTGCATTCTTTTTTGTTTGTTTGTTTTTTTAGGAGGAGTACCGACGTTACAGACATTGCTGTCCGTAGGCATATCTGCAGAGCCAGTGTCGGTGTCTGCATCGATATCAGCCATGCTGCTTTGTTATTGTCGTCCAGCGACCGTCGTCGGCTCATGATGTCGGTATCGTCTTGCAAGCAGATGTCCCTCGACCAATGAGATAAGAGTGATTCTGTATTGTCAACTCGTGTCTGTCAGCTCATTGGTGAAAAGCAGGAGAGAGGCTGGGATCAAATTTACCGTAAGCTTCCATATAAAGCGCCAGTCAATTCCATTGACATTTTACAGACTTTTTGATTCTCACAGAAATATGGGACAAACTGCGTCCCGTTTCAGGTCAATACGGAACGCACACTTTTATTTCCAAATAAGGGACGATTCCGTTTTTCAAGGGACGGTTGGCAACCCTAACGCTGAGGGTGCTGAGGGCGCTGCCTTCACTGCGGACACACATACAGAGGCACAGAGCCACACATGTAAGGCGCTTTAAAATAGGAATACGTATATACGTATATCTTTTTTTTTTTAAAGTCTGAATATTGTTCCATTGTTCAACCAAACTCAGGTGTCCTTATAATGCAGGAGGAATGTATGGCAGCAGGAGAGACTAAGTCTGTACATTTTCCAAGCAGGAGTGACAAGCTGTAGCATGTCCACCATGCAGGAAGAATGTAGCAGCAAGTGTAATGAGGATTTTCTTTTTTCTTTGCTTGCAACACACATGCTATTATCCTGATTTTGAGTGGCCCTGAGGGCAGCTATTATCGCATTTATATTAATTCCCTTAGATTGCTTCATTTTGTTCATACAAGCCAGAAAAAGAGGGAGAAAATCAATTGCAATTAGAGGAATGCTAGAAGAGAAATGAAAAAAAAACAACCTCAAACTCGGTGATGATGCACAGATAAAGGTTCATATTGTGTATTGTCAGAGTGTAACGGCAAAAGCACAACCCAGGACTCCTTCACAGGGAAAAACACAGCCACGTGAAAATACTCTTCTTTAATTGAGAACCGCTCCAGTACAGTGGGTAATGCACACAGTATAACCCACGGCAAACAGACCTGTTGGAGATTAGGCACATGGGACAGTCCAGAAAACAGCTGGTATCCATAAACGCAGTGGAACAGTGACATACCAGTACAGGAGACCGACAATGAATACCGTACCCCACCCAAATGACCTTATCTATCCATTTGGTGGAGCACTGAGAGACTAAACACCATAATGAAGACTCCAGCTGCTGGTTGTACCACTCCGTCATAATGGTGGTGGTATTCTGAGGAGTGAGATGCCTGAGTGTCTTTTGCACTTAGCAGTTCTGTCGATCAACACTGCAAAACCGAGACAGTGACATGGATTATTTATTTCAACGAAGGCTCCAGGTGGGGGCTCTGTCGTGACCTGAATCAAATATTTGAGAAAGCACCACTTAAATAATGCAAGGATTTATTAACCGAAGCAGAAACACAAAATCAGCCGGGAAATGACGATTTACCCAGACTGACTTCAAATATGAGTGAATTAAGTATTTTTATTCATTTTTTGTGGTTTCATGTTGAGTTTTGCGTCCCTCATGGTATTGTGGCATTAGGCAGTATCTACTCGGCGCTAGGTTGCATCAACTTGGTGTCGGCATGACGCCGCATGAAGCAACTTGAAGCAGGCCCGTGTGAAAGGGGCTTTATAACATGAATGAGACACTGGAAAACAGCGAGTGCATTGGTTAGACCAAAAGGCATTACTAGATATTCGTAGTATCCCCTGGGAGTGTTGAAAGCGGTCTTGCACCTATACACCTCCTTTATCTTCACCAGGGTCTTATGTAGAACGACTTGTGTGGATTTCCTACTGAAACATGGCGTACAAACCCAGAAACTGCCATAAACACAAAAAATTGCTGATGTATCAAAGTGTGCATACGCATGGATCCAAGCACATTCCTTTTGTACATCCCACTGAACGTGGAATTGAGTGTACATGCAGAAATACCAAACTCCTCCCTGTCAAAGACCTTATTTAAATATGCAAATGCATTTAAATAGGCCGTGGGACCTGGAGATTCCCCTCTCTGTCCGGAACAATCACAGAAAGGAAAGGAATTTAACCAAGTGTGAGCTACAGATAAAGTGGAGTAAATGAAGTAAATGACGTAACTGAAGTGGAGATATGCAAGGATATTTTATTTGGTACCTTGTCAACTGGAATAAACGTGAAATGGAAGCAGCGCACACACATACTGAAGTTAAAAAGAATGATGCCATGGCTGACAGTGTGTGACATCACAACTGTACACATGCATTTATTGACAAATACTGAACACAGGAAGACAATCTGAGGCTTGTTAAGAAGCTCTAGTTTCATCATCAAGAAACAAAATAATAATAATAATAACAAAAAACATATTTGAATGTGCACATGCCCAAATGTGCCTACGCTGGTTTCATTGGGAACAATTATGTGAATAAACTATTTGCTCATTGCGCACTGTGCCAGACGGGAGCATGAAATGTGGTGTGACACAGAGGAGTCTGGGTGGGGGATATAGGGTTAGAAATAGTAAAATAAAAAAACAGCATCACAGAAATGTCACTCATTTCGTGATGGCAGCATTAAACAAAAGCGTGAGACTGGGCTGTCCAAACCATGCTGTTAGTCAGGATGAATGAGTCATGCGTTGAACCAGGCCAGCTAGCCACAATGTTAGTTAGATACAGTCAATAGCGCCGATTACATAAGGGAAACCGGCTCTTGCTGCAAATTGTGCTGTAATGTTGGAATGTGATGTACCTGGATGACATTCAGATGATTGCGTCCCACACAGCTGCCATGGCTCGGCTCAAGGTTGACTGGCACACTCCTGACTGATCAGCCAGATCCCACTGGAATGTCGTTGTTGCCTGGAAGCATGGCGTGGTCAGCACCTGTGTGGGCACATACAACCCCTGGCTCCTCGCCGTATCATGCTCTAGGCTGGTCACAGTTCTGCATGCAACGCCAGTAACAGTGGCCTTGGTAATCGAAATCATATTATGAGCTAACTGATTACAAATAATCTTTGCCTTCCCTGAATACACGCTCATGGCAGATTACACCATTTGCAAGGTTCTCTAACATGCTAACACAGCCATTGTTAAAACCATTTTACGCTTTTATGCAGACACATGCAATACAATTTTAATACCATTTATGCTTTTATGCAGACACATGCGGGTGAGTTAACTGCTCATCAGTGTGTCACTTATGTTCATATCACTCTGATAACTTCTTGTTTTCACACTATTAACAATGTCCTAACATCACCTTTACTTGTCGCCAGAAGAACAATAGATGTAGAAATGTACGTATGCCAGCCAGGATTTCCGTATGATGTCACCGCACATTTCCACAGTCATTTCACTTTGATACGTCTTAACGTTAGTGTGAAGATGGACCGTATGCCACATTTTGTGTGTACACAGGTGGTAGGTGTTGTGCTGTCCACTAGTGATGAAAAGGGTTGCGCCTTGTAGCTGTTCAAAAGCCAAGGACTGGAGGGGAAGAACATACTTGTTGTTATAGTCATAATGAGTGCAATAACCGATACAAGGTGTAACGATTTTGTCTTGTCCACAAAGAAGACTCTTGCTCGTGCAGGGGAAGAAGAAATGCGGAATGATCCCTGCTGTCAACCCCTCCTCAATATACTCATCCATAGCCTTGTGTTCTGGCCGTTCAACATGTCTGTTACATCCGAAGTTTGTCAAGAAGAATGGAACAGCTGCTTTGGAAAATGATTTACTGTTTAGAAATGCTTGTTAATTGTTAAGGAAGATTAATCACTGCTTTAAAATGCATATAGGTTTGAATCCATATAAGTTTGAATCCAACCTGATCCTTCCTGCGTGGAGTTTGAATGTTCCACCTGTGTTTGCATCTTTGGTTGGGTCACCTCTGGGCATCTGGCTTCCTCCCACCAGCAAAGACATACAGATTAGGTGAATTATAAGCACCAGATTTGAATGGGTTTGTTCATGTGTATATGCCAGGGTGCACCATCATTGCCCAGCGACTGACATAGGTTCCAGCCTCCTACAACCCCTGGCAAAAATTATGGAATCACCAGCCTCGGAGGATGTTCATTCAGTTGTTTAATTTTGTAGAAAATTTTTCTACAAAATTAAACAACTGAATGAACATCCTCCGAGGCTGGTGATTCCATAATTTTTGCCAGGGGTTGTACAACCATTATCTGGACTAAGCAAGTTTAGAAAATGAATGACTGAAAACACTTGAAACATTAAATAAGAAACTTCAGAAAATGATTGATTGTATTGAAATTCTTAATGAGCCAGTTGTTTCAGAAAAAGAAAATCATTGTTTCACAATTCTCAGATCACTATGATGTTGGCATTCTGTGAACAGTGGAGATTCCTTAGTTTAGAAAATGATTGTGATTTCTAATCGAGAAACATAAGAAATTATGTTATTTAGACACATTCTGATCATGTGCAACTGATGTACATATTTAAGTCATACTTCCTTTTTTCAGTGAAGGACCTTGTTTCAGAACATGAATCAATATATTGGACTGTACAGTGCATCCAGAGAGTATTCACAGCTCTTCACTTTTTCCACATTTTGTTATGTACATCCTTATTCCAAAATGGATGAAATTCATTTTTCCCCAACAATCTGCACACAATGCCTCATAATAACAATGTGAAAAAAAGTTTTGTTTTGTTTTTTTGGTTGAGATTTTTGCATATTTATTAAAAATAATAATAAAAAACACTAAGAAATTGCATGTACATAAGTATTCACAGCCTTTGCCATGAAGCTTAATTGATACATGAAATCAAAGATATCAAAGGAGTGGCTTCAGGACAACTCTGTGAATGTCCTTGAGTGGCCCAGCCAGAGCCCAGACCTGATCAGGTCTGTATGGTGAGTGGCCAGACGGAAGCCACTCCTTAGTAAAAGGCATATGGCAGCCCACCTGGAGTTTGTCAAAAGGCACCTGAAGGACTCTCAGACCATGAGAAACAAAACTCTCTGGTCTGATGAGACAGTGATTTTGTGTGAATGCCAGGCATTCTGTTTGGTGGAAACCAGGCACCATCCTTACTGGGAGACTAGTCAGGATTGAGGGAAAGATGAATGCAGTAATGTAGAAAGCCATCCTAGATGAAAACCTGCTCCAGAGCACTTTTGACTTCAGACTGGGGTAACGGTTCATCATTCAGCAGGACAATGACTTTAAACACACAGCCAAGATATCAAAGGAGTGGCTTCAGGACAACTCTGTGAATGTCCTTGAGTGGCCCAGCCAGAGCCCAGACCTGAATCTGATTAAAAATCTCCAGAGGGATCTGAAAATGGCTGTGGACTGATGTTCCTCATCCAACCTGATGGAGCTTGAGAGGTCCTGCAAAGAGGAAAAGGCAAAACTGCCCAAAGTTTGTTGCACCAAGCTTGTGGCATCATATTCAAGAACTCTTGAGGCTGTAATTGCTGCCAAAGGTGCATCAACAAAGTTGTGAGTAGAATTTTGAGGAGAAAAATGAATTTACTCCATTTTAGAAAAAAGCTGTAACATAACTAAATGTGGAAAAAAGTGAAGCGCTGTGAATACTTTCTGGGTGGACTGCACAAGACAGGATTAACCTATTGCTTCAGAAAAAGACTCCCTTTTTTGAAATGGTTGAAACACATAATGGAGACAAGGTTGACTAGCAGAGCAGGCTGGTCACAAATGCAAGACGCAGGTTCACAGCTCAGTAGAGTAAATGCGTTTACTGGGTTCTTATCTTGGAGTCGGTACACAGAAAGACCCTGAGACGAGTCTAGACTTGGTTTATTACCAAGTGAGTTATTTTATGAAAAATATGAAAACTGATTTGTTCATAATGATTATCAGGGATGGTCATATGAACAGATTGCATGCAAAGCACAATTTGGCCCAATTCGCGGCCATCCACCGCATGAACCACCAGGGGGCACGAAAGCCAGTACAATTTAAGGTGGAGGGACCAGGCGAGAGAGGAAAGCATAAGGTTAGAATCACCTCCAGAATCAATAAACACAGGACAGGTCAATAGTACGATCAGACGTAAGCTCAGCTGTGAGCAAATTTTGTGAGGAGGGAGCAATTGTGCTCTGACTCACCCGCACTACCAATTTTGGCACCCCTTACAGGACAGAGTGTGATAACATAACCAGATTGTTCAGAGTAAAAACAAAGTCCTTCAACACTGCACACTCTCTCGCCTCATTGGAGAGGTGTGTCCGTCCCACTTGCATGGGCTCCTCGGCAGCACTGGGGGGACGCATGGACCCCCACATGACTGGAGGTGGAAGATCGGTCGGTCGAGGAGATGACTCATAGAGATCGATGGTGGCTGTCCCGATGTGGATGGTTGGACAGGCAGCATTTGGTTCAGATTGCTAGTGCAATGAGGTCATCAAGGTCTTCAGGCAGATCTACAGCGATGAGCTGACTCTGGATGCTGTCATTCAGGTCCTGGAAAAACATCCCGGAGTGCTGCGGGGTTCCATTCACTCTTCGTGGGCAAAATACTAAAATCTATGGTGTAGTCGGCCACCCTGCGATTACCCTGCCTCAGCCTCATCAGCGAGCATGCTGCCTGGCGCCCAGGAAAGGTGTGCTAGAATACCTGCTGTAGGGGGTTGTTGAAGGCTGCAAGGGAGGAGCAAGATGGCGAATTGCGGCTCCACTCAGCTGTTGCCCATGCTACTGCCCGGCCGGTTAGATAAGTAATGATGAATGCTATCTTTGCCCTTTCGGACGGAAACATTGATGACATCAACTCTAAATGTAATTCACATTGCGTGATAAATGGTTTGACGTCCCCGGACTCTCCAGAAAAATGCTCAGGCAGAGACAGTTGGTTACAGCTGGGCTGGCTGATGACGGTTCCGGAAGTAGTGTGGCGGTGGGAACCGTGCTGGTCGTAGCCTAACGTTTCATGGTATTCAGAAGTTGCTCCATCTGAGAGCTCACGGAGGCCATGAAGGTGTCTTGCCATTTTGCTAGCTCACTGATTCCAGAGTTCAGGGCGGCAAGCTGGTCCTCCTGTTAAGCTAACTGCTAGCTGTAAGGCGCCTGCGTCTGCTGCATCCATCGTTGGCCAGATTAATCTATCAAGGTTGACTGGCAGAGCAGGCTGGACACAAATGCAAGATGCAGTTCTGTAGAGTTAAAGCGTTTACTAGGTTCGTATGCTGGAGTCGGTACACAGAAAGACAGTTGAAAAAAAGCAACAGTAACCAAAACATCAGGCTTAGTAGGCGTGGTCGAGGTACACAGGCAGGAAGTCAAAAAACACGATGAGGCTGCCAGAGCAATGCAAAAAAAATAAAAAATGAGGAACTGAGCTGGAAAGAGGCACAAGGCACATTGATCTGGCGAGGGACAAGAACAAACTGTGAGGCTTAAATAGCACCCAGGTGATTAGCTGCAAATCAAGAACAGGTGTGAGGTGAAACTTCCAGAACCAGGGTGTGGCCAGACAGAAAGAAACGCCCACCACCAAGAACCAAGAGAGAGACAAGAAAGAGCAGGACAGAGAAAACCCAAGCAGAAAAACAGAGAAAGAGACAAGACAGATCACAAAAGTAAACAAAAAAAAAACATAACCCAAAAAGTCCAAATCCTGACACAAATGGACATGGGAGATTCCTTAGTTCAAAAGATAGTTCAACTCATGAAGTACAAAAATAAATAAATCAATAAATTACATTAAATAAATGAGTTGCTTCAGAAAATGATTCCGTTTCAAAACACTTGAAAACCCAACACACCTCAACACAGCCCTTAGGGCCCCTTCACACATAACACGATTGAAGCCGACTAGCGCCCGAAGGAGGAATTGCATGTCATTCGTGAAAAATTTGAGCTGCCTCCAACGCCTCGTACACCTGTCGCTACAACTATTCGTGCACACCAGCGGTCGACACACACGAACATCCAACACCGCACACTGGACACGTGTGGCGATCCACACTGTCAGCACAAAAATAGTGAGCAGGCAATCGCTTTCGAGCTGGATGTGAAATTTGTCGAAGTGCAACACAAGTGTGGGTTACCAAGCAACACACATGTGGCATGCCAGAGTGTAGGCTCCCCCCCTCAACACAAGTGCTGTGCGTGTATTGCCCCCCCCCCCGCTCTCCCCTCCACAACACAGCACAGTGAGCTGCCTCCCAGCTGGCCTCTGACCAGAGACTCACTGGCAGCTGCAAATGACAGCTCAGTGCACATGACTTGTCACATTAAAAACACAGAGACCACAGCCAGGACAGGTATATCAATAAGTACTACATGACCTACATACACAATTACATAACAAAATGACAAAAAAAACTGATCACATAATTTTTCAGTTTCAATTTCTTTTCATTTATATAGCACCAAATCACAACAAAGTTGCCTCAAGGCACTTCACACAAGTAAGGTCTAACCTTACCAACCCCTAGAGCAAGCACACAGGCCACAGTGGTAAGGAAAAACTCCCTCTGATGATTTGAAGAAGAAACCTCAAGCAGACCAGACTCAAAGGGGTGACCCTCTGCTTGGGCCGTGCTAGCAACACAATTGACAAAACAGTTTACAAAATGAATATACAGGAAATTTTGCCAGTGTACAGGATGGGAGGGTTGCAGAAGTAGACACCACCAGAAGTAGACACCACACCCATCTCTGGATGGAACCGCACCTCAAAACACAGAAACACATAGCACGCAGAGAGTGACACGTTGGTGTGTGCGCTGAATGGACAGGGGGCGTGGCTGGCGACAGCAGCAGCTGTTGAGATCTCTGGTTCTGGACGTCATGGCTGGAGAACATGTACCGTGTTTTGATGGACATGGCCTTACACCTGTCCACTGTGACACACGTGTGTCTTCTTGCTGTCCTCACGTGGACATACATAAAAAAATATATATCGCTGTTGCGACAGGCTGCAGCGAGTGAGCGCACAGCACGTACATTGACAGGCTGTCCCAGGTGATACGTACCATCAGGTCATAACACGCAGCGGGCGTTCTGAATGTCATGTCACCCACATGCAACAATTGTATGTGTGTACAGTGGACAGTGTTTCAGAATAGGGCCACAATCTTTCTACGTAATTAATGTCTTTTTTCACACTGTGTCTTCTGCGACTGTATTGTGGACGTGAGTTAGTGCATAGTCACTTTTTGCATGTGCACATGCATGCACACTGCACAGCCATCACCCAGCAGTAGCACAAATATCTAAAAATCCTTCTTAACTCACCATCAAATGAAACTATAACCCAGATCAGTCTCAGCTGCATGTGAGCTTAGTTGCAGCATGTGAAATGTAACACGGCAACAGTCATGTGACTCTTTCCATGTGTTTGACTGCATTGCTATAGCAACTGATGTGGATGAGTAATAATGAGGATTCTACACAGAGCTGATCATTTGCTTTATAATGTGGACAGCCAATTAAATATACAATGTGCACTTTGAACAGGCCATCTGAACAAAGTCAACAACTCTCCCTGGACGGGACACCAGCCCAACACAGATTACTTCCCCAGATAAGGCCATTGCCCATTTAAAGCTGGGCGGACTGAGACCATGTAGATTAAGTATCCGATGACACAGCGAAGTCACATGAGCAGGGTTTGAACCAAGGCCTACATATTGGCAGGCCAGCACTTTATTCACTGAGCTACCTGCTCTGCACTTGATTCAGACAATGATTGACTGTGTTGAAACTCTTGAAACAGTCACTCTCTGAGCATACTGCTTCAGTGCTCGGGATCCCCCCCCTTCCCAAAGAAAAAGGATTGTGGCTCCCCCTCTTCATCTGGTACACAAGGCCTTTGTGACACTCTGCCCTGCTTTGTGTAGCTGGCGGCTCATTCCTAATAGGAATTGTTTGGGGTGTTAATGGCTGTAAGAACATTATGAGGCCCGTCAACGCTGTCAGGCTGCCGCCATTTATACCTGTTGCTGCCACAGGCAAGGGGATGGGTGTTCACATAAATCTGCTTTGGAATCTGTGAGAACCACACCATCATGCACGGCAACAAACTGACAAGAACACCAAAGATAACAGGGCGAGCACGCCTGGCTCCTTCTCCACACATCGCCTAAAGCCGGAAAGATGGTGGTGTAGAAAGGATGAATGGATGTCATACCCTTGGGTATTTGATGTATATGATAGATTACGCCAAAAGGAACATAAATATCCACGGTGTGGAGGAGGGGTGCGACCCAAACTCTGCACTGACTGATGAACTAGCATTAGCTTTCATTTCTAGGCTTAAAATTTTTACCTTAGACCTATGCTGCTTTTTTCGTACGAATGCGGCCACCCTCTTTCTGCTTTTTAAAAAACCTTTCATACCCTGCCTTTCTCATGTATGCTCCTCTCCACCGCTCCCCTGCTCTCTTACCGTGAGGTGCTGACAGAAGTTAGCATTCACAATCTTTCTGTTAAGGCTTTAACAGGAGCCAGATGAAATACGGCAGCAGATTAAGATGTTAAACAGCCTCATATGGGATGGCACGGGACAAGTGAGGTGGTTGGGGTTGGAGTGGAAATGGAGACAAGGCTCAGGAATGCCAGATGGAGATCAAGTTGCGTGGCGCTCACGGAGAAAGATGTGTTACTAATGCTGGCTGCTGTCATTAGATGGAGAAGCCCTCAGGGGGACGCTTGAGTTCTCAAGGGACACTGTGTCCCAATAAAAAGTTCTGAGGCAGGATCAGCACGCCCATCCTCAAACAGCCACTTCATGCTGTTATTCTAGTTTTAGGTGAGCTTGAACCTCAACATATGATAATTTAAGACTGTATTACAAAAATTTTAATGATTAAAAAAGAAGCAAATTATACAGTGGAATAGCACTCAATGGAGGTATTTTGCTATGTAAAAAGAAAAATGAAAGATTGAGGATAAAATGAAAGGATGTCTATTCCAGGACTGGTTTGACCTCTTCACCAAAACTCCCTTTTGCTTTAGTGTCCCATGTTTTTCTTTATTTAATTACTTAATTAATTATATTTATCTGTGATAGACTGGCGACTGGTGGCCTGTCCATAGTGTATTCCACTTGTCATCTAAAGACTGCTGTTATAGGCTCCAGCCCGCCATGACCATTAATTATAATTAAGTGGGTATAGAACATGATTGAATGAATGGATTTTATTAAAATTATTATGATTATTATTATTATTGCCCTCACTCATTAAAAAAATCCAACCCACCATGCAGTGTTATCTGTTCCAGGCCAGATAAAAACTATGGTACTTCACCAATTCATCTAAATTTGAGTTAGTAAAAATAAATAAATGGGGTGATCAGTAACCTCTCCACCATGGCCAAGTAGTGTGATGTTTATTTGTCCTTTACTATGTTAAAGGGTAGGTTGTGGGTGTTGTACAAATAATGTGGAAACCAATGGACAGTCTCTATCCTGCACTCTGCATGGTTTATCCAGTCACAGCCACAGGATTGTGGCTCCATCGGTGTTGTATGGGTTGTTTTGATGGCTTCACTTGTTGGTCTCCTTCTTGCACTGAGTTTTTGAGAACTCCCTGTAGAACCATACCGTTTGTATTTCTTGTGTGTGAGATCCAGGGCATGTTTGGTGATTTTGAAATGTTCTTGTGCTTATCACCTGATTTGTCTGTGGAGGTGTGACTGTGGAAGTGAGGATTTGTACTGAAGATACCACTTGTGGGGTCTGCAGGTGGAGGAACCATGTCTGCAGACGGCCATGATTCCTAAACGGTTGTTACAGTGAAGAGCCAGTCCTAACCTTTCTGGGACCAAAGCAAAATTCTGCTAAGGGACCCTCCTACCTGACTCATGAGCTACGTAATCTATTTGTCATTGGTGCACAAGCAGCAAATACCCCAGTGCTCCCACTGCAATGATACCGTGCATCCGGAAAGTATTCACAGCACTTCACTTTTTCCACATCTTGTTATGTTACAGCCTCATTCCAAAATGGAGTCAATTATTTTTTCCCTCAAAATTCTACTCTTAACACCCCATAATGACAACATAAAAAAGTTTTATTGACATTTTTATTATTTTATTATTTTTATTGACAAATGATTAAAAACTAGCGTGTTGCCCATGGGAATTCCATGGGCTCTATTTTGGGTAGTGTATGTAAAATAGGCAGCTGACGTTTTTCAACAGTGGTAATAAATTAAGCAATTGAGCTTGTATAATATGTTGAAATGACATGTGAGTCCAGAATGTTTTAAGGACCTTAGACCTCAACAGTTTTTAGAAGAAGAACTTAACCCTTTTATTTCCTGTTAATTACATAATTTTTAATGCTAATTTACTGTCTTAATGTATTTATAAATTGTTTAGGTTCTTGTTATCATATACACATAATTATTATTATTATTATTATTATTACGTCTATTTTGTCATTTTAAATGGACCACAATGGAAATAAGTGTTTTCACTTTCTTATGACATCCATGTATTTTTAAAGTATTTACAATTACGTTATGTACATACATTGAACTTACTAAATAAAATCATGCACTCACGCACGCATTCACACTTTTAATATAAAGATGATTTGAATGGCATGTTAGTCCAGAATGTCTGTAGTTTCTTCAAAAATATTAGCCCTCTCAATGTTCTGTTTTGGCACCGTTCATCCTTGACCCAAAATATATAAGCATACTAAACAGCAAATTTCAGCTGTCCCTAGTCGCACGCATGCAGAGCTTTTTTGTTTTTTCTGCATTTTGCTGCAAGCAGGTGCTTTTAATTTTTACACATGCACAAACAGAGACAGTGACGGAAGACAACAAAAGCAATACTCTTTTCACTCATGGTAACGACAACAGGCCACTTAACTAAACTGACTAAAGCAATTGAACTACAAAAACACAATAAATCAATAACACTAACAACACTGTTAAACAAACATGAACCACAATAACAGCATTTAATACCCACAAAACCCAAACTCCCATGCTGCATTGCAGCACAATGTCCACTGTTTACTGGTTAGTTAAAATTGCTAATTTTTCCAAACATATTAGTCCTATCAGCTTCACATTTTGGCGCTATTCATCCTTGACCCAAAAATATATAAGCACAGCAAACAGCAAATGTCAGGTCTTCCCGGTCTCTGCGTGATCAAAGCCATACTCACGCATGCACGCACATACGCAAGTACACAGAACCCACTTGGCTATTATAATGTAGATGAAAAACTATGAAATCACATGTACATAAGCATTCACACCCTTTGCTCAATACTTTTTTGTTGCACCTTTGGCAGCAATTACAGCCTCAAGTCTTCTTGAATATGATGCCACAAGCTTGGTGCACCTATCTTTGTCCAGTTTTGCCCATTCCTCTTTGCAGCACCTCTCAAGCTCCATCAGGTTGGATGGGGAGCGTCGGTGCACAGCCATTTTCAAATCTCTTCAGAGATGTTCAATGGGATTCAGGTCTGGGCTCTGGCTGGCCACTCAAGGACATTCACAGAGTTGTCCTGAAGCCACTCCTTTGATATCTTGGCTGTGTTCTTTGGTTCATTGTCCTGCTGAAAGATGAAACATCACCCCAGTCAGGTCAAGAGCACCCTGGAACAGTTTTTCATCCAGAATATCTCTGTATGTTGCTGCATTTGTCTTTCCCTCAATCCTGACTAGTCTCCCAGTTCCTGCTGCTTTAAAACACCCCCACAGCAAGATGCTGGCACCACCATGCTTCACTGTAGAGATGATGCCTGGTTTCCTCCAAACACGATGCCTGGCATTCGTGCCAAAGAGTTCAATCTTTGTCCCAGCAGACCAGAGAATTTTGTTTCTCGTGGTCTGAGAGTCCTTCAGGTGCTTATTTTGGCAAACTCCAGGTGGGCTGCCATGTGTCTTTTATGAAGGAGTGGCTTCCATTTGGCCACTTTACTATACAGGCCTGATTGGTGGATTGCTGCAGAAATTGTTGTCCTTCTGGAAGGTTCTCCTCTCTCCACAGAGGAATGATGGAGCTCTGACAGAGTGACCATCGGGTTCTTGGTCATCTCCATGATTAAGGCCCTTCTCCCCCAATCGCTCAGTTTCAATGGGCGGCCAGCTCTAGGAAGAGTTCTGGTGGATCTGAACTTCGTCCATTTATGGATGATGGAGCCCACTGTGCTCACTGGGACCCTCAAAGCAGCATAAATGTTTCTGTGCCCTTCCCCATATTTGTGCCACGAGATAGTCTTATCTCAGAGGTCTGCAGACAGTTCCTTTGACTTCATACTTAGTTTGTGTGCTGGCATGCACTGTCAGCGTGGGACCTTATATGTAGACAGGTGTGTGCCTTTCTAAATCATGTCCAGTCAACTTAATTTACCCCAGGTTGACTCCAATTAAGCTGTAGAAACATCTCAAGGATGATCAGTGGAAACAGGATGCACCTGAGCTCAATTTTGAGCTTCATGGCAAAGGCTGTGAATACTTATGTACATGTGATGTCTTTGTTTGTTTATTCATTTTTAATAAATTTGCAAAAATCTCAAAAACCTTTTTTCACAATGTCATTATGGGGTATGTAGAATTTTGAGGAAAAACTAATTTAATCCATTTTGGAATAAGGCTGTAACATAAAATGTGGAAAAAGTGAAGCAATGTGAATGCTTTCCAGATGCACTATAACTTTAAAACCTAACCCAATTGCAATAATTTCACAGTAAATATATTTTATGATAAACATTGTGTTGAAAAGTAAAAACCACATATGAGCAGTGAGTTAACCACTTACACTTTAACATTTGAGGGATAAATAATATTTCTGATATTGCGTGGCCCGCAGAAAACAATCAAAACTATCAACAATAAAAATGAAAAACAATCAAATTATACTGTTGTTACCAGTATATGTGGCCTCTGTGTGCATGCACGCACGCATACATGCACACAGAGGCCACTTGGACATTACAATATAAATGGAAAGTAATTTTAATAAAGAATTTGTTTACACTGGCTTAAATGGACTGAATTTTGTATACCACTTTTCCATCTGAATCAGAAGCTGTCATGCAAGCTGCTCAACTGCACACCGGGACCATCTTGGGCATTAAGGACCTTGACCAACTGCTTTTCGTGATTTTCCCAGTCTGGCGGGGGTTTGAACGGAGGATCCTCTTTTCATAAGCCCACCACTTAACCACTAGTCCATCACCTTCTTGTTGACCTCCTGCTCCTTGAGGTGAATGGTTGTTGCCCTGACACGATGTCAGTTTCACTTATTGGGTTCTTCTCTAACCTCCAATAGGAACAAACATATCATTTTAGGGATTACAAATGTTTTTTGTTGTTAAACTTTATTTGAAAAAATGCTAGCTAACTTAAAGTTACCTGAACTAAATTTAGAGGAAGGCAGTTGGTCCAATAATGGTTTTTAGAGTTAGCTGAAAAGCTAATCCATGAATGAAAATGTTAGCCTCCCTATTTAGCTGTTAGCTGATTAGCTGAACTATGCCCCTTAAAGCTAGAGTGCCAGGAAGCATATTGAGATGATTGTTAGAATTTTGATGGGGACCAAAGTAATTTTGTTCGTTAGTGTCAATATAAAGGATTCCCAAAATATTAGTCTGAACATGATTAAAATTAATCCGTATTGTAACAAATTCTGAATTATTGGCACGTGCCAAAAATTCGAAAGCCAGGACACCATCAGGGTGACGTCACAGGTCACCTGGGGGGTTTCACCGCTAGCAGCTACCTAGAAGACTGGCGATCGAACTCACGAGGATTCTACAGCGCTGCTTTTGGACAGGTGAGTTGCCTGGTGACTGGTGTCTGATGGTGTACAGTTATGGTTATTATCTGAGTCTGTTATTATCTGATTATCTGAGTTATTAAGTGCATCTGCGCACGCGCAGACGCACTTCCGGCTTGAATTCATCTGCAGGTTTTGACATTCGCTGGGGCGAAATACGCTATGGATTTCCCTCAAATTATGTATGTTCCCACAAATTAAAAATTCCCCCCAAATTTTAATGGGTTCTAAATATGATGTAGTTTATATATATTTAACTTCAGACTATATTTCATCTACTGAAGATTGCTGGTACTCTAGCTTTAATAAAGGCTAATTGTGAAATTATGAAAACCAATGTGTCTGGCTGTAAAACACAACAGAACACGTGAACAACTGCAACGACAACTCAGTTTGTTTGGGTTTTTTTTTTTTTTTTTTGAATCAGGTTTTAACATTAAAATATCAATGCTGCAGGTGAAAAAGGCACCGAAAATAGTTAAAAGCTTTCTCTGGATTCCTCAGTGATTCGTGGGCACCAGCTCTGCTCAGATGCGACTCCCGCCCACCCTCTGAGCTCTGAATGGCGTGCATGGAGTAATGAATACGTAATTTAGTTATCCAGCTCCTCTCAACATCAGTGTGGGTTTTTCCCTACATCCCATAGTACACTCCTTTGTTTTATGTTTACGTATGATGATGTGTAATAACAGAAGACGGTCATATTGATGCATTATGCTTCATGCTTTGAGGGCTTCGTCTTAAAGAGAAACACACTCCGCTGCCATAGTGCACCACGTGTGTGCATAGATACATAGAGATCCATGAGCTTGCACAATGCTTGGCCTCTGCTGGCACGCACACACACACACACACACACACACACACACACACACACACACACACACACACACACACACACACACACACACACACACACACACACACACACACACACACACACACACACACAGCAGGTATGTCAGTGCGGGGTTGGGGCTCAGTGTGTGTCCCTGGAATGTGAAACCTGACCTCTGGTCCAGAATTCGAGCCTCCTTACTCATATACTGAGATATGCTGCAGGAGCCCAGTCCAGAACAGCTAAATAGTCAGCATTCACAACTGATGGCTTGATTCATCTCAACCATCAGCTAAGTAAAGATCTGAACAACACAACACAGTAGAAGTTAGCTAGAAGAGCACTCAGAGAGCACATTCATCTGCCAACCAATCAAGAAGGATGGCCACACTTCTGATTCTTTCCCTTATCTAATGCAATTGCACAACATTACAGTGGGAATTAAAGGCTTTTGTGATGTAATAAGTAGGTTTAACCTCATTACATCATACAACAGGAAAGATACTTTTTGTTGGATCATGTCATACAGCAGGAAGTTTGTTTTTCTCCATCATCTCATCAGGTAAAAAGATTAGGTTGTTCTTTACAGTGCCATAAGGCAAGGTAATTTGGTGTTTGTTTGAGAGCGTTTGCATTTCTTTATAAAACGGCTCAGTTGGTAGTGTGAGCCATCTTTTGACAGATGGGATGGCGGTTTGAATCCAGCTCCCATCAGTCATTCAAAAATCTGCATATTGTCCTTGGGCAAAACACTTAACTCACCTTGCCTGTGTATGAATGAGGTGGTGGTTCTGAGGGGCCGTAGGCACAGAATGGCAGCCACGCTTCCATCAGTTTTCCCCAGGTCAGCTGTGGCTACACTAGTAGGTTACCACCACCAATGTGAGTGAATGAATAATGGTAAAGGAACTGCATTTATATAGCACTTTCCATCTGCATCAGACACTCAGAGCACTTTACAATTATGCCTCACATTCACCCATTCACACACCGATGTCAGGCTGCTGCCATGCAAGGTTCACTCACTACACACCAGGGGCAATTGGGGATTAAGGACCTTGCCCAAGAGCCCTTCATGATTTTCCTGTCAGGCTAGGATTTGAACCGAGGATCCTCCGGTCTCAAGCTCAACACTTAAATACTAGACCATCACCTCCCCAATGCAAACCTAATAGAACTTGTAAAGCGCTTTGGGTGTCTTGAAAAGTGCTCTAGTTATTAAGTTGTTGTTATTATTAAAGAAAAGAAAAAGATAAGGTCTGCTTTATGTCTCGATCCTGATCAGAAATTAATAGTTTCATTTTAAATAAATAAATAATTATTATAATTATAATAATAATCCTGGTAGCACAGTGGATTAGTGTTTATCACTGTTGTCTTACAGCGAGAAGATCTCAGGTTAACTTCTGACCTGGTCTTTTATTTTCTGTGTTTGTATGCAGTGGTGGGCACTGTTCAGATAATCCGATAACCAATAATTATCTAAGATAATGTTTTTGCTAGCGGATTAGCTTTTCAGATAACTTTTAAAACCACCATCGCACCAATTATCTTCTCATAAATTTAGTTCCGATAACTTTCAGTCCAATAACATTTCTTTTCTAGTAAAGTGAGCAAAGTTTAATGGTCAAAAACGTTTGTAAACCATAAAATCAAACATTTTAATCCCTGTTGTGTAGATCAGTGGTTTTTGGCAGACTGGCCGTCACTTGCTGATGACATCATCATTAAGCGCAAAACGTGATTGGCCGGTCAATGCAGAGCATTGTGGGTAGTGTAGTTCCACTTCACTTTGGACGTTACAATGTTATCGCCTGCTCGACACAAAAACAAAACAGAGTAATATTAACATTATTTTATTTTATTTCTTTGTGGCACAGGATAATTTAATTACCAAGATTTGGTGGGAGAGAGGAGCTCTCACAGCACAGCTGTGTACAGGAACTTTTCTTCACTGTTTAGACACCGTTTGGATAAGCAGGATGCTTTAGATAGAATATTTATTCAGATGAATCCCACTAACAGGTAAGAATTTATATTTACTACATGTGTTTTTTACTCTGCCAATCAATGCATTAATGGACATATTTAGCGTGTGAAAAAAGCGGCAGCTTTTAGCTCGTAGATGACATTGTAATAATACCAAGATAAACTGTTACTTCTAATACTGTGTTTTACTGCTTTTGAAAGATGATGACAGTGTTTGGGGTTTTACTTTTATATTTATTCATTTTTCGTGCGTTCTTTGTGTTTGTGATCCTTGAATTTACCCAGCAGCCCCTGCAGCGCTTAAAATCAAACTGGTGTATCAGAAGCCAACAGTGTAATCTGATGTGGCCACATCTGAATCAGTACTAATAGTTATCGGTTATCTGTAATAAAGATAATGTTTTTTTTTTTGTTTTTTTTTTTTTTTTACAGTTTATCGGTTTAGCGTCATAAAAGATAACTTTTCAGTTATCTGATTAATGGTTAGCAAAGCCAACTTTTTGGTTAGCTGTGCCCACCACTGTTTGTATGTTCTATTTTTGTTTGAGTGGGTTCACTCTGGGTGCTCCAGCTTCCTCCCACTTCCAAAAATAACTAGGTTAGGTGAGTTGTTGATGCCCTGTGATAGGCTGTCAGCCTGTCCAGGATCTATCCCGCCTTTCACCCAAAGACCACTGGGATAGAGTGTAGCCCCCCAGTAACCCTTTAACTGGAATAAGTAGTTTTAGAAAATGGAATAATAACTGTTTATCCAGATCTGCAATCTGCACTGGAATGTAAAGGGTTCCCCGAAAAGGTTTTCCTTTGTGACCTTTTTGATATGATTTGGAAAAAAATGTCTTGAATACGTGTACAGATCTGTAACGAAATTTAATGGGCTTATTTCATAAAGGCTCATAAATGTGTTTCTGTTGTGTTGTGTTTTCTTGTGTACTTGACATCATAAGGAAACAATTATTGGAAATTGCATGTGAATAAAATTTCCCGTATCTGCACTTGGATCCTGATCTGAATTTAATAGGTTCTTTTTTGGCCCATACCTAACCTCTCCATCCAGTTTTACTGATTGGCCCATTTGTTTTTGTGGTATCTTGCTAGCAAAGATACAGATAATCAAACAAGCAAATAATCAAATATCCATGAAACTTTAACAAGAAAGTAAGAAAGGAGAAATAGTGATGTAATTCGTCACACAAAAAAACAGTGAATGAGGGAGTATTGAGACCACAGAGATTAAATAGGAGTCATCAAAGATTTGAATGTGCAGCCTGCAGGAGTTGAGGCCCATGCACAGGCATAGAAACATAACATAACCAAAGCAAAGACGTGGACAACTCGGCTCTGGAGGAGTGGATGAAGAAATCCTGCATGGCTGAGTCAAACCGCCCCAGCAGCTCCAGCCGCCCAATCATCCCCAGTCCTCGGAACCACCAGCACTGCAGGCCAAACCTCAGACTGGAAGCTTGGAAGGCATAGCAGTGTGACTGCATTTCCTGAGTCCACCCCATTTAAACTCACAATATGGAACATATTAGGAGCACTGCAGAAAATAAAGGGGGGGGGGGGGGCACGTTCCTAGGTCGTCTCTTTTACAGCCCCAACAGGAAGAAGAAGAAGAAGAAGAAGAAGAAGAAAAAAACAGTCAAAGTAAAAGGGGTTCTGTGGAAAAACATTGTTGAGTTTTTGGCGAGATCAGTGAGCGTGACATACTTTAATATATAGGATTACCTTTCAAAACATCTGAGCCTCAGTGTTAAGTGAATATATTTTGTATTACTTAGCACAAAGTATAAAAATGATTCATGACTGGTTCTCTCAAAGAGTCAAATTTCCTGAAACCCACGGCCAGCGCCAAAGCCAGAATGTAGGTTTAAAAATATGCACACTGCATTCATGCACTCACGGTTTAGATGGAGGGATCCAGTGGGATTTTACGAAAGCCCATACAGCAATTCTAGGGTTTTTTTTTCTAGGGATTTTTTTTTCAGATATCCCAAACTGATCACGAGAAGACAAAATGGATTAAAAATGGACCCCCCCCCCCCCCCACAAAAAAAAAAGAAACTTCACATTTCTGTGGTGAAGTTATTTTTTCCCTTCACTGCTTTAAAAGAACACAAATGTTTAGGAAGCTTGACAAAATGGAATGTTGAGCATGCTGATTCTTTTCGAAAAAGATTTTTTCATAATTACCAAAACACCGTGTGAATGCCACACTAAAGACCACTGTTGAGCCCATGAGGGGAGGTGGGGATAGGGCGGTTGATAAATGCTGTCAAAGTTAAGCCCAAGGGTGTGTGCATGTGCATGTGCATGTGCTCACATTGTGGCATTCTTTTAACCTCTGTGGAAACTCACTAAAATAAATCCTTTTTGTACGTCAGACGCCCCTGTGCACCCTGTAATTAGTGAGAGGAGGGTGGGATCTGCAGAAGAGCACCAGCACTGGGCTGCTTACAGCTTCTGAAAAACCACCTAAATGCAAAACTCAAGGGTCTGTTTCAAAGTCAGAGAGGCTGCAGGACAGCAACAGAATCATGGATGGCGTCACAGAGATACAAAAGAAAAATGTTAAAGATTTAGATGCACAGACACACAAATGTGAATGAAGTAGAACTGCAAACCAGATTCATTCTGCAGCCACACATACATATAGTTAGTACCAGTCAAAAGATTGGACACACTTTCCCATTGTGTATTTTAACCTATTTTTACTCACTTACTCCAATCAAGGGTCATGGGAGGCTGGAACTTATCCTAGCACTCACACGGGCGAGAGGCAGTGTACTACGTGGACAGTGGACAGGATGTCAATCGATTGAAGGGCCACATGTAGACAAACAAAGAGAGAGGAGAACCTTCCAGAAGGACAACTGTCTCTTCAGCAATCCACCAATCAGGCCTGTATGGTAGAGTGGCCATGAGTCTCAAACCACGAGAAACAAAATTCTCTGCTCGAATGAGACAACGTTTGAACTCTTTGGTGTGAATGCCAGGCAGTCCCTACAGTGAAGCATGGTGGTGGCAGCATCATGCTGTGGGGATGTTTTTTAGCAGCAGGAACTGGGAGACTAGTCAGGATTGAGGGAAAGATGAATGCAGCAATGTACAGCAACATCCTGGATGAAAATCTGCTCTAGTGCACTCTTGACCTCCGACTGGGGATAATGACCCTAAGCACACAGCCAAGATATCAAAGGAGTGGCTTCAGCACAACTCTGTGAATGTCCTTGAGTGGTCCAGCCCAATCCAATTGAACATCTCTGGAGAGATCTGAAAATGGCTGTGCATCGACGCTCCCCATCCAACCTGATGGAGCTTGAGAGGTGGTGGAAAGAGGAAACTGCCCACAGATAGGTGCACCAAGCTTGTGGCATCATATTCAACAAAACTTGAGGCTATAATTGCTGCCAAAGGTGCATCAACAAAGTACTGCGCAAAGGGTGTGAATACTCATGTACATGTGATTTCTTTTTTTTTTTTTATCTTTAATAAATTTGCAAAAATTTAAAAAATAAATAAAAAAAACTTTTTTCATGTTGTCATTATGGGGTGTTGTGAATAGAATTTTGAGGGGAAAATGAATTTGCTTCATTTTGGAATAAGGTTCTTGTTGGGAAGGTGTCGTAGCACGGACCCACAACAGGGGGCGCAAATGAACGGACAATGAGTAAGCCAAAAGGTAACAATTTAATGTTGTGATATTACACAACGAAACGTGTCTTAATTTCACAGTCAATAAACACCAGGTGAAGTGTGGGCAGGCTCGAAGATAGAAGACGCCCGACGAGAGAGAAGCCGCGTCCCACACGGCTTCCGCCACCAACGGCCTGAAGAACACCGGAGCCGCCAAGTCCCGAGTCCCCAGGTGGCCTCTGTCTTCGACTGTCGACCCTGGTACTGCTGGCAGAAAGCAGAAATATGATGTGTGAGTGTGAGTCCGCACACTCAGTAATCTATAGTCCAGATACCGTTAGGAGGGAGCACCTCCACCTCCAAATCACACACACTCGTGCAGCTCCTGTTTGTCCCTCTTCTGGGTCTTCACAGGAATGCGACTGCACACAGAACAAAGTTAGACAGCGTATTAGTCAGCAGAGAAATTACCTTGGTTCTGGTAGTCGATTTCTCGGCGGGGAGGTGGAGTTGCAGTCCGGCTTTTATGGTAGTGATGATAACGAGTGACAGCTGGTGCAGAGGATGAGTGACAGCTGTCACTTCTTCTGGGTCTGGCGCCCTCTCGTGCTTGGAGCCCGCACTCCAAGCAGGGCGCCCTCTGGTGGTGGTGGGCCAGCAGTACCTCCTCTTCAGCGGCCCACACAACAGGACCCCCCCCTCAACGGGCGCCTCCTGGCGTCCGACCAGGCTTGTCCGGATGTCTTGTGTAGAACTCGGCCAGGAGGGCCGGGTCCAGGATGAAGCTCCTCTTCACCCAGGAGCGTTCTTCAGGTCCATACCCCTCCCAGTCCACCAGATATTGGAAACCCCGGCCCTTACGACGGACGTCCAGGAGCCTGCGGACTGTCCAGGCAGGCTCCCCGTCAATGAGCCGGGCAGGAGGCGGCGTAGGTCCCGGAGTACAGAGGGGCGAGGTGTGGTGTGGTTTGAGACGGGAAACATGAAAGACAGGGTGAATCCGCAGTGAAGCCGGGAGTTGAAGCTTCACTGCGGCCGGGTTGATGATCTTGAGGATACGAAAGGGTCCGATGAATCTGTCCTTTAGTTTTGGGGAGTCGACACACAAAGGGATGTCCTTGGTCGAGAGCCACACCTCCTGCCCGGGCTGGTATGTTGGGGCCGGGGAACGTCGGCGGTCCGCATGGGTCTTGGCCCTCGTCTGGGCTTTTAACAGGGCAGAGCGGGCGGTCCGCCACACCCGGCGGCACCTCCTGAGGTGGGCCTGGACCGAGGGCACACCGACCTCTCCCTCCACCAGCGGGAACAATGGGGGCTGGAACCCCAAACATGCCTCAAAAGGG
Source organism: Thalassophryne amazonica (assembly GCF_902500255.1). Lineage (NCBI taxonomy): Eukaryota > Metazoa > Chordata > Actinopteri > Batrachoidiformes > Batrachoididae > Thalassophryne > Thalassophryne amazonica. The sequence goes on from NC_047110.1 coordinate 59,665,320, forward strand.
GAGAGGCCGGTAGCAGACGAGACTCGGCTGTTATGGGCATACTTGATCCAGGCCAGATGGTGACTCCAGGCCGCCGGGTGCGCGGAGGTGATGCAGCGAAGGGCCTGTTCCAACTCCTGGTTAGCCCGCTCTGCCTGGCCGTTGGTCTGGGGGTGGTACCCGGACGAGAGACTCACGGTGGCCCCCAGCTCCTTACAGAAACTCTTCCACACCTGCGAAGAGAACTGGGGACCACGATCTGATACAATGTCCGATGGTATCCCATGCAGCCGCATGACGTGGTGGACCAGAAGGTCTGCCGTCTCCTGGGCTGTCGGGAGCTTCGGGAGGGCCACGAAGTGGGCCGCCTTGGAGAACCGGTCCACTATCGTGAGAATAACGGTGTTGCCCTGGGACGGCGGGAGGCCCGTGATGAAGTCCAGGCCGATGTGAGACCAGGGGCGATGAGGCACCGGCAGGGGCTGGAGGAGTCCCGTCGTCCTCCGATGGTCTGCCTTGCCCCTGGCGCAGATGGTACAGGCCTGGACGTAGTCCCGGACGTCGGTTTCCAGGGACGCCCACCAGAAGCGCTGCTGGACTACTGCCACGGTCCTACACACTCCGGGATGACAGGAGAGCTTGGATCCGTGACAGAAGTCCAATACGGCAGCTCTTGCCTCTGGTGGGACATACAGTCTGTTCTTGGGGCCAGTCCCCGGGTCCGGGCTCCTTGTCAGGGCCTCCCGGACGGTCTTCTCCACGTCCCAGGTGAGGGTGGCCACGACAGTGGACTCGGGGATGATGGTCTCGGTGGGGTTCGACAGCCCCGCTTTGGCTTCTTCTTCGTGTACCCGGGACAATGCATCTGGTTTTTGGTTCTAGGTCCCGGGGCGATACGTGATCTGGAAGTCAAAGCGCCCGAAGAACAGAGACCAGCGGGCTTGCCTGGGGTTCAGCCGCTTGGCGGTCCGGATGTACTCCAGGTTCCGATGGTCAGTGAAAACCGTGAAGGGCAACGATGCCCCCTCCAGCAGGTGTCTCCACTCTTCAAGAGCCTCCTTCACCGCAAGAAGTTCCCGATTGCCGACGTCATAGTTCCGTTCAGCTGGGGTCAACCTGCGGGAATAAAAGGCACAAGGATGGAGGACTTTATCAGCCTCCACGCTCTGGGACAGCACGGCTCCTATCCCTGAGTCAGAGGCGTCCACCTCTACTATGTACTGGCGATCAGGATCAGGCTGCACCAGAACTGGTGCAGTCGAGAACCGGCGTTTCAACTCCTGGAACGCGGCTTCGCACCGATCCGACCATGCGAAGGGGACCTTGGTGGAGGTCAGGGCAGTCAGGGGGCTAACTACCTGACTGTAACCTTTAATGAACCTCCTGTAGAAATTTGCAAAGCCTAGGAACTGCTGTAGTTTCCTGCGGCTTGTTGGTTGGGGCCAATCTCTCACCGCCGCAACCTTAGCCGGATCAGGGGCGACGGAGTTGGAGGAGATGATGAACCCCAGGAAGGACAAAGAAGTGCGGTGGAACTCGCACTTCTCGCCCTTCACAAACAGCCGGTTCTCCAACAACCGCTGTAGGACCTGACGTACATGCTGGACATGGGTCTCAGGGTCCGGGGAAAAGATGAGTATATCGTCCAGATATACGAAGACGAACCGATGCAGGAAGTCCCGCAAGACGTCATTTACCAAAGCTTGGAACGTCGCGGGGGCGTTAGTGAGGCAGAACGGCATGACCAGGTACTCAAAATGACCTAACAGGGTGTTGAATGCCGTCTTCCATTCGTCTCCCTTCCGGATCCGAACCAGGTGGTACGCGTTTCTAAGATCCAATTTTGTGAAAATTTGGGCTCCATGCAGGGGCGTGAACACTGAATCTAACAGAGGTAACGGGTATCGGTTGCGAACCGTGATCTCGTTCAGCCCTCTGTAATCAATGCATGGACGGAGTCCGCCGTCTTTCTTGCCCACAAAAAAGAAACCAGCACCCATCGGGGAGGTGGAGTTCCGGATCAGCCCGGCAGCTAAGGAGTCCCGGATGTAGGTCTCCATTGATTCGCGTTCCGGACGTGAGAGGTTGTACAGCCTGCTGGACGGGTACTCAGCGCCCGGGACCAAATCGATGGCACAATCATACGGTCGGTGCGGGGGAAGAGTGAGTGCCAGATCTTTGCTGAAAACGTCAGCAAGATCGTGGTACTCCTTTGGCACCGCCGATAGATTGGGGGGAACTTTGACCTCCTCATTAGCCGTAGTGCCGGGAGGAACCGAGGATCCTAAGCACTCCCGGTGGCAGGTTTCGCTCCACTGCGTCACAACCCCAGACGGCCAATCAATCCGGGGATTGTGCTTCACCATCCATGGAAAGCCCAAAATCACTCGGGAGGTAGAAGGTGTTACAAAAAACACTATCTCCTCCCTGTGATTCCCAGACACAACCAAAGTCACTGGTTGTGTCTGATGTGTGATTAATGGAAGCAGGGTGCCATCTAGTGCTCGCACCTGCAATGGTGCCGGCAGAGCCACCAGAGGGAGCCCTACTTCCTTTACCCATCTGCTGTCCAGCAGATTCCCTTCAGACCCTGTGTCTATCAGTGCTGGGGCATGAAGGGTTAAATCCCCACAAAGGATTGTTACTGGGATTCGTGCAGATTTGCGGGGTTTACCGCGTGCGTGTTATGACCCACCCTTAGCCCAGTTTCTAAGGACGGGCGTTGTAGTTTGACCGTTTTAGGGCAGTCCTTCTGCATGTGCTCGCAAGAGCCGCAGACAAAACACTCCCCGTGGGCCAGCCTCCTTTGTCTGATGTTTGACTTTAATTTGGCCCTACTCGTGTCCCTAGCCTCCTCAGCAGGGGGAGCTGTAGCCACATGGAGCTCTCTGGCAGTGAAGCGTGGGGACAACGTCACCTTGTCGGAACCGGAAGGGGGAGGGACGACTCGTGCCCGGTCATGCCTCCCGGCCTGCTCCCGACGATGCTCGCTTAAACGGTTGTCTAAACGTATAACCAAATCGATCAGCCCGTCAAATTCCCGCGGTTCCTCCTTGGCCAGTAGGTGCTCCTTGAGGACCGGGGACAGTCCATTTACAAAGGCGGCGCGGAGCGCAACGTTATTCCAGCCGGACCTCGCTGCCGCGATGCGGAAGCCGACTGCATACTCGGCTGCGCTACGGCGCCCCTGTCTCATCGACAGCAGCACGTTCGAAGCGGTCTCGCCTCTGTTGGGATGATCAAACACTTGTTTGAATTCCCGTACAAACCCAGTATAAGACGTTAGGAGCCGTGAATTCTGCTCCCAAAGCGCCGTAGCCCATGCGCGTGCCTCTCCTCGAAGCAAATTAATAACATAAGCCACCCGGCTAGCGTCTGATGCGTACATGACGGGGCGCTGTGAAAAGACGAGCGAACACTGCATGAGGAAGTCCGCGCACGTCTCGACACAGCCCCCGTACGGTTCCGGAGGGCTTATGTATGCTTCAGGGGACGGTGGGGGGGTTCGTTGAACGACCAGTGGAACGTCTAATACGGGCCCAGGACCAGCCAGAGGAGTGGCTGCAGCAGCGCCCTGATCGCGCGCTTCCACCCTGGCGGTGAGAGCCTCCACCCTCCGATTAAGGAGGACACTCTGCTCGGTCACAAATTCTAACCGGGCCTTGAAGGCGGTTAAGATCTGCTGCAGCTCACTCAACCCGCCTCCCGCTGACGCCTGCGCTCCTGGCTCTTCCATTGGCCATTCAAGCTGGAGTTGACGCCCCTCGGAGTCCATGACGATGGCCGAGAAATCCTGTTGGGAAGGTGTCATAGCACGGACCCACAACAGGGGGCGCAAATGAACGGACAATGAGTAAGCCAAAAGGTAACAATTTAATGTTGTGATATTACACAACGAAACGTGTCTTAATTTCACAGTCAATAAACACCAGGTGAAGTGTGGGCAGGCTCGAAGATAGAAGACGCCCGACGAGAGAGAAGCCGCGTCCCACACGGCTTCCACCACCAACGGCCTGAAGAACACCGGAGCCGCCAAGTCCCGAGTCCCCAGGTGGCCTCTGTCTTCGACTGTCGACCCTGGTACTGCTGGCAGAAAGCAGAAATATGATGTGTGAGTGTGAGTCCGCACACTCAGTAATCTATAGTCCAGATACCGTTAGGAGGGAGCACCTCCACCTCCAAATCACACACACTCGTGCAGCTCCTGTTTGTCCCTCTTCTGGGTCTTCACAGGAATGCGACTGCACACAGAACAAAGTTAGACAGCGTATTAGTCAGCAGAGAAATTACCTTGGTTCTGGTAGTCGATTTCTCGGCGGGGAGGTGGAGTTGCAGTCCGGCTTTTATGGTAGTGATGATAACGAGTGACAGCTGGTGCAGAGGATGAGTGACAGCTGTCACTTCTTCTGGGTCTGGCGCCCTCTCGTGCTTGGAGCCCGCACTCCAAGCAGGGCGCCCTCTGGTGGTGGTGGGCCAGCAGTACCTCCTCTTCAGCGGCCCACACAACAGTTCTAACATAACAAAATGTAGAAAAAAGTGAAGTGCTGTGACTACTTTCTGGACACACTGTATATTAGGAAGTTATAAAAAATTTTTTTTTACCTTTATCTGTTACATATCCAAATAAACACAGCCAAATATTTGATGTCTATATTACAGTATACTGTTGCATGATGATTCACACAGTGCACTGCTTACCTTTACTATATATTTACAGGGAAAAAGGCAAAAAAAAATCTTAAGACTGAATTTTATTTTTTTAACAACCAAATCATAAGCTGTTCACCATTTACCTTTTTATAGAGACCCTTTTGTGATCACATCCTAGAGTTTAAGGTAAGACAAGATCAGACAGCTCAGAAAACAGAAAATTGTTATCCTGCTGAACAAGATTATATTTCACTCAGAAACCATTGCTGCTGTTTTCTAATGCAGCCATCATGTCAGAAAGTGGCCAAACAGGATGCATCCAGCATGTGTGCACAGCCAGCCCACCGATAAAACTTTAGTTTCATTGGATGATGCCACTCCTCCGTGGCTGAACAGGATGCATCCAGTGTACGTGCACAGCCGGACTGTGCATACACTGCCTATCCATGCAGAAAAACATAATTTCATTAGATGGCGCAGCTCCACTGTGGCCTGACAGGACACCTTCGGAAGTGCTCTGATAAAATTCAATGTAATCCATTATGTAGGGTATCAGTTAAGGGCCCTGTCACACTTAGCAAGAATGAGCAGGAATTAAGCCAAATCAGCCGGAATGACTAAAAAAAAAAAAAAAAAAAAGCCAAACTTCAAGATGCGGTCTGGAGGGACAGATATTCCAAAAGCTGTGTACGAATGCAGGTTGGATATTTAGAATGTCGGTGGATCCCACCTCGACTGAGTTGTGCACAGTCCATGTGCATGCCCACGAATACAGTCCAAATGTAGTGTGAACACAGTACGAATACCTAGACTGCTGTCAGATTACAGTAAGAATAAGAAGAATGCACATCAACTGCCATACGGGTGCAGTTTGAGTGCCACCTGAGTTCTGTGTGGAAGGCAAGAAAAGGGGAGGGGCGTGGCAGATGGAGTGCTGTGGTCGGCTATCTTTTGAAGACCTGCCATGTCTCACTGCTGGAATTCAAATGACTATTGGACTATCATCACCATTGTGCACACCCACAGCCTTTATTACCGGTAATAGCCACCACTCCGCGGTGCATCGTAATACATGATCAGGGGATCCTAGCTTACATACACAACCCGGTCTCATGGCAAGTCGTGATTCAGCACCACGAAATATACATTAATCTATTGGTTTGTGATATTGTGACGAAAAGCGCCTCATTTTTGTCACGTCAGCATGAATTCATTCTAATTCATTCCATGATGGCTGCATGAAATTAAAAGTGAAGTGGGGGGGGGGGGGTGGTGGTGGTTATGGTTAGAATGAGGGGAAAGAGTAAGGTTATGGTTAAGGTTAGGGTCGGGGTAGGGTTAGGAATAGTGAGTTACAAAAAAACCCGTCACAAAAATTTGACTCATTTCGTCACGGAAGCATGAAAAAAAAAACGCGAGACTAGGCTGACATACATCAGTCCATATATTGGATAAAATACAAAATCCAGAGGAGAGGTAACACAGGTCCTGACATTAAAGCATTACACAATGGTTGCACCCCCATCACATGCATGCCCTTTCTGCCCATGTCTCTCTCTCTTACTCTCCAGGAAATCAGCTGTTGTGCAGACAGTGGGATGCTCCAATGTCCAGACGAGCTCACGCACAAGCAGCAAAGCAATCCGGTGACATGAGCTCATCCACACACAGCGGGGTGATCACATGATATGAGCTCACGCACAAGCAGCAAAGCAATCACATGATATGAGCTCATGTGCAGCGGGGTGATCACTTCATATAAGCTCACACCCGCACAGTGGGGTGATCATATGATATGCACTCACGGGCTGCGGAGCCAGCAAATGATTTGAACTCATGCACGCGCAGCAGAGCAATCATATAATATGAGCTCACACATGAGCTGTGTAGCCATCAGATGATATTGTCTCATGCCTTTCCCCTCTTGAGGATATTATTTCCATGAGATGACCACACTGTGGTTCACACATGTGTCCCGCCAATCAGTTGATGCTTCACATGACGTACTGTCTGGGCTTTGTGATCGAGTGTTACAGACCTGACACACAGCGGGGCGTCTTGCTTTCCAGCTGGGTGGTTCGCATTGTGCCGCCGGATGGCGCGTCATATGGGATATATATTTTGTGGTGGACAAGGCATGTGCCTGCAGCACTTGGCTGATGTAACCATCTCATGGTGCTTCCAGGATGACAGGGATTGTATCACAGGCTGCTGCCTGGCTGTTGTTCCCTATATGCTGTGAGATGCATCTTGAGCCATTCCAAAGGTGATTTTATTTTTTTGTTTATATTGTAATGGATTGGCTATACAGTTGGGACGTTATTCCTCCTAAAGGGTTCAATGGTATACACATCATAATATGTGCATTACAGCTGTGACACACCATCCAGCTGCGCTGTGCCATGCCGCACCGAGCCTCTGAAATGCATTGACTCACCATGGGGCAGCAGTGCTTGGGTGTTACAGCTACGATGATCATAATATTTCACATACATTATCTAACTCATGGGAGGGAATGACAATGTATCTGTAATATAAGGTTTATTATGGATATGACACCCCGTTCAGATGTACACGCTGCTCAGCAGCTCTGAGACATATTGACTCGCGGTGACAAACGGAGCTTTTGGATTGATTGTGCAATGTTCACATAGTTCACAAGATGAATGTGTGCCACAGACATTGCGCATAACAAAATTTCCTTTGTGCACACCGAACAGGATCCAGTGGAGGTGTCCGTACGTAATTTGCCTGACTGTTTGAGGTGCATACAGAATGCTGTCGGAGGTTTTCAATTGCACCTCGACTTTGCAAGAATGGAGTTGAATTTTCGGACGGCATTCAGGCTCATTCAGCCTCTAGTTTGATGGGGGTATAAAGTTCACAAACTCGAGACATAACACTCCTCTCAACAACTGTAAACAGAAGCAGATGATCAGTGAAGCTGGGGCGGTTTGACTCAGCCATGCAGGAAGCTGAAGATCATAACACACACACACACACACACACACACAAAATCCACTCCACTGTAAGCCGTCTGGATGCATGAAGAGCTGTTCAGGTGAAAAGCTGAAAAGCTGACGTGATTTTTGGCTCGACTGAGGATCTACATAAAGCCTTTTTTTTATGGAAGTCTGAAGTCAGTACACAACATCACTGGACTACACGTCACAATTTGGACTTCAGCAGCAGTGGAACACTAAAATGTAAGTCCCTTTTCTGTTGTTTATAATATCAAATGACAAGGATCTATTTTAGCTGTTATATAAAACAAATAATGAATATTTATGAGTTCAATGGTACGAATATTTCATGAGGTGAAAGCTGGAACATACCATTCAACGAGGAGAAGCCAGCTTTCACCTCATGAAATATTCATGCCATTGAATTCATAAACATTCATTATTTGTATAGTATTTCATTTGTTAATTCAATTAACAAATGATCATATTAAAATTTCAGCTCTTTCGGTCTGTTTTTCAGGGTTTTAGATACAAAATGCCAAGCCAAAGCTAAATTCATATGATAAAACTTAGTGATTAGCTGTAGCTTCAGCTAAATGTTTTTATGTTTCATCGGTTTAACGTTATCACAGTTAACTTTTCAGTTAGCGGGTTACTGGTTATCATGCTAACTCTTTGTTTAGCTTGAGGCTACAACTGGATTTCAACTTCTCTATTTCCAAAGAATCGTCTTCTTAACACCTTGCACACACATCCTTCACTTCACTTGAGTCATTATATTAAATTCAGCCTCTTAAGGTGGAAACACACCCAAAAAGACCCAGCTTTCCCTGCGTGCCGACCCATAATCCTCTCTGAGAGTGTGGATCCCCCGTGTGCTGGCATGTGTCAGCACGCCCAGTAAGTGGTGAGTATGGCAGCTGCAAGGGGCTGTAATTAACACCCTCACCCAAGGTGAGAAGACTACGATGGAACGATGTACATGAGAGAGCGAGCGAGCAGGAAGGGTTTCAGGCACTCTGTGTTCAAAGGTTCTATTACTTCACGGTGGGGCCAGATGTTTGGGACGGGGGTCATTGACTGCAAACTGTGGTAGTTCAACATCTGCCACGCTGGATCAGCCTGCCAACGCTTCAGCTTCATCTGGTGTCCTTGTTTTTAGTTTTGATGGCATCTCTGCCGATTTTGCATATATCGTCGTGGTTGTGCACAACTTCCGCTGAACAACGCAGGTCTGCTGTTACCGACTGTGCACAGAGAGCTGGTCCTCAGAAGATCCTTTCAGACAGACTCTACTGTCTGAGGAATGCACTGAGGCTTTGGCACAACTGAAGCTGTAATAGCAGGGTTTTGAAATGCAGAGCTTTAAAAAGCAGTTGTTCGCACACAGACTCACACAGACACAAATCCAGATATCGTACTCCTGTACGATCTTCATGTCTGAGCTCCTGCAAGAATGGTCCATTTGGGTTTTACTCTGCAGCTACAGCTCACTGTGGATTTGGGGGCATGGAGCGACAGACTTTTTCAGAATGATTGAGAGCTGAAACTTTGTGAATCAATACCATGTGTGATCTTGTGGCGTGCACAGGGTTGCTTACATGGCTTTTCCCTTCTTTTCTCCATCTCGCCTGGAGTTATATTCCTTCTTCCGTAACCTTTCCAACTGTGGCGCAAAGCAGACTTGCTTGATGCTTAGTGTCACTTGGACTCGACCCAGCCCCATCTAATTAGCCCCCTCTCCACCTCTTCTGTGGTGGTTTGTGTAATCGGCCCACTATGTGTCTTAACTCCTCACCACCCCGTATAATTGTCTGCCAGTTCCTCTACAGTGGTGATGTGGGCCCTTTTCCCTTAACAGAGACACAAAGGAGAAGGATAATGACCCCCAATTGTGGGGAAGAGAGTGGAAGCAGAAACGGAGGCGGAGTGGAGCCACTCCTCTCTGCTGTTTGAACTCTACACAGCGTTGGCACCAGACAGACAGGGAGCCTGGAGGAGGCTGTCTGCGACTTTCTGGAGGAGGAGGAGGACAGAAATGCCACACTCAGCAACACACTCAATTGGAAAATCATATCTTCAATGAGCAAAACTATGACAGGCCGTCATAAAGAGGTCCCGTCTTCGTTGCACGTGTTGTTCAGGCACTTCAAACGGCTCATCCGTTCCTCAGAGAAGCTATTTTAAAACGCCCTTGTAACTGCACAGTTCAGCACTCATTAAACCAGAATCTTTCTGAATGCCTCCATTGCTGAATGTTGGCACAGACTTGTGCACCCCCTACCCCCGCCCTCCACACTACCACCACCACCACCAATCTGACAACCCAACACCAGCAATTATGAAGGAAGCCAGCTAAACCACATCCACCTTGGCTGCAGTTTTTAAGATTCCAGTAGGCTTGTAAAACTTCTTGGTTTCTCTGCATACATTCCAGTATCACTGTGGCGGTTTCGGGGTGCCTCATCCCTGGTCAGTCATAACGACAGCCATTGTGAGCATGTGAGGAGGCGGCGGCTCTTGGGATGTGATCTATGACCACTGGCTAATGTTTTGCTGAAGCTTGGAGGCCATTGAAAGGAAGCACTAATTTCTGAGTCCGAATAGTTTTCTCAGTTGATCCTATACTGGTCCAGCTCCTAGTCCTTACCACCAGGGGCTCCTTAGGACCACAAGGAAATCTGGATCAGTCAAGATAGTGTAACTCGCATGATCTTTCTACTTACGAAATGCTACAACATAAATATCATCAGTTATCTACTACATTTGGCTGCTACAGTTTGTCATAGTAACGTAACTGATAATCATCTATTCTCAGACGGTTGAATGACCGAACACTTGGAGGTTCTCCACCCTCGTAAGAAATACCACAAAACAGCCATATACTGTGGTACAAAGGAAGCTGGTATACTGTGACGTGTTAATCACAAGTACAACTGGAGTTTATCTAAACTGAAAACAGACTGCAGCATAATTAGAAGGCAATTTTTTTCTGCCCCCACTGGACCAGGCCACCATAGTGTATCCACTGGATTCGCCCATTGGGTTTTAGCAAAATTTTTACACTGGACACCATTGCTAATGGAGTTCCAGTTACACATGGAGAAATGTGCACACTTTGTGGTGTTCCTCAGCAGCTTCCCCGTCACATACTCATCATTTTTCAACCTTGGCACAGTTTCTAGATGTTTGGGGGATCTCAGGACAAAAATGGTGTTCATCGGTGCATTATCAGTGGATAGCGCCAGCCACAGTCTATGGCGCTGTATAATTGGTCGTTTTAAAACATACACCTTTAGCACATTTTTGCACGTTTAGCTAGCTCCGAATTGAAATGATCTGTGCAACCATACACCCCTAATGACGTTTTTGCACGTTCAATGGTGACAAGAAAAGGTTTTATTGAGCAGTGCAGTCTTGTTTGAGGGTGTCCGCTAAAGGGTTAAAATATCCGCTAATAATTCTATATGCGGGGACAGCCCTCTCTGAGTTTTTGGGCAAATTACATGGCAAACAAAGGGAAAATACAAAGAAAAAGTGACGATGTGGTGGGAAAATGGACATGTGTTGCGTTTGTTTATGACCCAGTGTCACAGACCGAATGGTCCACCCCTAGAAATTGGTCCACCCTGTCTCCACTGTGCATGCGTCATTTTGGAGCTCAGCAGCTTGTCTGAGAGAGTCTCTCCACCGTTTCCTCCATCTTTTATGATGAAATAATGCTGAATTCATGTGGAAATGATTGATGTAGAAAAGAATCAAATATCTGTGGCTGAGATAGATGATGACTGGAGTGCAGTTTTAAGCTGAAAGGAGGTGATAAGCGGTTAACCGCGGCTAATAACGCATGCGCAGTGAAGGCAGAGCGGACCGATTTTTAGGGGGAACCGTTCGGTCTGCGACACCGGAACTCAAACATGTTGAGGTGGTTGTGCAAGCGAGAGAACGTAGTTACTCTGGTTAGCTGTGTAGGCTAACAGTTACCGACACGACCTCTCCGATTTGCCTCGTCTTCCCTTCTCTACTGGGAACAGAAAAAAAACTCCGCTTTTTGTGATTGTTTCAGTGATTGCAGCTGAAAACAAAACGGTACACCATTTATCCGTGTGACGTTATGCTGTCTTAGTATCGCGCAACAGGAGGCTGTCCCCAGAAGTGATCAAATCCCGCAATATCATGCAGTGTTCAAACGAGACTGCGCTGCTCTATTGCACTGCACAATGACATGAATTAGCCAGTCTGCTTCTGCATGCTGCCTCTGTGTTTGCTCTCAAAATAAATAATGTGAAGGTTACATTTTATTTTGTCCTGAGTGAAAAGATGACTCCCACAAACTCTAAAAATAGAGCCTAGGTTGTAATTTTCCAGAATTCTCTTTTAATTTCTGAGATTTAATGGGATCATCTGCGCAGAGTGGTGTGTCTCTAGGAGGTGAGGTATGGACCCCCCCTCCCCCCCGTGCCATATTTACATTTTGGGGCAATATTCTCAAATGTGATTTCACTGGCAGACAAAGTACCTAACCACTAAAAAGATAAAGAGGATACATTGCTGGAGGTTTTGTGTTTGGTTATTCATTTAGGAGCTGCGTTATGAAAATTTAGCAATTTTAAATAATAACGGCACAGGTCAAGGTCAAAGGCCAGCTCACCAGCGATAAAGAAGAATAATGCCGTCTGACCAATTTAGACACACAGTTTAACATATTATTAGAGACATATCAGATGCAATGCAAATAAGTGGATAATAATGCAAAACAAGCAATTGGAATTTATGCGAATACTTTATTATCAATGTGTGAATGGTGTTAGCTTTACGTCTGGATATTAATAGTATATGAAAACTATACATCAAATCCAGGCTTATCCTAATTTTGTTGTATAATTTCTCAAGTTGGTATTGAAAGATTCTTTATCTTTATATATATTTATATATATATATATATATATTTATATATATAATATATATAAGCCAAAGTGCATTTGAAGGTTTTCCTCTTGTCCGTATACACATTGCACCATACATAAATAATTACATTGTAAAAATGACTCCGTATTTACAAGTATAATATATATTTCATATAATATATAAAACTTTATATTAAATCTAGGTAGATGATATTTGGGAGTGTTTGTGGCGTCCATCTGTGTTATCTGTGGTTGTTGAGGAGGATTTCCAGCCAGCAGGGGCATGAGGTGATGAACTGTCTTGAGTAGCAGGGGCCCCAGCCTTTAGCAAAGCTGATGCGGACACTGTTGGGGTCGTAGGGTCCATCCAAGAGGTCAGGCTCTGTCGTATGCCTCAAGAGGCATGAACGTTCATAGTCAAACACCTTGATGGAGTAGCCTGGCATCACCTTGCGCACGACTAAAGTTCTGCTGTTGGGTACATCCAGGGTAGGGGAGTTGACAAAAATGGGATGGTCGCTGCGGTTATACGCCCAGACGCCGTCCGGCTCTTTGCTAAGTAGGATGCCGTAACCAATTTTGCCTCTCGTGCGTTGAACGGTGCTGCTCCGGTTTTCCAGGTTGAGCTGGCCCAGGCAGAAGCCCGTGCCCTGAGGTAGATCATAGAAGATGCTAACAGAGTGCTCGTACACTGTGTAGAGGCGGCCCACACGTGTGCGGTGCTCCCAGTACGCCACGTTACACCAGTAGCTCTGCTTAGGGGCATCAGGCGACATACTGGCATCTAGAAGAGAAAGAGAGAGAGAGAGAGAGAGAGAGAGAGAGTGAGAGACGGCCATTAAACAGAACATAAACAAAAGCAAACAGGGCTAGTCGAATGGAAGGCTTACGTTTTAAAGGATTAACTCTCACTTTTTATTGTTCACAGCAGATGGTTACACTATAAATACTGAAGGAGGCACTGTAGTGAAATCTAAGCCTTGTATAAATACCACTGCATTCACATCCTCCCCACACACACACACACACACACACACACACACACACACACACACACACACACACACACACACACACACACACACACACACACACACACACACACACAGGCTTCTATACATATCCCAGAGAGGTCACTCAAACCGTAGGCTTGCACTTCTCACCTCTGCCTCAAGAGGGCACTACAATGATTAAACAGAACTTCCCACTGCTGCTCACACATGCATTTTCTAAAGTTGTTCAATAAAATGAGTGTTGTAAATAGTCATATATTGATGTACTACACTGAATACAGATGTGATTTTTTTTCCCCTGAAAATTAGTCTTTTTTTGTATTAAAATTCCTATAAAAATGCTGCTTCAAAAAATAAATATAAAGTTGCAAAGTTGGTGTCTCATTGAAAAACACGTCTTTCCACTAAATCAGCTTGTTAGTTCCGTTTTCATGGCCGCAGTCTGTGAACTCTGCTGTGACAGGCCTCAACACTCCAAAGTGAGTTAATGCTCCCTCGGTGGACTTCTATCTTCACATGCGGAGCAGGCACACTGTGCCACCGAGCGCTTTCAGAGGACGCTTCGGGCCGCGTGGCTCATAACTGTCAGGTGTTTATATTGCACATAAAACCTGCGATGTGATGAGAGACGAGAAAAGTGGCTGGTGGGGATGAGGGCTTGTCAAAGGCCAAAAAAAAACAGCACCGACTTCCCTCTTTTGCTTCTTCCTTCATCATGATTGCATTCCAGAAGAACAGGGAGGGGGTGCAAGGAGAGCCCCCACCCACCCACCCATCCAGCTCTTCCCCCTGCTGCGGACCCAGGGACGGCATTCAGCTCCCTGACAACTTAGCACAAGCCCGTGACCCCCTGACCCCTCAGCCTTCATGCTATCAGCTCCCATTAACTCACACACAGAGTGATGCCATTATTTTGCTTCAGAGAGTCTATTGGCACAGAGGATTTAAAGCCCGGGCCTGTGGCCCCATTCCTTTCAGTCTCTCTGCTCTCAGGGCTTAATGACTGCCTGCCCCATTAACAAACGCCTTTAAGGTGGAGCATCACAGCTCCACGCTGCCAAAATAAAATGCTCGACTCACCTCCCACCCAACTAAACCTTTCTGCTGAGTGACCCGCACTAGTAAAGTTTATGCAAAGATGAGCAAAAATGTTGCAGAGACGACGTGCGCAGACAAAAAAAGCCTGCTGGTTGAAGGCTCCCTGTGTAGTGGAGGGGGAGGAGTGAGTGGGGGGGGGTCGCTGCAGACAGGCTCTCTCTGTGTTTGCGCACACACTGATAGCTGAAATGACCCCCCTCTCTTCGGGGGCCCCGACATGCATGTGTAGGGTTGCCAACTCTCTGAAAAATAAATAAGGGACACCTCACCGCCAGGGCCGACCGACCATTACCTTCACCCTTCCCAGCGTCTGTGTGAAATGATTTTTAACCATTTGACTGTTGACTTGACCCTGAATTTAAGTAGATGCACACATGCATTTGTTCTGATATGAACACGTGGAAATTATTATTTAGCTATTTATTTTTAGTGCAAAATAAATTTTCACTCACAATTTCAATGAGCATTCTGTCCTGCTTCAAAGCATAAAATAAAAAAAATCTTTAAAAAAAATCTTTCTCTGTAGTGCTTAACTTAAAATTGTATGAATTAACAAAAAAAAAACCAATAGAAAATTTGCATCATCCAAAACAATGTAACAGTGCACATTTACATATTTAGTGTAATAAAAAGTGCAAAAAATAAAGTCTGAAAAGTAAACAATATTTACAATACTTAGCTGTTGTCGCGCACCTTTTCCACCCAGCCTTTTTCCTTTTCTCATTCGCCCCTATATTTTTGCATTCTTTTTTGTTTGTTTGTTTTTTTAGGAGGAGTAACAACGTTACAGACATTGCTGTCCGTAGGCATATCTGCAGTGCCAGTGTCGGTGTCTGCATCGATTCGATATCTGCCATGCTGCTTTGTTATTGTCGTCCAGCGACCGTCGTCGGCTCATGACGTCGGTATCTTCTTGCGAGCAGATGTCCCTTGACCAATGAGATAAGAGTGATTCTGTATCGTCAACTCGTGTCTGTCAGCTCATTGGTGAAAAGCAGGAGAGAGGCTGGGATCAAATTTACCGTAAGTTTCCATATAAAGTGCCAGTCAACTCCATTGACATTTTACAGACTTTTTGATTCTCACAGAAATACGGGATAAACTGCGTCCCGTTTCAGGTCAATACGGAACGCACACGTTTATTTCCAAATAAGGGACGATTCCGTTTTTCAAGGGACGGTTGGCAACCCTATGCATGTGCCATTAGTGAATTCCACACACCAGCTCCTCCACTCACAGCTCAGCGTTTTACTGTAGCTTGGCTCCGCCGCACAAAGAAACGCACCTCCAACGTGTTTACGGCCCGCTATTGTCTCAAATCAAATGGAGCCCACACATCAAGATAAACTCACTTTGAAACTGTCTACACGAACAACAACAAAAAGACCAAATGGCAACATCTCCTGTTTTTGACATTAGGAGAGCAAAACAAAAACAACGGGGGTCTAACTTTCTCACGCAGCCTGGAATGAAGGTGAGCGGCAGCGCCGGCGGAGCGGGGACAGAAAGGAACTCGACAAAGCTGAGAAATGTAGCTAACGTGGAGTCTGAGGAAGACAATGAGCGCACCGTGAGCCAGGCCTTTTCCTGCCACTCTGTTGTGTTGAGGGTCTTTGCGTGCCTGCGTGCACGTGTCTGTGGGAGGAATATCAGCCAGCGTGTTTGTGTTTTTGTGCTGATCCTGTGTGTTTTGGCTGGGACAGCCGAGGCGGGGGCTCCGCGAGAAAACCTCACTGCAATCTCTTTAACAGAACACAACTACAGCTGACCTGCAGACTGTTTGAACAACTTCACCTCAACCGTGTTGAGGCCATTCCTCGAGGAACGCCAATAATTTGGGCAATAATAATCGTCAAGGCACATTTTCCGATGATTTATTTCATCTGTGGTGCTATAACAGCAGCACAGAGGATAGGCACTAACGCACCGAGAGGTGGCCCGCGCAGCCTGAAGCCTGGTTTCTATAACTGCATTGTTGCACGCCTGCCCTGTCTTGAGGGTTGTCTTGAGGGATACGCACGCCTACTCGCATTCACGGTTCCCTGCTGAGGTCAGTGTCACACAAAGTAAAGACTCACCCTCAGTCTGTTGACACGCATGCTTTTTTTTAAACTGTGACCATAAGAGGGCGCTGTGATCTACTGGAAATACTGCGCGACAAAAGCTGGTGACATTCAAGTTGTTTAGGTTTGAAACTGTGTAGCATTTAGCTCATGCCTCTGGATCCTCAGCCTTTGAGATTAGGAGACGACTGGGAAGATCTCAGGGAGTCATAAGGTCATTGGACACAGGTGTTTTAACAACGCTTATATCTTTTTTTTTTTTTTTTGATGGCCAAAATAATTTTATCCTCCCGTGATTGATTAGGGCCCAGTGAAAGACTGGCGTCCTGGCCAGGGTGTACCCTACCTCATGCCCTATGACCCCCTGTGACACTTGATTGCAGTAAAAGGTTACAGAAAATAAATGAATGAGTGAATTATTGATGAGCCATGACTGTGTGACAACTGGGCCTCAATGATGGAGGAACACCTGATGTTCAGTCAGTATGTCTCTTCTACTGCAATGTTCTATTCTGGTCCAGCATTAGGGGTCACTAATTGGTTCAAAATGCTGTTGCCAGAATTTTGACATGAAGCAGAAAGTTTGACCACATTACACCAATTACACCTCCCTTCATTGGCTTCCTGTCTCTGTGAGATCAGATTTTAAGGTTCTATTACTAACTTATAAAATTATACTTATAAAATTATGGTCTAGCGCCTCTCTACGTAGCTGACCTAATTACACCCTGCGTACCAGCCCATGCTCTGCATTCTCAGGGCTACTTTGTGTCCCTAATTTGGGACAACTGAAAATTGCAGTATATACAGAGTTTAATACAGTACTAGAATGCACAGCAAAGAAGAAGGCTACGGAATAACAACCGGTAAGCTTCGTTGGTCTCAGATGAAGCCCACACAGAAGAAAAAAATAGCAGTGCCTTGACTGGCCGCTTGACGCTGGTGCCAAATGCGAGCAGGTTCCCACTGAAGTCCATGTTAAAATGTCCAAATTTAGAACAGAAATAAACATGTTTACTGTCTGGTAGAAAAAAACAGTTTTGGTCTCTACACTGAAAACAGAACCAACTTAAAAATCTGTTTCAACTGGTAACACCTGAACGAATTAAGATGTTTGAACTTAATTAGAATTGATATTGTTAGAATTGATCTAACTTAACAAAGTTAGATCAATTTTAACTTCGTAACTTAAGTTCAAACAACCTAATTCATGTAGATGTTACCAACTGAAACAATTCAATTAAGTTGGTTCAACTATTATCTTTATTCAGTGTATGTGGTTTCCACTTCCATAACAATTGTACAGGGTTGATTCTTGTTCTAACTTCTTTAAGACATTTTAAGTCATAAAGTTATGCATAATTAGGGGAGTGGTCACATTGACTGACAGCTGCTGAGAAGAGCGCCTCAAACTTTCATTGTGTCGACCATTTAGAGCATTTTGTTACAAATAGCTGGAAGAA
Organism: Thalassophryne amazonica; assembly: GCF_902500255.1. NCBI lineage: Eukaryota > Metazoa > Chordata > Actinopteri > Batrachoidiformes > Batrachoididae > Thalassophryne > Thalassophryne amazonica. Next base: position 59,683,456 of record NC_047110.1, read on the forward strand.
TATTGCTTCTTGTGTGGTGAAACGTCATAATGGATCATTTAAAATGTCCCTGCTGCAATGTTCATTCTCAGTGAAAACGGCATTAGCACTTTTAGCAGCTATCAGTAGCTACATCCATTAGGTCCGATTAATGCAACCAAATAACCAAACTAAGGTTAGCCTGTTAGCTCAGCTGGTTTGGACTCAAAAAGAGGAGCACATTCAGGCTTCTTTCATCATATACTGAGCCGCCCGTGCTCCACCCTTTTCTCCATTTATGGGCTCCCCATCATTTAGGCTAAGTCGCTGCGATCAACGTTGCCAACATGGAGATGCCCGGATATTGTAGTATATATATACAGTCTATGAGAAGAAGCCAGGAATTTTTGCCTGTTAGCATAGCATCTTATTTCTGTGTAGATGAAATTCATCTGTAGGGTTTTTTTTTTATGTTTAACTTATCAAACTTCTGAATTTCACCATTAATTTATTGCGGCTCAAACTCACTGTGCAGCAGAGAAGACATGCAGTTAGTTAGAAGATAGCAGGGGTGCACATAAATGCATCCAAAAGCCTCTGAGGCCTTTGATTACCCATAAGTCTTTCTTCTATGTCGGCCCAGACTGAAGCTGACATGCGGCAGTGCAATAGCAAAAACAGACCTCAAGAAGTTTTCTTTGAATTTAAAAAGTACCTGAATTCCTCTAGAAATGCATTCATTTTCTTAACCAACTTATTCCAGTTAAGTGTTACGGTGGGGGCTGGAGCCCATCCCAGTGACCAGTCTGTTGCAGGGCTGACACATATAGACAGACAAACACATTCACACCTACAGGAAATTGTAGTTTCCAATTAACTTAACCAGCATGTCTTTGAAACTGGGAGGAACCCGGAACACCTGCAGGGAACAACGCAAACATAAACAGAACATGCAAACTCCACAAAGCAAGGGCCAGATCGGATTCAAACCAAGAACCTTCTCGCTTTGCAGCAACCGTGCTAACCACTAATCCACCATGGTGCTTGTCTGCAGAAACATCAGCAGAATATTCATATTTTTGCCAAAATACAGCCAAATATACAATATTCCCTCTCGTTGAAGAGCTAAATGGGGGAGTTTGAAACACCACATCTTCCATTTCTTTTCTGATGGTTTAATCAGAAGAAAAATAGGCAGAATATTCTTTATGACAGTATTTGATAGCTGTACCTCTGCAGCACAGTGAATACAGTCTTTTACACCAGATCCCAAACAGCATCAGCGTTTGAGTTTTTTTAATTTTATTTTTGTGTAAATAATACTTCCCCAATTGTGTTTTGCTGCTCTTTAAATGTAGCTGTTTTAGATAAAGGAGAATGAAGGCGAGCTAAGTCAATAATTCAAAGTTAATTAATAGCATGTGAACAGGGTGACACACAAGCCAAGACTCAAACCGAAGCCTTAACATCAGACCTGAGGCGATACGGCACGGGCGTGTGTCCCCCTCCGCTCTGACCACAGCACAGACACCCAGCTTTCTTCTACTCTGTGTTGGACTTTCAGAGGGTCTGCTCTGGGTGGAGCCAAGACGAGCTGGGAGCAATTACTGTGTTCTGCATCCATTTAACCCTGCCACCTTTTAAAAGCTCTGTTTACCCATTAGAATAGTAGCATGTGTTATTATTGTTATTTTATTCTCAAAACCCTCTGCTCTTAGTGTCAGTCTCAGAGTCGCAGGGCGCTGCCACATTATAATGGCGACACTTCTCTTAACGCAGTGAGAGAAGTCAACTTGATGGGGTTAATTAACTCAAACGTGTTACATATTCAGGCGTGCATCAGAAAAGTGTAAAGGTACCTTGACACTTGCATGCATTTTGGCTCCACTCTTCCGTGCAATTCATCGTGATGATGCCACCCACTGTGTTCCCAGCTGGATGTTGCGCTTGGGAGCTGGATGCTGCATCTATCAAATAATTATTTCGTAGCAGATTAGTAATTTTTTCTCAGAGTTTGACTGATGAAAACACCTCGAATTGCTTCCTGAATCACAGAGGACCGTTTCAGCAGCAACTTTTTTCTCTCTCTCGCATGCGCTTCATGAGGTGGAGAACACATCTGGAATAGTCTAAAAGGTAATTATTTGTAATATTTATATTGTAATGGCTTGGTAAAACAGTTGCATGTTCATTCCTTCTTATGAGTAGCTGTAAAATTATGTTTATGATAGATTTAGCATGTTGTGCAGATGCAATCACTCGCACTGACACTCAGTGTTTTTAATTGTTTTTTAAATGTTCACGTGAAGTTCATGTAATTAACACGTGACAGAGATTTTGAACATTTCAAAGTTTTCTTTGCGCACTTGCACGAAGCCGCGCACAGTTTACAATGGCTGACAATGAGTTTACAACACATTTACTCTTTGGAACAGTAGATTGTGTACCAGTACGTGGATCAAATTCATGCACGTGTCAAGGCACCTTTAAAGGCAGCCTTGGATAGCTGTACCTGCATATACAACAGTACAGGTTCAAGCACAAACACAATCACACAGGAAATGCGACTCCAGCAGGGGTCATTTGATGTGCAGTTTGTTTTCCATAACAGCCCCCAGCTCCATAGAAACCATGTGAACATGCTGGTTTTTCTGTTTCTCTGCAGCCTGCCTGACATCATGTCGCAAACACAGGACAACTGATCTGTCAACAAACAAACTGTTTTCTGGAACTCAAGAAGCAAACAATACATGTTTCTTTGTCTGCGGAAATAACGCAAATGTCAGAGGTAAGGAACTACGGCTAATTATTATGCACTGAAAGCACAGAGGTGTGTTTATATAAATAATGTGGTTGCTACCAGCAGAAAGCATGATAAATACTGATTGTGACTATGGAGGTGTAGAACAATAAGCAGAACAGGCCTGTAAACATGCATTTGAACACTTTAAATCAAATTGAATTGTACAATTTGTTAAATAACAAGAGTATATAAAACAAAAATTTACATTTGTTAGAATTCAGTTTATTTATTTAGCAGCAAATCACGTCACTTCAAAGTGTGAAGTGACGACTGGCCATTCCCAAACGTAAGAACACACTTTGGATTCTGAAAATATTCGGACTATGCAAAGCTTTAATTGCAGTTTTTATCAAATTTGTTATTTCCCTATATTTATAATTTGTTATGTTAGATTACATAAATGAAGAATAATACATCATTTAAATCTCACTGATTTGTTTCATTTTGTCTGATTATACTTTAAAAATCATCATGAATATTTTGTGCAATTTTAAGATTTATTACAACAGTCATAATTAACTATGTTTTAATTTTTTTAATGATCTCTCACAGAACACCTGCAGTACCGTCACAGCCAACTAGGTAGCTGCTGCCCACACTTTGGGAAGCATTGGTGAAGACTTTAGCCACCCCACGAGGAAGCACACTGACAACAGTGAACAGGAAAAAGTCCCTCAGGTGTTTTTTTTTTATTTTTTTAATATTATAGAAAGAAACCTCAAGCAGACCAGGCTCAGTGGGGTGACCATCTGCTATGGCCTTCGTAAGAAGTAACTTAGTAACAACTGCAAGACAACGAAAGAGCACAAATCTCAGCCAAGGTCACATACCACATAAAATCTGGATCCAAAATATGTTCCAGATCAAATTCAAAATAAAATTTTTTAAGACATTATCCATCTGCGCACCAAATGTCATAAATATAATCTCACAACATTTTCAATTAAATGTTGCTAAACATTTAACTCAAACATTTGTCTAGATCTCAGTTCCAAAATTTTATTACTTTTTTTCCTGGAACATTATCTGTCTGCTTACCAAATTTAATTGAAATCAGTTTATTAATTTTCAACTACCTCACAACGATGGGGTAGTTGAAAAGACAACAAAGTGATGATTCGACTCCAGATAAATTAAAAACAAAATATTTAGCAGTGGCTTTAGTTAGCATTGATAAACACAAAGAGAACAGTAAAGGGACTGCATTTCTATGGCACGTTTCCATCTGAAGCAGATGCTCAAAACACTACAAATGATGCCTCACAATTACATGTCAGCGTGCTGCCACGCAACGCTCACAACTGCACCATGGTAGCAATTTGGGGATTTAGAACATTGCCCAAGGGCCTTCAGCGATTTATCTGGTCTGATGAGGATTTGAACCGAGACTCCTCTGGTCTCAAGCTCACCACATTAACCATCACCTCCCCCCAAAAACAAGATATTTGTAGGTGTGCACAAAACTGGTGCTCATGGAGCTCATGCATCATGCTCATACAAATTAATGACGCAGAGGAGAAAACACTGAGAAAGTGCTTTTTGCTACAATCTGTTGTCATTGTTTTCCTGCTGAGAAACGATTCCCTCCATCTTCTGCAATGCATAATTTATATTTACACACGAGCACCATGAGCACCAGTTATGTCCACATGTGGATATGTGCTTGTTCTGCTGACATCTGCTATAAACCTGTAATCCAAACAAATGAAGTTAAACAAAACCTGAGTTCTGCGTGATGCAACCAATCATGGAATAATGTAATCGATTGTGGTTTAGACAGCTCAGAAACAGAAAAAGCTAGACTAAGTTCTGTATAAGGGCACAAAGAATGCTCTAAAATGTTTACTTAAAAAACTAACTCAATAAATACATATTCAACACAATTTTCCAAAGTTGGAGCCACAGGTTTTAATGCGGGGAAAAAGCAGACTGCTCTGCTATGAGCTCCTTGCACTTGAGTGTGAGTCTGGATAATTACTATTAAGTACACAGAAACAGGGCCTCAAAGGATTCAATGGCAATCTTTGATGATCATCGAGTAATGCGTTTAAAGACAGCATGAAAACGAGAACAAAAATGGGCAGCAGGAGAAGCAGAGAAGAGCTGCCCGGGGGTAAACACAGCTCCACAGCCTTTGAGTGAGATGAATGGGAGGCCGAATGTCAGGGACAGGCAGACAAACAACAGCTTCCCCTCCGTGCTAACATCTCCCCACCAAACTCCAGGGCCACCTCCATTATACTCCATCTCTCCTAATCCAGAGCCGGGTGCAGAGATTAACTCATTCCTCTACAACTTTTCTGTGCAGAACAAACTGTTGCCAGAGGAGAGCAGCAGCAGCCTCTTATCCTGTGCCAAGGATTAGATTCCCCTCTAGCTACTAGATTCTACCAATGAACCAAGAGGTTTGGAGGGGGGGCAACATGTGTATATTGGCATTTTTCCACCAGATGGTGCCAGCTCAACTTGACCTGGAACCAGGTGTTTCCTCTTCTACAACACATGACGTGGTAGTACCACTAACCTGTCTCATGCCTCATAACGTCATCTTCAAGAAGACACACCAAAGAAGAACACAACATATGCTAATCAGTGATTAGTTTAGCTTTGCCTTGTAGTACAGTGCAGACAGGGCTACAGTGGCAGGGTTGTTCAGAACAGATGCATCCACTTGTCCTTCCATCCAGAAATGGGATGTATGGGGTCTATGAGGGAACTGTTTGAGTTCCTCACCTCTTAGTTTTCTTCTGAGCCGTCAGTCATTGTGTTATGTGCTTGCTTAGTTGCAGTATTTCTGACAAATCCTTGTTGCACTTTTATTTATTTGTTCTTTATTTGGTATGGCCAAAGCAGATGGTCCCTGTGTCTAGTCTGCTTGAGGTTCCTTCCTATAAATGAGTTTTTGTCCTTCCACCGTTTCCATCATACTTGCTCTAGGGATGGGTCAGGTTCCCTGGATGTAGTATCTTGGGGCAACTTGTGCTGTGACTTAACACTATATATATATATATATATATATATATATATATATATATATATATATATATATATATATATATACACACACACACACACACATATACCCCGCCTCTCTCCCAAAGACCACTGGGATAAACTCCAGCTCCACCATGACCATTATCTTGAATAAGTGGGTGTAGAAATAAATAAATGAATGTCTTGTGACTCGCACATGATGCAGTAATAGTGACCATTTTTAAGACACTTTTTGGTACTGCCTCAGTATGCTTGGAAACCAAGGTAGAGGTTATACCAAAAATAGGGCCAGGTAGCAGGTACTAGGCACCAGGTTTGGGTTAGGCTTAGATTCCAGTCAAGTAAAGCAGCTACCATACAGGAAAAAAGCATTATAAGGTATACAGTACGTGTGGAGTTATGGAGGAGGGTGTAAGTTTTACATGTCGATGTTTTGATTGTGCTACATGATTGAACAAAATCCGCATTTCTAAAATTAACCTGTTCAGATGCCACCACCTCCTCCCCCTCTCAACATTTGTCTGAGTTGAAGCTCCTTGATAGCTAAAACAAAACAGAGCGAAACCAAAGGCTCTCCCCTCCTGTTCCAAGCATGGTATGGCTTTAATTCTGAAGACAGGGCTCCTGTAGGCTGGCTGCAACCCCCGAACAGGCCACATTTAGGCTGGCGTCTGAGCTATCACCGCCATCAAAGTCGGCTTTATCAGACAGACATGCTAACTGGAGCTGCTCCTATATGACTATGGATTTTTCTCCCCGAGGTCTGCTCTTTCTCTGCCGAACAGATAGAGTGAGACAGATAGAAAGAGAGAGGAAGAGATATGTGCTGGGAGAAAAAAAAAAAACTGCAGGGGCACAGTGCTGAGAAACTGAATCCAGTCACCCAGCCTCGCTGGTCACAATGGGAACTCTTTACATTGTCATCTACTTCCTCTCCACTTTCCCACTGCTGCTGTTTCGGGATGACCCCTCAAGGGAGGAAACGAGCTGTACCCTTGATAGCAGATAACTAACACAATCCATAAATTAAATCAATAAACAACACAGGGTGTAAAAAGCACAGGAGGCGAAGAAGGTTAATAAGGAGGAGCTGTCCAGGCGTGCAAGTATGAGACCGTGAGTTTGAGGGAGAAGCTTTGTTTGAATTAAATAATTCATTCTTTTTTCTTTTTTTTTCAGTGGAAGAAAATGCACTGCCCATTTTCTCCAAATATCCATGTTAGAGACTTCAAATACAAGTCTGTGATGGCTGGTACCACAGTGAGGCCTGTAGGAATCCTTCAGGTCTGAACTGTGGGAGATGTTTATGGATGTCATATGTGCAGCCGCTGTCAAAGGGCAGCGTCTGAGAGAGCGAGCGGTGCAACACTTAAAGCCAAACACTCAGTGAACACCCTGCTGGGTGGCTGTGCCCTTTCACCTCCTCATACAACCTATCTGTTTGTACGTGTGTGTGTGTGTGTGTGTGTGTGAGGGAGGTTCGAGCCAAGTCGGCTGGAGCATTTGAGAAGACGAAATCCTGTGCATTCCTGAACTCCCCCCTCCTCTCTTTATGCCTCCTACCTTCCTACTCGAGTGAGGAGGGAGGTGAACGTGTTCGTGTGTGGGGGGGGGGGGTCAGCAAGAAGGTTGGTTGCTCACATGGCACATAAAGGGGGGCAATGATGTTGCAAAAATCATAATACATCATCAAGTACACTGCTGTTTAGTTTTGTGATAAATAGAAGAAATGTCCCATTTAGACTGGACTCATAACACCTATGAAGAGACACAGTGGTAAGTAATGCCTGGTTCACACACCAAGATTTTAAAATTGTCGGTAGGTTTTTAATACCTGAGAGACCCCACACATGGCGATTAAAAAAAAAAAAAAATCAGATATAACAGTTTTGGTGGTACAGTGTGTGGTGTGCAGCCACACGGTAAAGACAACACACCACACACGAACGGATTTCACTCACGAACAGTCCCAGGTCAGACGGGAAATCTCGCAAAACCTCTCGAGATTAAACGTGACTTCGGAGTAAACAAAAGTGGACAAGGAAGAAGCAATTGCGATAGTTTAATTACTTCTAACTGAGAAAATACGATAGAAAAAGAAAAGCTGTTTGTAAAAGGAGTGGAGACAGCGCGAGCACCGGACTTTCTGGTGCGCCATGACAGCTGTTTTGATTTTGGATTCCCTGCGTGCATCCATCACCTCACTTTCTGATTGGCTACACGTCACATTCAACAGGCTGTGTGCTCGTTTGTGCTCGGGTCCACCCCACACGCTGGGCCAAGACAATACAACGTGTTGAATATTCTGAGTGGTGCCGACGTCCTTCTGAGCAGACTAGAGCACGATGACCACACACAGCAGGAATATCTGATACGATTATTTTTAGAGCCATCATGATAGTCGGGGCTTCCTAAAGTTTGTCGGAAGGGGAAGATCGGGTCAGAAATCGGCATAATTATCTTGCATTGTGAACCAGGCATCAGACCCTTCAGCTGCTGCGTTATTGGTTTAACTCGGGTTCACCATGGCAGATCCAAGGTGAATCTGCATGTTGATTTGGCACAAGTTGTACGCCGGATGACTTTCCTGACACAACTCCACATTACATGTGGAAATGTGGTAAGGGTGAACCCTGCCACATTTTGAACAGGGGTTTGAACCGGGAAATTCTGCACTGAAACCAAGCGCACCAACCACTTGGCCACCACCCCTGTGAAAGACGCACCTGTAATCAGCCTCAAATCAGGTCAGCCACAATGTATAAATGATATTTATTTATTTATTTCATGATAGAAAAAGAAAAGCATAAACTATTCTCAGTCAAAACCTACACGGCACAGAAAATTCCAAAATGAGATCTATGGTCAGACAGATGCTGACATGCAGCTATAAAAGAATGTTGACTGTCGCCAAGCCCCAACCTCTGGTGCTTAAAAATGAAGCCAACGGGGACATGCCAAATCTTGCAGTTCTGGAATGGCCACTTGAGGCTACTTCCTATAGATGTCATGCTCATATCTCCAACTTTACAGCAGAAGTTAACATGTTCACAGCGTGGCACCAAAGCAAGCAAACCAACAAAAAACAAAACACAAGAGGAAAATTTTTGTATTACTCATTAGTTTAAGGTCCGAGGGCATTTTTTGGACAGTTCATTCGCCTGGCATAAGTGTTTTATTATTGCTGTTAATTGCTCTTCCTGCATCCCAAAATCAAGTTTTATGTGCTTTCAGAATATATGTTTTTGTTGTGTTTTAGAAGTGTAATAAAGGTTTACAATCAAAAATAGGCAAGGAAAAAATAAAGCAAAAAACAATTTTCCACACACATTTATTAAAAACACACAGCAAACTATAATAAACAACTGTTTTGACACTTTATAAAGGTAATTTGAGGTCTTGTGTGAAAGACTGACCAACAAAAAGGTTCAAACAATAAACACAAATGCACATTTTGAACAATATATACAAAATGGTCTATGCATTTTGTTGTCCATTGATATGGTAAACAGTGTTTTACGCAGAGAAAGCAACAGAGTTATCCAGTAACATTCACATGCAAACTAATGGAGCAATCCTGATAGTTACACACTCTTTGTCTGAGCACGTGAGATTGTCATCAGAGGCTCTCCGTGTGCTCCTGCTTTCACTGATCGCTGTGCGTAATGGCGCAGGGCACACTGAGTATGTACTAATAGTATGTACTCATTGGAGCACCCAGGGGGCTATTCAAACAGGCCAACTAGTAACATATCACTCCTGAAAATGATCTTTGGCTTTTCACGTGAGGTATATCTGCCCTACGACTGGATTTTGGAAAACCATGTGACAGTGAAGCAATTCCGATTGGACACTCACATTGCGCACGTCATCACACAGCTTCAATGAGGAGTACAAAGATGGCTGATGGCTGGCTCGCAAGGCCGCGGAGTTAATTTTTCAGCAAAAAAAAAGTAAGTTTCTATCTCATATCATTAAAACGTTATTTAGAATTTAGTAAAGCTTGGTCTTAGCCATCGTATACGACGGCATTGGCCCCAGAGGGTTAAGCCATAATGTTACAAATAATTAGGGGTGCGTTTCTTTGAGTGACAGCGAGTTTTCCGGCAGCCCAGGGCCTCACTAGTAGATGCTGCTAGTTGCTCTGAACTCAACCATGTTAGTCCTTTCTGAGCATTTTATCACAAATATCTGATGTAATATGGCTTGCTATGTAGTTAATTGCACAACTGAACCATCTAAGACCATCTCCAGTGTTATTGTTGAGTGAAATTTTAGTATTATTTAATTTGCATGTTGTATTTTCCTTTGCTAAAGTACATCCATTCCTACATTTAACTGCCTGCAACACATTCCAAAAAAAGTTGTGACAAAGGCAATTTATTCTAGATTAAAGGATTAAATCATCACTTAGGTGATGGATACAAGAACATTTCTAAGTTACTGAATATGTCTTAGACCTCCGTTACATCAATAAATGAAGAGTTCAGATGCAAAACCCAGTAAGTATTTTTTTTTAATGGGGAAAAATGCAGTTGAAAATGGTGATTTAAAGGAAACCATATTCGGAAATGTAGACTCTCATCAATAAAATGAAAACAGTTTGTTCAAATTCTTTCATATTTTGCACACTGATGGTCCCCTTGACAGCCAAGTACATGTTGGCCTCAACTAAAAATTTATGGTTTTGGAGATACTGGGTTTTGCATTTGAACCCTTCAAATAAGAAATGGAAACAATATAGTACTGTATGGTAAAACTATGTTAAGCAGGCAGTTCTCAAAAATTGATTGACCATACTGGAAGGAGACCAGTGAGGGAAGCCACCATGACACCCCTGTCAGCTGTGAAAGAATAACAAGCTTCAGTGGATGTGAGTGGAGAAACTTGGATTGGTGCAACATTTTTTTTTTTATTTAAACAGGTTAGTCCCATTGAGGTCAAAATCTCCTGGACAATTATAAAGTTTTCAAATCACATGACGTGCATGTCTTTAAATGTGGGAGGGAAACCCTCACAAACACAAGGAGAACATGCAAACTCCACACAGAAAGGCCACGGGTGGGAATTGATCCCATGACCTTCTTGCTGTGAGGCAACAGTGCTAACCACTAAGCCACCGTGCTGCATTACATTTATCCTGTTGCTTTAATTAAACATTTTGAGTGTAGCTTCACATATGTGGAAGTTGTGACCAATCCAGTGTCTGGAGATCACCGCTCAGAGCGGCTACAGTCAGTGTATTCCTAAGAGTTTGTTGATAAGTGATTTTAAACATACCAAATGGCAAACAAGAGGTTTATGCTGTGTGACCAATTTAAAACGCCAATTAAAATGTTTCCTTGTGGTGGGACTCAACATGAAAGTTTCTTGTGAAAAAATTTTCAGCCCAGCACAAACCTTAAAAATTAACATTTTTTTCCAAGTTAATCTTTTAAACATTTCCTTCTTTTTCAGTCTGTGTTAAGAAAGCAACGTTCTGCACAGATGGAGGAAACACACTTTAGCAGGGTTAATGTCTCAAACTACGCCAAAAGCTTGATTTCAAATGAACAAAAACAAGAAACTCTGTTTTTTCAACTTATATTAGTCCGACTAATTTAAGGCGAAAGGTAGGTATTTGGTTACCACAGCGCTGGAAGGTGGAGCAGCTATGATGGACAGAGTTGCCGTTCAAACAATGGTTTCCTATTGATCGGCCCAGTGGATCAGAGTCTGAGAGGAGAATGTGTTCTGTCAGGATAATGTGGCACCAGAGTTTCTGTTTCAATCACAACACTTGCTGGGCTGTAACTCACACTGCTCCACCGCGGGCATCCAGACACCAGCTCCCCAAACAAAGACAACTGTTTCCCCCATCTCTGACAAGTCAGCCTGTTCACAACAAGCAAGACATTCATTAAAAATGCAGGAGTGAACATTTCCAATAATTCACAAAGTCCTTCCCTGTCAACATCTGCAAAAAATCTCGAAGCTAAAGGGAATGGCAGGATTTCATTAAGTAAATTATGTGCTGGCAGTCACTGAGAGGGGAAGAGGGGGAAGCTACAGCCAGACCTCTAATCTAAACCGTACCCTGAAATGCGACAGTCTGACTGCACACAATGATCCGCACGGCCAAGACTGTGTACATGCACACAAATAGAAGCATAATGAAAGCAAAAAAAAAAAAAAAAAAAAACCTAATAGTCTCTGAGGTACAGCTGCACGATATGCCATTTTAGCATCGTCACGGCGACATGCACATGCACGGTAATCACGTCGCAGGATGTGCGGATGTGCGATGACAACCATCTTCTTTGTTGCTTGATTTTTAAAAAAACGCAAAAACTGACTCACCAGATTGGATTTCCATGTAATAAATATATGTAGTCTCAACTAAATTAAATTAAATTTTCTTGCATGGATGTGCTTTATTTGAGTTGGGGCTACATATATTTATTAGATAGAAATCCTGCACATAATTTAATTGAGTTCATCCAATGAGCCATTTTTTTGAGTGCATCTTCCATAAGTAATGTAAAAGGTAAGTCTGTCTAATAGAATTTACTCTAATTTAAGAGTTCTTGCATAAACGGAGGTTTGTTTTTTGCTCGTGACATTCAGCTGCTGGATGTCAAGTTAATTGCAAGTTCTCACAAATGTCAGGTGCTTGTCTGTGTGTGTCAATGTTAAATTCTTGGGAAGGAGATTCTGGGATATACTGCTCAACAATCCCACAAAAGCTAATTCAAAAGTAAAAATGGCAGAACTGTGATGAAAATGAGTGAAATTGGGAAAACGCTGAAATAGCTGCAAAACAAAATCATTAATTGCATAGACAGTGTTGCCAACTTAGCAACTTTCTCGCTAAATGTAGTGACAATTCAGACCCCTCTAGTGACAACTTTTTTTTTTTTTTTTTTTCAAAAAAGCGACTAGCAAGAAATCTAGCGACTTTTCCTGGTGTTATTGGAGACTTTTGGAGACTTTGATGTGAAAACACATATTTCTCCTCAATGAGCAGCCGGTGTTGGCGTGGGACTGGGCCCCTCCCCCGTCCCAAAGCACTCACAGGAGACCGCCCCTCTCCTCCACTCGCACGGAAAAGGAGGCAGACAACCAGCCGTGAGTTACCCCATTTCACTGGCTGAGAGCTCCTTAGTGAGCACTTCTGATTGGCTCACACAGACGCAAAACAGACTGGTTCCCGCCTCCGTCTTTGCAACTGTGCATTTGTTTTGTTTTTTTGCCACATAAAATTACATTCATAAATCGTTTTTAGCCCAAGTACTGTGTTTTTTCACTGACACGCAAAGTGAAAACAAAACAGCAAAATAATAAATAAATGTCCCAATGTGTCATGTCAATTCCAGGCAGATTTTTTTCTTGGTCAAAAATAAATCACTGCACTAAATAACAGACTACGGAAGCCGACAGAGGCCCTTTTTGTAATACTTTTTTAATTCACCCTGTTATCCCAAGATAACGACATAATTAATTCAAGATCTCGAGAAAACAAAGCCTTTGTTTCGAGATCTCGAGAAAACACAACAATTATGCTGTGATCTCGAGAAAACAAAACAATTATTTCATGATCTCGAGTAAACAGCTGACAAATGGGTCATTCAGGTAGGCTATGCCAAGAGGCTTGTATGATGACTTCGGGGCTATATCTCATTTCCTCTGGGACCCCCCCCCCCAAGGCATCGAAGAAAGCCATTTCTGCTCTGACACAGGGGGGCGCAGGCAGCTCTGCTAGAAATCTCAGCTGTTTTCTCGAGATCATGAAATAATTGTTTTGTTTTTTCGAGATCACGTAATAATTATCTGTTTTCTCGAGATCACGGAATAAAAGTGTTGTTTTCTCGAGATCTCTAATTAATTATGTCGTTATCTCGGGATGACAAGGTGAATTAAAAAAGATTATATGAAGTCCTCTGTCGGCTTCTGTACCAGACTTAAGAAAACTAAAGTAAAATAAATAAATAACTCTGCTAGAGTGTCTTTGTGTCACTTTTGTCGGTTCCAAGACCAAGAAGTTCATTTGTAGTTCTAAACATATTTAAGATGTTTTCTGTTCTTTTTTTCCTACCCCGACGTTATTCCTCTCTCCTACAGCATCAATAACAATTACATGTACATGGCCAATTATGCAAATTAGGCGATGGCATAATTTAACGCCTTCTAGTGACTTTTAGAACAGCCAATAGCAGCTTTCCTTACTGAGGAGTTGGCAACAGTGTGCACGGAATCATTTTGGATGCCAAAACGATGATGTTGACCAAAAACAGGTAATTTGCTGCAAGGTCTTTACAAAGTGTACCAATTTATATGTTTTTTTTTCTTTGCAGATATATTCTGTACAAAATCTGCCCAATTATTGTAGAATTAGGCCCTATGTTCATATAGTTATTTCTTTCTGGGTGACAGCGTCTTTTTTTCCTTTGCTCAAAATGAGAATGGAGTGTATGCATCCGCGTGTAGGCACCTCCAGAAAAAAAAACAAAACGCTGCACCCACCGTCTTTTTTCAGAGCAGATCACTTTTTAGTGCTCCAGCTCCGAGCGCTTTAAGATGAAAATCCTTGAACTTTCTGAAAGACACCATGATGTTGTTGCAGTGCCTTTTCAGGCAAATAGGATGAGGTTTACCTTTGCTGATATGTCATTCAAAAGCTATCAAAAAGAGACAAACAACTCACACTTGGTCCTTTGCTGAGGGTGAGAACTTTTTATCACCATACATTATAAGATACTTGTTAACTCTTTGCTGTTTTCATAGAAACAAATCCCACAAGGAGTGATATTTTCCCCCCACTGTAACCGCTGAAAGTGGATGAAGCATTTGCAAGCGCTCTCTCAGTGCTTTTCCACCAGGAAAAAACAAAACTATAGTCTTCGTCATTCTTTCCAAATAGAGCAATTCAAGTTTTATGGTGTAAATTCCTGTGTTTTTTTTTTTTTTTTCAAATAATTGCAGGCTAAAATAGTGTTGCAATGTCAGTTTTTCTCCAATATCATGAAGCCAGTGAGATTTTTCATATTTAGTGCATTATGGCGGCACACATACTTGCCTAAGAAATAAAATACCTGCATGTGCACTGCTAGTCAGAACTGGCTACTACGCCATTGAACATAATAACAGAGGTGCGTCTTCGCCAAGGGAAAAAAAAAGATTTGTCAGATTTAAAAGGAAACAGCTTGCAAGAACAAGATCAAAAGCGCTGATTTATATCTGTTGTGTATGGACACATGTTACTACAAGGGAGTGAAATGAAGATACAACTTCAACAGATCAAAATGAAGATTCTTTAGCAAGAAAAGAGAGAAAATCAAGTAACTGTCTTTTTACATGTGCACAGCAGAGAAAATTAACCCCATACAAAGCTGTTCATCCATCCACAATGCATCCTATCCTTTCCCCGTGGCTGCAAAAGGCTTGTGTAGAGATGTCGAATGTCACTGGCCTCTACAGTTAATCCGCACTCGGCATTCTGGGGGCTCAAAGAATGCGCTGGCTATTCTGAGTTTTAAAAATACTGACAGCCATAGGTTCAGGCACAACTGTCAATGCTCCTCTGGGGAAGACGAGAGAGAGAGAGAGAGAGAGAGAGAGAGAGAGAGAGAGAGAGAGAGAGAGAGAGAGAGGAAAAAAATCCCAAATCTATTTTAGCCAGAAATATAACCACAAGCCTAAATCATAGCTAACCAAGTCCAAAGTCTGGATTTATAATTGTGGGTAAAATGGTAAAAAAATAAAAACAGCATCCACTACTGGCACCTCCTTTGCTAGCGCTTGCCAGCGTAGCACATTTACAGTGGCCAGCTCAAACGGAGTATTGTTCCCCCTCTCAGCCTTGAGAGAAGGCGCACTAAAACACGAAACTAACAGTTGGACATTCCATACATTTTTAATGGCACTGCACGCTCTTTATTTGTTACTGTAACCCCGTGCCCCGAGCTGAATGAATGGCGCTATTGGTGGAGGCCGGTGCTGAGCTGCGGTGTCGACAAGATGGCAACAGCAGCGGTCCCAGAGTACACTTTATTTGCCAAGGGAGAATATGGGGCAACAATTATAGTTTGAGCACACCTCCGGTTTCTATCTGTGTAGTGAGTCCTAAAATGAAACACTGTCCACCTTCTGTTTGTTGAGTATGGCGCGCCATGTGCACGCCAATCTGTGAGAGTAGACTTGTAGTCATGTATGATGGCAGAGAGTAATCTTTATCCGTGAACCCTTTAGAAGTTAGTCAAACACCCTGCGGCACTGGCACCACGCTGGCTTGCCAAGAGCAGACAGATAAATACTAAACTCAGCAGGCTAGTTTCTGTTGACATGTAAGGGGTTTCAGGCCTCTCCAAGGACTGTTTTAGATTAGCAAGGCCTCTCGCTCTGCACGTACAGGTCACATTACCTCATCACTTCATGGAGCTACGTCGCCATAGACAACTCAAAAAAAGCAACTCTTTAAGCTAAATTCATTGCAGAATAACGCATGCTTGTCTCAAAATTTTAACATATTACAGCGTTCTTACATCTAATTCCCTTTTTTGTGGCAGTAAACGGATACCACACGCCAAGCAGCGTGGCGATAACAGCTTCAAATTTCCACTTGAAGTTTCCAGGCATTTCAAAAATGCTGGAAAATAAACCAACCCTAAAAATCCTGAACTAATGAAACAGAAAACAAAACCGTAGCTGAGCGGAGCCAACTCACACACACGCACAGGCACACACACACACACACACACACACACACACATACACTTCTACGAGCCGCTTTTATTGTCAATTAATGCAATCATTTCTATAGCGCTTTTCCATCTGATGCAGATGCTCAAAGTGCTTTACAATGATTCCCCCCCTCCACACACACACACAAACTGATGTCAGGGTGCTGCCATGCAAAGTGCTTAACTGCACACAACATCAGCAACTTTAAGATTAAGGACCTTGCCCAAGGGACCTTAATGTTCATCTTTTCTAACCAAGGATCTTTTTTTTTTGCAGCGGTTCCCAAGGTGTGGGTCATGGCCAACTGGTGGAGTAAGGGGGATAGAAAATGGGGAGCTGAAGCCTGTCCCAGCGGTTACAGAGCGTGAGGCAGGATACACCCTGGACAGGACGCCAGGGGTTAGCAGGTCCACATATGGACAAACGCATTCACACCCACACGCCTATGTACATTCAATTTAAAGTTTCCAATTCACTTAATGTGCACATTTTTTGGATATGGGAGGGAGCCGGTGTTGCAGGCCGAACAGTCCCCCCCTAAAAATTGGTCCACCCTGCCTTCACTGCGCATATGTCATTTGTGACCACAGCAGCTTATCTGAGTCTCAACACCCAAAGCAATCAAAGGGAATAATGTGATTATTAACCATCAGATGACAAAGTAAAACCTGTAAATCATTGTAAAGTCAGTTTTAAGCAGAAATGAGGCAATAATTTATGAGTCGCTACTGAAGCTTTGGAATGACGGAGGCGCAGCTCCTCTGGCTGCTGCGCTCTGATCACTTCCTCCATCTTTTATTACAAAATAATGTGGAAATGATTGCTGTATCTGTCGCTGAGATAGGTGATAACTGGAGTGCAGTTTTAAGCAGAAACGAGGTGATACTCCATGAATTGATGCTGACGCTCAGAAATTACGCCCTTGACGCTCCGAAATGACGCGTGAGCAGTGAAGACAGGACAGACCGATTTTTAGGGGGGAACCATTTGGTCGGCAACACCGGAACACCCAGAAGAAACCCACAAAAACACAGGGAGCGCATGCAAACTCCACACAGAAGGTGAGGAACAGTGCTAACCACTAAGTCACTGTGCTGCCCTGGTGGGCCATGAAGGTACCAAATAAATAAATAAATAAAAACATCTTTGATTTCCAACTGTGCAATAAAGTTTGAAATTGCCCCCCCACCCCCCCAAATTATGATTATTTTAAAAATAAAGAATTATTAAAGATTATTTTAAAAATAAAGAAGTAATAAAACAAACATTTAAATAACATGTTGTTTTCTATACCCATCTATCGATTTTCTATACCTCCTTACTCCAGTCAAGGGTCATAGGATGTCAGTCTATCAATATTTTTATGGAAATATGTCATTGTCATAACATCAATCAAGGGTGGAATTAAAGGTTTGCAGCATTGTTAACTTTAGGAGCAACTCCTCCTGACCTCCATGTGCAGCTCATGTGTGCGATTAATCATCTAGGCTTGAAAGTATATGAAAATAATTAAAACTTGCTATTACAATTTTACACATTACATCCATGCCTTAAAATGAATTATTTTATCCAAACAGAGCTCTAAAAGCCAAAGGTATTTATTCAATTGCAAAATACAGCTGATGAGCTGGAACGAGGCAAAGTCTACTGAGACAACTACATCAAAGGTACTCATAGAGCACAGCAACGCCACAACCATACTTGAAAGTATTACTCTTGCAGAGGAAATGATTCAAGGACTTTTAAACAGTAAAGTTCATTCATTTTTATTCATTTATCCGTTTCCTGCTGCTTATCGAGGTCCAGGTCACTATGGCAGCAGACCAAGCAGCTCATCCCACAATTCCCTGTTGTTGTCCATTCAGCTGCTCCCACATTGTTCGGGGTTGCCACAGCGGATACAGCCAGAGCTGGCACAAATTTTACACCGAATGCCCTTCCTGATGCAACTCCAGTGTAACCTGGAGAAACACACACACACACACACACACACACACACACACACACACACACACACACACACACACACACACACACACACACACACACACACACACACACACACACACAGTGACTGGTGTTCCAAAGAGGTCTCCAATCCAAGTGCTAACCAGGTCCTGCACTGCTTAGCTTCTGAGATCCTACGGGATCAGGTTCACACAGAGCAGACCACCATCCCACAATTCTCTATTCTCTGTTAAATCCTCTAACTCTTCCTGGGGGATCCCTTCAGCGTATCCTGGGTCTTCCCCTGGGCCTCCTCCCAGTTGAACATGCCTACAAGACCTCCCTTGGGAGATGACCAGAGGACATCCTCACCAGATGCCCGAACCACCTCAGCTGGCTCCTTTCGATGAAGAAGCAGCAGCTCTACTTTGAATCAATTCTGGATGTTGGAGCTTCTCATCCTGTCCCTGAGTGTAAGCCCAGATACCTGACGGAGCATCCTCATTTCTGCTGCTTGTATCCAGGAGCTTGTAGTCAAGTTTAGTAATGATAAATTAATGAAAACATTTCCATAAAACTCAACATTTTCCGATATATTACCTCTTCAGCCAAGGCTGGCATCCATTTATGGGCCTCAGGACCTCGACAAGGATTTCTTCTTCTAGCATGGGGTCAGAAATTTGACCTCAACCTTTAGCCATTATCTGCCTGGGTGGTTGTCAACCAGGATCCAAGGGAGTTCCATGGTGTGGTGGATGTAGCAGCGCATGTCCCAGAATTGACTTGACTTGACTTCAACCTTGACAGTTGCATTACTGACTGATGTCAAATCAAAAATCAAATCAATTTTTCTGTCCATAGACCCAGTTTACCTCCCCAAATTACAAAATCTGTTTCTGTGCTTAGGTATCTTGCTAACACATACATAGTTACAACATGACAACAGGTGACCACAACAGTGTACACCTCTGGTGGTGTCACTAATTAACTCACACATGCACACATGCAAAAACACTGTATTTTCGTCAAACAACATGTGGTAATGGCTTGTGTGTGGGTCTGCTGGAGAGTGTCATGAGTCCTGATAGGAAAAGTGAAATGCAGATTTCTGATTCATCACGCTTTAACAATGCTGAGAAAGGGGAACTGAAAAATGCTCCTATCATACTTATCAATGGCTCTTTCTCTGTGTGAATGTGTTACGTAAGAGGAAACGGAAGTCAGCCTCCCAGGACAGGAACAGATACTTGAGATGAAGACTGTGGGTACAGGCCCCGCGCTACTATGGAGAAAACAGAACACAAGACCCTTCAGGATGTACTGCTACAACCTTCCACCCCGATCATAAAATGGACTCTGCAACATGCTTAGGACAAACAGGCGAGGAGAGCTCTCCTGAGATACTGGCCTTCTCTTTAACATTCCTCACTCTTCCCCCCACTGTCAAAGGGGTAATTCACCACCTTGCACTGCTACAAAACCCAGGCAGCTTTTTAAAACAGGATGTTTGTCTGAGGCCTCCTTCCCCTCAAATAAACAATCCACAAAACCTGATTTTGGGAGGCAGGGTGGAAGCATTCGAGTCACATTATTTCCACATCCCATATCCTGGAGCAATGGGGCTCCTGAGGGAGTGCGGGCGGTGAGGCGCTGGGAAGGCTCGGCGCTGCGGTGGAAACCTAAGTCTACGTGCCAGGCTGCAGGAGGAGATGAGCCCAGGTTGCATCACTTTGGGGTCTGAGCTTGAGGAGAGTATCGTGCCGAGCACAGGGGGACAGGGCCGACATGCTGATGAGGTTCTTACTATATCGTATAATAGCTCCGTCTAACCGCTGTGGAGCCAGAAGGTCTTGCGAGACCAAGACAAAGAGATGGACCAAACATGCAACATTAAAATAATGGTTATCAAATAATAACACACACACACACACACACATATATATGTATAACTTTTTTCTTCTCTCTATTTCTCTCTCTATCTGTCTCTCTCTCTCCCTGTGTGTGTGTGTGTGTGTGTGTGTGTGTGTGTGTGTGTGTGTGTGTGTGTGTGTGTGTGTGTGTGTGTGTGTGTGTGTGTGTGTGTGTGTGTGTGTGTGTGTGTGTGTGTGTGTGTGTGTGTGTGTATATATATGGTCCCACAACTGTTATAACATCAGGCTCTTCACATCTAGCTGTCTTGTTCTGCCTGAAAGAATCAGTCAAAGTCAGAGTGGAACTGATACACTGCCCGTTTGAAGGTGAGACCTCCAGTGAGACTGCACTGGTTTTTTCCTCCAGAGACAGACAGCAGAGAGTGTGATTTGAATACTGTGTGGGAAAACTTTAGTATATCCAACAGCTTTCTATCTTTCCACCCTTCCTGTGAAGAAAAGAAGAAAATAAAGAATAGACCCATTCAGGATTCTCTGAATATCACTTCAGCTGTTGGATCAGGTCTGGGAGCATGCACTGCATCCACAACACTACAAAATGCCTTTGGTCCTGGATGGTAACCACCCAGGCAGATAATTGGTCCATCACCATTTCTCAAACATAGCCATCACTGCACTATGATCAGGTGAAACATGGGTGTCCCATTAGACTTTTGCAGTTGCTGAGGTCCTCGGCACTCAGGCCCCTGTGTGTTGAATCACGCCCCCAGGGAAATGTACCACTTGGCTAGAATGTCAAAGCTGAC
The DNA here is from genome assembly GCF_902500255.1 of Thalassophryne amazonica. Taxonomy (NCBI): domain Eukaryota; kingdom Metazoa; phylum Chordata; class Actinopteri; order Batrachoidiformes; family Batrachoididae; genus Thalassophryne; species Thalassophryne amazonica. Next base: position 59,704,554 of record NC_047110.1, read on the forward strand.
ATTCACTGACAATGTAAGTGACATGCCTCATCTAAGAGTCCCTAAAGCCATGTTCCAATATACACCATTTTGATCGTGACTGTCAATGAACAGTGACCATCAAGACAGCCTGTTCTGTCATAACCAGGTCTACCATCCAGTCTGGGAATCGACCAAGACATCACCTTAACACTCAAACACTCACACTGCCTCAATTCAGATGACAGACTGTTTCAAAGATTAGCGTACATAAACAATCAAATGTATATGTGCGGTTGTCTTAATTCTGATGTGTGCCATTATTACGTTCAACTAGTAATAATCGTGGATTAATTGCTGTATATTTGTCAGAGGTAATTGGATGTGAAATGAATTGCCCTTTTAGGCATCAATAAAGTTGTCTTAATCTGAATCTTCCTCACCAATGTGGGATTTCCACAACCAGCTTTGACTGCCACAACATTACACACACAATGAAGGCTCAAGGAAAGGTATGGGGAGCAGATACTATCAGTTTGTAAATGGACTGAATTTATATCATGCTTTTCCATCTGCATCAGAAGCTCAAAGTGCTGTACAATTATGCCTCACATTCACCCATTCACACAAACACACTCACACATCGATGTCAGAGTGCTGCCATGCAAAGCGGTCACTACACATTGGGAGCAACTGGTGATTAAGGACGTTTTCCCATCTGCACAATGAATTCCTTGTCAGCTATTGTCTGCCGAGTCTGTCAAAAAGTTTTGTGCGTACTCAAAACTTTTAGCAGCGATCAGGTGGGGGAGCTTTCTCGCTGCTTGCACGTTTAACGTTTTGTCTTCTACTTGTTTTTTTTTTTTTTTTTTTTTTTACAGTACTCATATTTATATCCTGTGGTATCTGATCCTTCAGACTGGGCATCTGATTAGCCAAAGCTCTGACGTGGTGTGTGAATTCTGCACAAACAGAGAGAAGACCTGACACCTTAACAACATGCAGCACGTCTGGTCCAGCTCTTCAAGAAAAATAGAACTCTGTCTCTTGCTGTCTTGGCGAGGAGGTGCTGTGGAGTTGCTTGATGTCCTCACTGTAAGGATAGTGCACGGACAGTGAGGAAATATGACATCATGCTTTCAGACCACAGCAAAATTTGCTCAAATCCAGCTTTTCACAGTGCGCATATACAGTATGTCTTTTAACTGGGAAAATCCTTCTGCTTAATGCAGAGTTCTGTGTTACCCATGGAAATGTGATATCTGTCCATCAGAGCTCCAGATCTATGGGAGACCAACAAATTTGCCAATGGATAAAATCTTTAAATACGTAACTAATCTTTTTGCTCTATCAGTCATGGTGTGCCAGCACCTTACAGCCCTGTATAGTCTTGCGGCATGACTTGTCTTGAAAAACCAAAAATGCTCAGGAGTTATTTCAAGATGGTTGGAAGACAAAGCAGGACTATGAGATGACAGCAAGAGAATTTGTAAAAGTTGCATGACAATTCATCAGAGTTTTAAGTGGCATCTTGTACCTCAGGACTTACCAAGAGTGTCCAATGCTCACTAAGACATCACCAACACTATCCTCAGTACCCACCATGATCTGGTAGTTGTGGTTATGTCTGTGTGAATTGAAGGTTGCCTTGGTCCTTCGTGTCAAGTGAAGGACCAAGGCAACCTTCAATTCACACAGACATAACCATAAGTGCAGTGTTACGTTGACAAGTTCTCATGAGATGACTGAGATAATAACCTCTGATAGGTGAAGATTGTGGAGAGACTGATGCCACAATCTTACTCTGGTTCAAACCAGGCACAGATAGAAGGCCTGAGCCTTTTCTCGTTGAACATACAGAATAGTATGACAGTTTGCAACAGAAATTTTGAAGAAGGAACATTTAAAAATCTTAGCATCCTGCCTCACATTCTGGAGCAACAGCAGGCCAGTGCAGCATGCACACATGACACAGCTACAAAAACCCCCAACATCAGACAATGTGACTGACATAATAAAGTGAATGTGTAGGGGCAAAACACCCCCTCAGCAGTCATACAGGAAGTAATGAGACCTGCTTCAAAGCACTCCAATCTGGTATCCACACAACTAGGCAGTGAGGAAACAGGTGTGCAGGCAGACTGGGTGTGCAGCACAGCCAAAGACACATTCCCTCACACACTCAGTAATAAGGTACAACGAGAACATACTCGAAAGCCAGGCTTGTTGATGTCATAAACAGGCATCACAAGGTGGTGCTGCTGTCTTTCAGTCTTTCTGCAACATAGCAAAACAACCATGTTCAAATAAACTCCTGGGTGCTCCAAATGTATACGGCCACATGCATGATTCAATATGTAATTACAACACTTAGATGTTCACTCAAAAAACTGAACATAAGCATTTTTCAACGATGCAAGAGTAAGAACTGTGTAATCCATTGGTGTGGTATAAATACAATGAATTGAACGAAACTGAATTAAGAAAGCATGGTATACGTTCCTCACTATCCACTGATTCACAATTTTTCACAGTTATTATGGATGACACACCACTCACAAGGGCAATCAACCCAAGTCCACCCACTACTGAAGAAACCTTGGATGTGATATTTGACATGATCTGGGTAGCTGACACCCATATTATAGTGGTAAGTGATATATGTGAAACACCAACTGAGAAACGCACCCAATCTAAGACTCCCCAAGAAGAAAGGATTTTCTAGAATCATAATCTCCAAAGACACTGTATTAAAGAAACTTTGGATCTTTTAGATAGATTTGTACAGCACATGTGGATGTGATTCTGTTTAAACCCTGGTGTTGAAAAAAACAGGAACGTACTAACTGAACCAATATGCAGTTCGTTTCAGAGATCAACTGATGAAGGATGCCTCCCGAGTCTGTGGAAGCAAGCCAATATATTCACCAAAATTTAAAGTGGATATGACACCTAAAAAATTAGGTAAAACCGATATAAATATCAATATATACATACAGTATAGTAAGTTGAAAGTGGTTTTAATTATTATCACTGAGAAATAAAGTTTGTACAGCTTCTCAAAAGTGTGTTTCTTGGAAAGCGCGCTGGCAGCGTTCCATCAGCGGTCACGTGATGCCGTGACATCACAACGTGTGGAGTCCTGTCTTTGATTGACAACAGGAACAGATGGACCTCAGCATGGACAGTGACGAGATCGAGAACTTTTCTAACTCCTCTTCAAGTGTGGATTATTTCTGACTCGGATCCTGAGGATGTCGCAGCAGTGATTAGACCCCACAGATTGGAGCCGTATCTTTCGGACGAACATTCAAACCAGGAGCATTCTGGCAGCGAAAATAATGCCGACGGTGTTTATGGCGGAGCCGAAGCAGAGGCAAGAGACGTGCCAATTCCGATGGATTTTGAAAGGCTGCAGAATATGGAATGTAAGGGAAGCTTTGATTTTTGTTGCTGCTGTTTATAACACTATAATTACAGTGGTCCCTCATTTATCGCGGGAGTTACGTTCTAAAAATAACCTGCGATAAGCGAAATCCGCAAAATAGTCAGCGCTATTTTTTGCAATTATTACAGATGTTTTAAGGCTGTAAAACCCCTCACTACACACTTTATATGCCAGATTTGGCGCAGCTCCGCACAGCAGACAGGAGGGTGGAGTGAGTGGCTCGCTGCTGCGTTTACCGAGCCCGCAGACTCAGTAAGTGCATCGGAGGCAGTGAGAGCAATCGCGGTGATACCAATGTGCTGTTAAAAAAAAAAGCATGCAAAATTGCACAAAAAAAAATCAGAGAAACTGCGAGGCCATGAAAGGTGAACTGCGGTATAGCGAGGGACCACTGTATAGCATTTTCAATTCTAGCATCTGTTTACTGCCTTTGTTATTGTTCCGGAGCTGCGACAGTGTAGCTATTACTTGCAGACCACCGTCATTACCTTCAGGTTTTTGCTGTTTTCGAGTGCCTGGCATTGCATTCATCTGTGTTTAGTTACGTTATTTTCACAAAACAATAGGAAATAAACAGTGAAAGTTTTGAGAAAGATCGCCGAAAACAACAGTGAACATGGCGCCACCGTGTTTACTACGTATTGCACTGATATTTTTACAAGTTCCTTGACCATTTCAAGATTATTGTGAACATATTATTTGGGGTTGACATTTTATGTGTTCCTGTGAGCGGTGTGAGAACATGGAGACGGTAGAGGAAAGTGTCTGCTGTTGGGAGTAAATGTGGGTGTGCGAGCAGAGTGAGCGGCAGCCTGACATTTCGTGCATCACACAACACCGCGGCTTTCAGTCAATCTGCCTGGACTTGAAAAGGCTAAAACCTTTCACCCTTGTGTTTGTGCAATATGCTGCGACACACTGGCATATCAGGCATATCGACAAACAAGTCCCTGAGATCTGTGTTTAATCAAAGTTTCTGCCGCTAAAAAAAGTGTAAGCAACGGCCGCCAGGCGCACAAGCCGATACGGTCTACATGCAGTGACGTATTTCAGGTTTGGTGCTCAGTGGGAAGCTGGTCACAGGGTGTGCACATTTTTCAGTGGCGGGACGTTCAAATGTTATATATAACGGAAGAACTGCATCCATTTTCCCAAAACGCTTAGGTTGACCGAATTATATAACCTTTGTTACATGTAATAAGACTATGTTGTCTTTAAGGGTCATATCCACTTTAAAGACACCTTGACACTTGCACAAACTTGATCCCCACACTGCCGCACAATTCACTGTGCCAATGTGTCCTGCTTTGACCCGTTAGATGCCGTGCTTTGTCCTGCTTGACACCACCGTATATAAAATAATAATTTCATAGCAGATGACACATTTGCTCTCAGAACTTTGCTGATGAAACCAATCTCTTATCACTCCCATAATCAGAGAAATTATCTACACCTGCAGGTTGTCTCGTACTCATCATGTGGTGGAGAACGCATTTGGAATCTTGTCTGAAAGGTAATTATTTATAATATATAGTAATTGGTAAAAGTTGCATTTTCATTCCTTTTTATGAGTTAGATAATGTATCTGTAAAGTTATGTATATTATAGATGTAACATTGTGTCATAATCGTTCAGATGTGCTGTGTGTAGTGGCACGCAGTGACACACAGTGTTCAAGACTACGTCGAGAAATTAATACATGCCAGACGTTTTGAGCATTTCAAAATTTTCTTTGCACACTAGCACGCAGCCACGCACAGTTTACAACAATTTACAACAAGTTTACTCACTGGCAAACCAGATTGTGCCAGTGCGGGGATCAAACTCACGCAAGTGTCAAGGCACCTTAAAAAAGGTGACAGATCTGAACCAGGCAACTATCGTCCTGATAGCTTAATCGCTGTTTCCTCTTAAACAGCATCATGCAGCCTGCAGCGACAACGTATTAGACACATGATGGGGAGGTGATGGTCTAGTGGTTAAGTGTTGGGCTTCAGACCAGAGGATCCTCGTGTCAAAACCCAGCCAGACTAGAAAATCACTAAGGGCCATTGGGCGAGGTCCTTAATCCCATAGTTGCTCCCGGTGTGTAGTGAACGCCTTGCATGACAGCACCCTGACATTGGTGTGTGTGTCTGTGTCTGTGTGAATGGGTGAATATGAGGCATAACTGTATAGTGCTTTGAGCTTCTAATGAAGATGGAAAAGTGCTATGAAGTCCATACATGGACCAAGGCCACAGACCCCTAGTTGTAGTGTATTTGGACTTCAAGTGTCTTTGATATAGTGCCATTTAATTGTTTGGTCTCAAAGGTTAGCAATGTGGATATACAGGGCCAAATACATAAATGGATAAGCAGTTTCTCAGCAACAATTTACAATCCGTGGGATTTCATCTCCCTGCAAGGTCACACTGAAAGCATTACCACAAGATAGCGTGTTTGGACCAGTACTGTTCCCAATCTTTATTAACAATATGCACAATAGTCAACAATATCATCCATCTTTTTTCCATGTCAGCTTGAGATTCAAAAGAGAAGAACAGTGTTTGAACTGCACTGCTGATTGGTCAGAAACCTGGTGACAGGTTTAATGTTGCTAAATGCAAGTCAGTGCATGTCAGAAAGCACAACTCCTGTCAAATCTACATGATGTCTCCACCAAGTTATAACAAAGAATGATCATGGTATAAATATCCACGACAACCTGTAATTCAATTTGAACATAGCAGAGAAGATTAGAATCACCACCAAAATAATGGACTGTTCAACAACTTTCATGTATCTCGACTGGGAAATGCTTGCAGTCCTACATAAATCCTTAGTGAGACATCATCTCGAACACATTTCATGCATTTGCACTCTTTACAAGAAGCAGGAATTAAGTCTCTTCAAGGGTGTTCAAAGGCATACCATCAGAACTTAGAAGGTTTTCTCAGATATCTGGATCACACAACTCAGTTTCAGTAATCCAGGTGAGGCTTTCACATCTACAATCTCATGACAGGAGTTTATGATAAACATTGCAAGCATTCACTTTTTTAACCAAACTGAATCCAACCTGAGGGGACACATGATGAAACTCTTTAAGCATAGAAATTGTCTACTACAGAGAAAAGACATTTTTATTCAATGTCAGTGGGTCTCCAACTTCCTGATGTGCAAGACACAGCAGGTGAGGCATCACATCCACCACACAGACAGTCAGCACTGGCGCCCCTCAGGGGTGTGTGCTCTCCCCACTGCTCTTCTCCCCCTATACAAACTACTGCATCCCAGGGAACCCCTCTGTTAAATTCCTGAAGTCTGTGGATGGCACCACCATTATTGGTCTCATCCAGGATGATGTTGTGGCTGCATACAGACAGGAGGTGGAACAGTTGGTCCTCTGGTGTGGTCAGAACAACTTGGAGCTGAACCCGAATAAGACTGTGGAGATGATCATAGACTTCAGGAGAAACCCACCATAACCCCCCCCCCCCCCCCCCCCCCCACCCCCAACAACACTGGGACACCACCATCTGGGACAACACCATCTACCAAGATCTGAAATGGACCTCCCACATACACTCCATCAGGAAAAAGGCACTGCAGAGGATGTACTTCCTCAGACAGCTCAGGAAGTTCAACCTGCCTGCTAACTGCTCATTTTTTACTCGTCCATCGTCTAGTCTGTCCTGTGCATCTCCATCTCTGTTTGGTTTCCCTCTGCCTCCAAACAAGACAGGCACAGACTTCAACAAACTGTCAGGTCTGCAGAAAAAAATCATCAGAGCCAGCCTGCCCTCCATCCAGGACTTATGCCCATCCAGGAATGTTCTCCACCCATTTCTATATGTGCACACATTATGAATTCTCTTCAAAGATGGGTCTTAAGACCCCTTTTAAGGTAAATTTCAAAAACATTTAAACATATAAAACCATTGTATGAATCTTAACCAAGTATTCTTTGAGAAATTATTTCTTATATTTAATTATTATGCATTGGAGCAATCTGAACATTTACTGATTGTGAGAGCCACATTTGATTATTGTTGAGATGTTGTTTGATAATTGGCTTTTCTTTGGAATCTAAAACCAAAAGAGCCTCCAGACACCACCCCCACATGCATGAAACATGACCTAACACAAACTGGCTACACAAATAAGCCCACAGCACAGAACCATCACCCTCTTCTTTCCCAAGTCCAAGTTGCCGAGTCTGTGACACTGACTGGAGTGTAATCTGGCCTGGCCTCTGCAAGCACCAACACAGTTGGACGAAACCAAAGCCTTGCAATCTAGATCCTCCCTTCTCACCACACTCTCTGAGGAATTGTGGTGCGCGCTCTGACAAGCCCCTCATTTGTTGACTCAGGGAGTGTCGCCGGGCCATGCTGAGGTGGTGACAGCATGTGTACTGGAGAGGAGGAGGGGGCCTTCACTGATTGAATACTTCACTGCCAGGTAACCATGTCAACTGCTCCGTGTCCAGGCCTCTGAGCCCTGGCAGACCCCTTAACACGAAATGCTGTTCCTACAAGCTCCAAAATAAGGGCTGTGACTGTGGCGTGGGGGGGCATGCTCAGTCCATGCCATGAGAAAGGAGTGTTTCATTTCAGATCAGAGGACACCACTGTTTCTACTCGCTTCCTTTGGTGTGGCTCCATTCACAGGAGCAACTCCATTTCCCTGAACGCACCCCTCCCTGCAGCCCACTTACAGCCAAGCCAGATAGAGCCGTACCAGTGTCTGTGCACATGCATGTCCACAAGTATGTGTGCTTGTGTGTGTTTCTCAGTGAGCTTGGATCTTATTACAGTTTGATCCCACTCAAATATTTCTGAAAGAAAAACAGAGGAGGGGAGGCTGGCTCTGTGGCGGGTGCACACGCCCCTCTGAACCTCTGCCCCGCTCACAATGAAACCTTTATCTTTAAAGCTGGGAGTGTTCGTAATGGCCCCTAATGAGAAGGAATAAAGCACAACATTAAAATGAAATTACCATGGAAAGTTTATCATCCACATAAACTCAGCAGCTCCAGCAGTAAACTGCTGTTAAAGGACATTCTCGCAAAATTATACCTTTCATTGTATTCCTTGCAAGAAGACCTGGTTTAACCCTTCGAAAGCCAAACAAACAGTGCGACACTGTCCTCAAGTGAGTCATGGGTGATTTGTAATATATTACCTCCAAATTCTACAGATCTGTGTTATCTCTGTGACTAACACGCGAGCTCAGGTAATAAAGTGCTTCATAGATCCTATTACTCCAATGCAAAGCCGTGTGCACATATGCTCACAATAAGACTTGCTCAAACAGACAAAGACGCAGTGAAACGCAAAACACGGACGTTACCAGCATCACAGATGCACATTTACCTACAGGCATGTGAATTTATTGCATCTTGCATGTGTTTATTTTCTCAAATTTGATCAAATTTTATAATGCACTGAAGACGCAATAAGTAAAAAAAAAAATTGCTCTTTACCTTATAAACAATTCTACCATTTAATTAGCTAATTATGCTTTGTGATTATCATTGATAGCGATAACATCTGTGAGTGATCACCTCACCTTAAATAACTGAAAGAAATCCTAAAGGAATTAGGCCACACTTGCAAATTAAAACACTAACAAATGCAGAAAAAGTTTACAAATCAAAAAACACCTTCATCCCTTCAACAACAGGTAGTTGTGTAAAATGTCATGTATGAGAAAAAAGTTTGTAACGAGAGGACACTGACAAATATAGGCAGCGACATGCGCAACAAGTTGATTTGATATTAGCGCCACTGCAAATTCAGACAAGGCAAACAAAATCATAGATAGTTGCAAATGTCCACAATATGTAGAGCAGATCACAACACAACAGAAGTGCTAACAACTCAAAAAGAGATTTCTGCCTGGAAGAGTTTTATTGACATTCGCATAGTTCCATTTTTCTATCACAAGATAAAATACTAAGTCATTATTAATGCATTCTACAACCTAGTTAGCTTAAAGTTGTCAGCTCTGGTGGCTAGCTATGTGCTACAGCCAGCAACGCACTCAAACATCCATTAATAAAAGTCCTCTGGGCAGAAATCTTTTTGTGTTGTTAGTACTTTCTTGTGTTGTGAAACACGCTTTGTGGTGTGGAAATTTTCAAAATGTCTATATTTTTGCGTGTACTCGGAACTATGTATTCTCTGTGTTTGCATGTTTTCTCAATTTGCAAGATGTTTTTTGATGCAACTTCCCGCTGCTGAATTGATGCAGGTGTTTTGTTTGTTTGTTTTTCGTACTTGTATTTTCTGCGTTTTCTAGTATTGTCTTAATTTGGATGTGGTGTGACTCCTATCAGCCACCATGCAGAGGACTTTATGAGAGACACAAACATCCACTGTATGCTCCAAATAGCGATGAAATAACACCAACAACCTACATGGTAACTACCCACGTGTTAATGATGTCTGAAAAAATATAGGCAGCTACATGTATTTTTCCTCATATATCACTTTTCATTACATGGCTATGACGCTACGTGCACTCTGATTGGCTGATTTCCAGTCTGATATTTTCCCGTATAGACCATTACCATGACATTCGGTCTGGATTGCGTATCACATTCATTACAAACCAGAAAGGTAAAAACACGATTAGAAAAACCAAGTCGGACATTAACATACTCCATAAATATCAAACAGCATCGGAAAAAACACTCTTCATGGAGGTGAAGTGAACAGGTCTCTGACTACGAGTCCAAAACCATCAGCAGCTTTCATATTTGGGCAATACCGTAAATTTGTGTGTGTGTGTGTGTGTATGTATATATATATATATATATATATATATATGAATAGCCATATAATAAACATATAAAAAACAAATTAATGACCTCCCACGCTCTGTTAATATTCCTTTAATATCACCCAGAACCACATTTAGAAGTTAGCTCTGGTCAGATTGTGTACTGCTGATGCAGCAAATGGAGCTTAACGTGTGATTTTGTTTTTAATGATCACATATTAACATACAGTATAGCAAATAACAGAATCAAAACCAAAACCAGGCAACACAAAAAACATAGGTACAACAATAAATATGTTCTGACCATCCCTGATAAACTAACTAAGGCAATAGTGACACTTTTTTTACTATTAGCTAAATAAGCTAATAGTAAAAGGGTTGCTGTTTTCCGTGTTTTACTGAACAATGAACAACAGTGGGTGATGCTGAATATTCACAATTCAGTGTGAGCATCATAAGTGGGAAAATACTTCTGATGTAATTTGAATAACATCACCCGCAATATACTGTATCTGCATGTCAGCGTGCCCCTATTTGTGAAGAAAGTTGGTTAAATGCCCACCATAAATTAAATTACTTTTTATTAAAGGTGATTAACCCCCCCCCCAAATTAAATAATTTCATGACCCCCAACAAATCATTAAAAGCAAAAAAAAAAAAAAGTTTTCACAGTGTTTGTCTCGTCTCTTCCGCATTTTACCTGTGACTAGTAGCAGAATCGAAGTTTATGTTGAAACGTGCTCTTATTTTGAAAGGCTCTTATGCAAGAAAACAGGAAGTGTTCCAGGACAATGGCTAGCTTTGTGAAGGTTAAGACAGAATTCTGCTGTGATGGTTTTTCTGCCACCTACATAAGAAAGCAGCTTAATGTCCACTGGACATCCACTGGCACGCTGTGAACAAGTACAGAACAAAACAAGTGCGCATCCAAAAAGTGTCTTCTGACATCCCCTCAAACTTCTGAGGCATGTACACAACTTTTCAACGGATTTGCCAGAATCAACTGACAAGGAACACATTTAATGAATGAGAAAAGGATTTGTACACAACAAAAGCAGACACAAACAGGTGAGTTATTTGTGATGAAATCAGACATTTTTTGAAATGGCCGTTCCGATGACTGTGATAATGGCCGTGTTCGTGCATCAGCCCAGCCTCTCTTCAGCTTGAATTTCCCACGTAACACCCTGAGCACTCTGATACGCGAATACGGTATGTTGTAAATAACTACAGAATGTAAGACCGCATAAATAAACTATGCAATTTTAAGGTTTGGAAAAACGTGATTTAAGTTCATGTAGCGCACTACTGCAGATATCCATGGATTTCTTTTTCAACAGTTTGTGGAAAAAGAGATTTCTCTCATATAGCACAACTGTCAAAGGTGAGTAGAGTAGTAAGTGGAAAATGAATATATCCTACATGGGATTAAATACAAAACCACCTCCACTGTGACAGAAAAGCCAACAACGTTCACACAAAAGAATAATGTAACATTATAAGCACACGTGTGACTTAAATCACTGCATACTTAACAGCTTGTGCCAGTAACTACTACTACATTCTAAAACAATTTCAAAATGAACTCTTGCTCAGAAATAAAAAACCCACCTGAGAATTCCCCTGGTGTGATATTTGGCGAACTGGCTGCCTCAGTTTCAGTGTAAGACAGTGTGGAGTCTGACAGATCTGTGAGGAATAAAACACAAGTTAGCTCCTAAATCTGGTGAAAATCAAATCCAGTAATCATCAGGCCAGTGAGACGGAACAGCGACATCTCTGTGCTGATGATTCAACACGAAAATAAACCTTTTTTCAAGATTACATATGAAATGATTATCATTCCAATCAATCACCATCATTTCAGAGGTGACAACATGACAATTTTCCGAATGGCTCTCATCACATGACAGCACCCCCCCCCCCCCCCCCCCCCCCCTCACGCCAGACACTTGTGGAAACCCCGGCTGGGGATGTTGCCCCATGCAGCCGCCGTTTTCCAGACTGCCAGCAGTCCTGATCCTTTGCGGCTGGGAAGGATCCAGCTGGAATGCCAGCACAACCTTAAATCTTAAATCAAAGCTACCACGCAGATTGCAATGTGCCTAAATACAGCTACTAAATTCTTCACATTGTGTTATTTCACTTTCTTTCTGTTTTTAGTGCTCTTAAATCAAACTGTAAATAAGAGGAGGGAAAAAAACCCCATTACAAAACACAAATACTTAAGCAGTTCCTGAATTTCTTCCTCATAACAACCTCGTTGTTACAAGACATAACACAGAAGATTTAATTTGGAGTCTAATAAAATTAGATTAGCATGAATCAGTGAGGGTGAAAGAGAATGGGTGCTCTGGATGCTTCAGAGGTCATCTGGGAGTTTGTCACTTACCCAGTGGCTTGTGCTCTTCATTAGGGGAAAGCCTCGAATATGGAGGTGGGGGTGATTCTGTAAGACAAGAACAGTCATGTCAACACAACCAAACACAGACAATAAAGGCTGCTTGAAAAAAAAAGAAGAAAGAAAGCATTAAGAATCAACTCCTGGTATGGATAACAAAATTGTAATTGTGTAATTACACCCAGAAATGATGTCACGATTTTGTCCATGAAAATTCATTAAGGTATATCTTCTGCTATACATTCCAATTATAAGGTGTCCACGCCTGTTGGATTGTTTGAAACCAGGATTATTCCAAAATCTACAATCTGATTTTCATGAAACTTTGGTGGAGGGGTGGGGCATGAGACAAGAGAAGAAAGACAGGATCAAGGAATTATTTCAATAACATAAGGCATTCGTAGATGTTTAATGTCTACAAAAGTATTATGTTTTGTACGGCATCTTCATAGTTAACCCTCTGGGGCCGACGCCGTCGTATACAACGGCTAAGACCAAGCTTTATTAAATTATAAATAACTTTTTAATGATATGAGATAGAAACTTGCTCTTTTTTTTGCTGAAAAGTTAACTCGGTGGACTTTGGAGCCAGCCATTGACCATCTTTGTACTCCTCATAGAAGCTGTGTGATGACGTGCGCAATGTGACTGTCCAATCGGAATTGGTTCACTGTCACATGGTTTTCCAAAATCCAATCGTAGGGCAGATTTACCTCACGTGAAAAGCCAAAGATCATTTTCAGGAGTGATGTGTTACTAGTTGGCCTGTTTGAATAGCCCCCTGGGTGCTCCAATGAGTACCTACTGTTAGTACATACTCAGTGCGCCCTGCACCATTACGCACAGCGATCAGTGAAAGCAGGAGCACACGGAGAGCCGCTGATGACAATCTCACGTGCTCAAACAAAGAGTGTGTAACTATCAGGATTGCTCCTCTAGTTTGCATGTGAATGTTACTGGATAACTCTGTTGCTTTCTCTGTGTAAAGCACTGTTTACCATATCAATGGACAACAAAACGCATAGACCATTTTGCATATATTGTTCAAAATGTGCATTTGTGTTTATTGTTTGAACCTTTTTGTTGTACAGCCTTTCACACAAGACCTCAAATTACCTTTATAAAGTGTCAAAACAGTTGTTTATTATAGTTTGCTGTGTGTTTTGAATAAATGTGTGTGGAAAATTATTTTTTGCTTTATTTTTTCCTTGCCTATTTTTGATTGTAAACCTTTATTACACTTATAAAACACAACAAAAACATATATATTCTGAAAGCACAGGATGTCCTGAAAAAAGAGACATAAAACTTGATTATGGGTTGCAGGAAGAGCTGTTAACAGCAATAATAAAACATTTATGCCAGGCGAGTGAACTGTCCAAAAAATGCCCTTGGACCCCAGAGGGTTAAAGGCACGTTGCTGTAGGTAGTTTAGAAATTTTGTGGTTGACAGGTTGGAATATGGGTCAACACTGTTTAGGCCTGTTGTGCCTTGGCAAAGGTATAGACTCTACTAGTTGCTGCACTAAATCCAATGTGCACTGAATTTGTTGGATTTTTTTTTTCATTTAAAGAATGTTCAAACATAATTTAATACAAAAGCCTAATTTTTGCAATTCTCTGTCCATTGCTCTACCTACTGATCTATCAATAGATTGATAGATCTGTAATCTCTCCATTTATCTTTCTATTGATCCATGGACCAATCTACCAACAGACTTAACTTATGAGTTATTGAAGATCTAGTTATTTTTGTACAGCTTTGAAAAGCACACTTCATTTCACCAACAGTAAAACATCAGCCACACTAAAGACATTTTCAGAATTTCAGAAAGATTTTATTAAAGCGAAATATGTGAAATTTCTATTTGCCAGGAGCCACATGCAGAACTTGAACCTAGATTTTATCTTTTTCCTTGAAACAAAGTCCTTCTCTGTTCAACTCCCTCATGAAGCTATACAGTATAACTGGTGATAGACAAACATTTCACTGTGTGCAGTCTCTCCAATCACAGCCTCAGAAGCCAGTAGAACAGTTCCTTCAGAATTGTCATGGGTGTCTTGGTGGCTTCCCTCACTAGTCTCCTTCTTGCAAAGTCACTGCCTCATCCAAACAGATTTTTCATCCAGTACCATACTGTGTGAAGTTCCTGTGATGGATGTAAATGAACTCCAAGACCTATTCAGTAACTTGCCAGTAACGTGATCATGTATCCATCACCTGACGTTTTTAAAGAAAACTGACTGTGACAGTAATGAATTCCTATAAAAGTCATATGTGTACCAATAACACGTGTCACACGGATTCCGTAGCATGAAGTGGATGAGAGTCTACAGCTTCCCTTGTATGGGAAGCTGGTCCATAGCAGGTCAGCTCCCCAGTCAAGTCCAGTACCCATTTACAGCTGGGTCAACTGAGACAATGCAGATGAAGCCAGATTCAGATTCTTTATTGTCATTCTAACAAGTACAACGAAAGGTAAGGTGCAAGCATTTCAGTGCAAATATAAACCTGAGTAAACCACATGTAGACTTAAAAGGTCTGTGGAAGAAAAAGAATAAACATAAAATTTAACAGAGTGAAAAAGGTGTGTTGAAAGTGCAAATTAAAATAAGAAAAAATTATAAGTTCATAGTAGCAAAAAAGAGATTGCATATAAAAAGAGAAATGTATGCACAAAACAGTGGATATTTCAGTGGCAGCGGATATTGCACATTAATAAATATTGCACTCATTTCAAGTGTGGCATGCGACATGGCTATTTGGTTCCAGTGGCATTCAAAGCTCTAACAGCAGTGTCCAAGGACACAGACAGATGGCATGACCATGAATTAAACCCAGGTCTACTGGTAGCCCATCTATTCACTGAGCTACCTGCTCTGCAATAGCACTGAACATTTTACTGAATATTCTGATGATAAATAATCGGTTAACTGATGTGACTGAAGTCCAAGCCATATTCAGTGAAATTTAATTTAATTTAATTTATTTCATTCATATAGTGCCAAATCACATCAAAGCTGTCTGAAGGCGCTTCACACAAATAAGGACTAACCTTACCAACCCCTAGAGCAAGCACACAGGTAATAATGGTAAGGAAAAACTCCCTCTGATCATTTTCAGGAAGAAACCTCAAGCAGTCCAGACTCAAAGGGGTGACCCACTGCTTAGGTCATACTAATAAAATTTTTTTAACAATACAGAGGAAGATCAAATTTTTCAGAATTATTAAGTCCAAGCAGATGTCCAGGAAAACACCAGTTGGAGTGTCTTGTAAATGTTCATGTAGCCATCTCTTGACATTACCAAAAGGCTGGAAAAGTGATGATATAGTTCTGTCAGGATAGAAATAGTTTAATTGAGTTTAACTATAGATGCATGATAGCTGCCTTGCCTATTCTGCATCCGTTGGTTGTGCATGTTCACAGAAATAAATGAGATGCATCTGCAAGATGCCATGCACACATGCACAGGAAATTTTGCTGAGTATATTTTACTCTGCTGGGACAGCATTTGATCCCAGTCTAATTAGAGTAAATTACACTCTATCATAGAGTGAATCAGCTCGACAGTTGTTGCAGACGGAACGGTCCTCCCCTTAAACATTGGTCTGCTCTGCCTCCACTGTGCATGTGTCATTCCGGAGCCCAGCCACCCGTGTGACACAGTCTCTCGACCCAAAGCGATCAAATGGATTAATGGGATTATTAATCGTCAGATGACAAGGTGAAACCTCTTAAATCATTCTAAAGTCAGTTTTAAAGCAGAAACGAGGCCATTTTAAGCAGAAACAAGGCTTTAAACGGTGACGCATTGAAATGACCAATGCGCAGTGAACGCATCAGCTAACAGCTTGTGTAGCCGTGCCGCTCTGATCGCTTCCTCTGTCTGTTATTATAGAATAATGCTGAATTTATGCGGACAGGATTGTTGTACAAAAGCTTCAGATATTTGTTGCTGAGATAGATGATGACTGGAGTTCAGGTTTAAGTAGAAACGAGATGATTATCAGTGTTCCAAGGCTGATGATGTAAGCGCAGCAAAGGCAGGGCTGACGGAGGACCGTTCGGTCTGTGACATCATTTGTTCAATGAAAGTGGTTTTACTCCAATAAGAGTAGTTTTTACACTGTTTTGAGGTGATTTAGTACTGTGATAGAGTATAATTCAGTCTATTTGGACTGGGATCAAATGCTATCCCAGTAGAGTAAATTTTACTCTGCAAAATTTCCTGTGTGCATGTTGGGTGTGGGGTTATGGTTAGAGTTATCATTGGGTTATAAATAGTATAAATAGTGACTGCATTATGAAAATGTGATGCATTTTGTGATGGCATCACAAAAAAAAAAAACCATGAGACTGGGCTGCTATTACCAACCCAGTCACACGGCATGTCGTGATTCAGCAGCATGAAATATACATTAATCTATTGGTTTGTCATATTGTCACGAGAAGTGCAAAATTTTTATCATGGGAGCACAAATTTATTCTGATTCATTCCCTGACGGGTGCACATAATTAAAAGTGTGGGGGGGTGGTTAAGGTTAGGGTTGGGGGAAGGAGTAGGGTTAGGTTATGGTTAAGGTTAGGGTTGGGGGTAGGAGTGGGGTTAGGTTATGGTTAAGGTTAGGGTTGGGGGTAGGAGTGGGGTTAGGTTATGGTTAAGGTTAGGGTTGGGGGAAGGAGTAGGGTTAGGTTATGTTAAGGTTAGGGTTGGGGGAAGGAGTAGGGTTAGGTTATGGTTAAGGTTAGGGTTGGGGGTAGGAGTAGGTTTAGTAATAGTGAGTTAAAAAAAAACCATGTCACGAAAATTTGTGACAGGGGTTCATCATTTTGTGATGGGAGGATGAAAAAAATGTGAGACTGGACTGCTATTACACACGTCTGTATGATGTTTCATTGGTTTTGCACTATGACAAATATGCTTCTAGAACAGCTGGTTAGAAATTAGTAAAATTTTAGAGCTTGATGTGAAAAGAGAAGATTTTTACGGTTTGAATACATGTACATAGGCAAGTATATGATCAATTCTCTCTTTGTATATAGGCAAAATCAACCCAGAATGCATTGTGTCATCAACACAGGTGATGGTCTAGTCAGTGGATAAGGCATTGGGCTTGAGACCAGAAGATCCTTGGTTCAAATCACTGGAACATCACTAAGGGCCCTTGGGCAAGGTCTTTAATCCTGCACTTGCTCCCGGTGTGTAGTGAGCGCCTTGTATGGCAGCAGCCTGACATCGGGGTGAATGTGAGGCATAATTTGTAAAGCGCTTTGAGCATCTGATGCACATGGAAAAGCGATATATAAATGCAGTCCATTTATTTACCATCTAACACCCGTTGTTATATTTATTTTTTGTCAAGACAGCTAAACATCCGGTCACTTACACACAGTGAATTGTTTCACTTTGCACCACCTGGCAACTATGTTTTGTTTTTGCATGTAATTTACAAGAACGCTGTGCAAGTTTATCTGAATTTGGAAGAGTGCGACCACTGAAGGGAGAGGAAGCGGTGGTGAGTTAGGGGACAGCTGCATGATGGAAACAGTTAGCAATGATTAAAGTTAGCAGTGTCAATGCTTACCTTACTTGCCTATTGACTGTGGTTGGACAAATGAAAGAATCAAGAATCATAAATGTGATGACGGCAATCGGATATTTAACAACCGTCATGTCAAACCTGTGGAACTTATCAAAGCTTACAAAGACGTGTGAAGCCCGAGGAGCATCAGATAGCAGCACAATATATTACATGGTTGCTGTGTGCTGCTTTAAGAGAAATAAAATCAATGATCTACAGTTGTGTTGTAAGGAATTTATTTAATATTTATTCCTTAGTTTGTCCAGTAGGGTTTACATGAAGACTTCATGGGTTATACATCCATCTAGCCATCCATCCATTTTCTATACCCGCTTACTCCAATTAACGGTCACAGGGAGGCTGGAGCCTATCCCAGTACTCATAGGGCGTGAGGCGAGGAACACCCTGGACAGGATGGCAGTCTGTCACAGGGCAGACAGAAATACAGCTTACCACAAATCTTGGCAAAATAAGGCATGAATATTAGTATGCTCCTTACGCCAAAACGAAAAGTTTATTTTTGGAGAAATTAGGGATATTAGCTAATAATAAGCTAGTAAATCATCTATATATTAAAAGCCAAGTGGCCTCTGTGTACAAGCGTGCGTGCGTGTGTATAACTTCGATCACGGACAAACTGGGGAGAGCTGACATTTGCCGTTTTGTGAACTTATGTATTTTGGATCAAGGATGAACACTGCTAAAACGCAATGTTGATAGGATTAATATTTTTGGAGAAACTACGGATATTAGCTAACAACACTGAACAATGGACATTGATAATTACATTCTGCACTCACACACCAATACCAGCAGGGGCAGTAAATCATTACTATATTAAAAGCTAAGCGGCACCTGTGTACGTGTATGTGTGCATGTATGATTTTATTTAGTAAGTTCAATGTAAGTACATAATTGTAAACACATTAAAATACATGGATAACACAAGAAAATGAAAGCACTTATTTCCACTGTGGTCCAATTAAAACTCAAATAACAAAATAGAAGTAATCGGTAAGTCCCTATGGCTGCTCCCTTACTTGGGGTTACCACAGCAGATCCAAGGTGGAGCTGCATGTTGATTTGGCACAGGTTTTACACCAGATGCTCTTCCTGACATAACTCCGTATTACATGGAGAAACATGGGAACACTGAAACCAAGTGCACTAACCACTTGGCCACCACCCTTGCATACAAAATAGAAGCAATAATAAAATAAAAGAATAATAATAATAACACTGATAATAACTAGTGTGTTGCCCATGGGGATCCAAGGGCTCTAGTTTGAATCGTGTTTATAAAATAAGTAGCTAACATTTTTTTAAGGTTGGCAATAAATTATGCAAAGTTTCTATAATGAATTGGAATGGAGAGTGAGTCCAGCATGTTTTTAGAAGCTTAAATCTCAACAGTTTTTAGAGGAAAAACTCAACCCATTTATTTCCTGTTAATTACAATTTTTATGTTAATTTACTATCTTAATGTTTTAAATTCTTAAGATTCTTGTTATCGTATACACACTATTATTATCATTATTATTACATCTGCCAAGGACATAATGAAATCATTGGCGTTTGTTTATTTATTTGTATGTCTGTTTGCGGGCGGCATGGTGGCTTAGTGGTTAGCACTGTTGCCTCACAGCAAGAAGGATGTGGGTTCAATTCCCGTGGCCTTTCTGTGTGGAGTTTGTATGTTCTCCCCATGTTTGCGTGGGTTTCCTCCAGCTGCTCCAATTTCCTCCCACATCCAAAGACATGCGGGTTAGGTGGATTGGAATCTTTAAATTGTCCTTAGGTGTGCATGTGGGTGTGTCTGTGTTTGTTTGTCTGTTTGTGGCCCTGCGGCAGACTGGCGTCCTGTCCTGGGTGTACCCCGCCTCACGCCCTATGACTGCTGGGATAGGCTCCAGCCCCCCGCGACCCTTAATTGGACTAAGCGGTAGTAGATGGATGGATGGATGTCTGTTTGCAGGATTATGTCAAAACTACTGCACGGATTTTGCCAAACTTTTCACCACAGGTAGATATCAGGGCATGAAAGACTGCTAAATTTTGGAGGTGATCTGGATCCGGATTGGTGGACATCCAAAATCTGGGATTGATCTGGTCAGTATTATTATTATTTTATGATTACTTATATTTTGTCATTTGATTTTTAAATGGACCACAATCAAAATAAGTGTTTTCACTTTCTTGTGTCATCCATGTATTGTTAACAAATTTACAATTATATTATGTACTTATGTTGAATTTACTTATTTATTTTAAATATCACGCACACAAGCATGCACACTTTTAATACATAGATGATTTACCACCCCCTGCTGAAATGGTGTGTGAGTCCAGAATGTAATTAGCAACGTCCATTGTTCAGTATTGTTAACAAATATCTGTAGTTTCTCCAAAAATATTAGTTCTATCAATGTAACGTTTTGGCGGCGTTCATCCTTGTCCCAAATTACCTAAGCATACCAAACAGCAAATGTCAGCTCTCCACAGTTTGTCCATGATCAAAGTTATACACACATACACGCCACTTCATTTTTACTATATTGTGATGAGCTGCGTGGACCAACAAAACTGAGCTTTTTGTCTTTTCTGCATTCTGCCACAAGTAGGTGCTTTTATTTTTACACACCCATAAACAGAGACGGTTGCGGAAGACATCACACACACTACACTTGTCACTTATGGTAATGGAAACATGACTCTTAACTAAACTGACTACACCAATTGAACTCCAAAACCACAATAAACCACAATAACATTAACAACACTATTAGACTATCATGAACCACAATAACAGCATTTAAAACCCCAAAACCCTGAACTCCCATGGTACATTGCAGCACAACATCCATTGTTCAGTGTTGTTAGATAATATCCGTAGCTTCTCAAAAAATATTAGTCCAATCAACTTTTCATTTTCACAGTATTTATCCTTGACCCAAAATACATAAGCATACCAAACGGCAAATGTCAACTCTTCCCATTTTCTCTATGAGCGAAGCCATACACACGCACGCACACACACAGAGGCCACTTGACTATTTTAATATAGATAATAATGATAATACTAGTGTGTGTATATGATAACAAGAACCTAAACAATTCATAAATACATGAAGACAGTAAATTAACTTTTTTTTTTTTTTTAATGATGTAATTAACGGGGTTGAGTTTTTCCTCTATAAACTGTTGCGGTCTAATGCCTAAGGTTCTAAAAACATTCTGGAGTCACACACAAATCAAAGTCATTATAGAAACTTTGCATAATTTATTACCACCCTTGAAAAAATGTCAGCTACCTATATTATAAACACTACCCAATCTACAGCCCATAGATCCCCACGGACAATGCGCTACTCTATATATTAGATGCGAAGAGGCCTCTATGTGTGCGTGTGTGTGTACGTTTGATCATGGAAAAACTGGGGAAAGCTAACATTTGCTGTTTGGTTTTCTTATGTATTTTGGGTCAAGGATGAATGTTGTGAAAATGGAAGGCTGCGAGGACAAATAATTTTGGAGAAATTAAGGATATGAGGTAACAACAGTGAACAATGAAAGTTGATATCACTATTAATCAGTCCCTGGTAACCAGACAAGCTCTGAGCAAAGGAAATATCTCAACATTGGCATTTGTAAAACATGACATCAACTAAATGTGCCAAATACAGTTACAGTAAAACTTGCATATAATGACTTCAGGTGGACCGGAGAATTTTGTCCATCGAAATCCATTATATGTATTAAACGGACAAAATCCTTTATATGTATACAATGGACAAAATCTATTAGATGTACAAAATGGACAAAATCCGTTATATGTGTGTAACTGGTTAGTTACTCTCAGGAGGTGCCAAACTATCTACATGGAATCCCCAGCACCAATTAGGCTTATGTATTTCCATGATTAAACACCTGACCATGACCTGCCTCATTTAATAACCGGGTCAAAACTTCGTCTGTCAAAAATAAACGCCTGCCTTAAATAAGTGCTGGGGTATTATGTGCACTAAAACGATTACATTTGGTTGAGTCACTCTTTTTTCTAAGTCCACTGTGGAGTGGTACCTTAAAATCCTAAAGCCTGATTTATTGTATGCTTCTCCAGCTCCGTAACTCTGTGCCAATGCATTGCAAAATGCATTGCGATGGAACAGGACGTTTTGTCTGATGTGAGTGAAAATCCGTTGTACAAAATCTGGTATATTTGGTGTTTATTACATGGAAAAACATACAAAACCATTGGGACTTTTGCTTTTGTCTGGTGAGTGCGAACATCTGGCTTATATGATGACGGTTTAGATGAGTTTTACTGTATTCACAAAACTTTCTCATTTTAATTTCCTGCACTTTCAATTAAAATCATTATAGAAACTTTGCATAATTTATTACCACCCTTGAAAAATGTCAGGTACCTATTTTATAAGCATTACCCAATCTAGAACCCGTGGATCCCCATAGGCAACATGCTAGTTTTTTATGCTTTCCATTCATTTGACTTTAATGTTTTTATTTAATTTATTCTGTACAACATTTATAGCTTTGATTTTGCTATTTAAGCAGTGTAATTTTAGAAAAATTTGAATTTCGAAGCCTGTTTGTTTTTTTTTTAATGTCGTAAAAGCCCAAGGGTGTGTAGCCTTTTCTATATCCGCAGTAATAACATTTCAAAAGGGTAAGTAAGACTATAATCTATAATAACTATAATATGTGACGTAGCCACAAGTCTTTGATTAATGTAATGAGAAACACTCGTATGAAGCAAAGCGCACGTCACATTAAATGTTTCAGTTACTTGATGTTCAGAGTGCACATTACGGACTGCAACTCAGCTCAATGCTTTGTGATGGCACCAAAACAAATACGTTTGTTTGTTTGTTTTGGGTTTTTTTCATTTGGCTGCAGTGGATCCGGTACATGTCAACATTGGGATGTGGCACAACTTTTATGCTGGATGTCCTTCGTATTGCAACTCCAATTCTACATGGAGAAACCAGCTCACAGCTCCTGCTTTTGCCAAATAGTCTCCCAGCCAAGTACAAATTAGGACCAACTCTGCTTCATTTCTGAGATCAGGCGTGCTCAGAGTGGCAAACACAGAAAAAATTACTTTTGATTTTCTTAAACAAATGACATGAATTACTTTGCTTAGTTCATATTTTGGCCTGCATATATCGCTGTATTCAGAAACGTTTGACCTTAACTGGGAAAGTGAGGTAAACTAAAAAGTAGCAAAAGAAGGAAAGCATAAAGGAAAGAAAAGTTTGGGAGAGTGCTGTGACTCCAGCCGTCTGCAGGGAGAAAGAGGAAGGAGAAAAGCATAAAAGCAGCGGGTCCTTTAAGAGTGGCAGCAGTAATTGCCAGGATCTGAACTCAGTCACTCAGATACACAGCGAGTCAGCCTGGCGCCAGTCGTATGCAAACTGTATATTATCACCACTCCTTCACCTAAATAGCATGAGGGGACCTCCTTAGGACAAAAGGGCTTTTAAAGCACAACCTGAAACTGATCTCACTGGAAAAGTATAATGCCTGTCTAAATAAAAGGAAAAAACTTTTTGTCCGCTTAAGTGGCACCCTTTTGCCACACACACACACACACACACACACACACACACACACACACACACACACACACACACACACACACACACACACACACACACACACACACACACACACACACACCCTTTAGCTCTTATAGTGAACCCTGGATGGTCAATTTTTATTGAATAATTTTTAAAACTACAAATAAAAATGCTTGTCTTTCAGGCATACTTTCAAATGTTTAATCAGCTGGCCGTAGTCTTTCTGAACACCAAAATCAACCATTCAGATCTACATTCAGCCCCCCCACTCCTCCCCCCCCCCCCCCTTTTTTTTAAAAGCATGAAAGAAAATACCTACTCCATCGGGCCCGCTTCAGCGCATGTGAGCTACGTCTACAACGAGCCTTATGTGGCCCCTCCCGCTGTTCCAACAATTTATCTCGCTAGATTTAGTGGAATGCGGCTCACACAGCTTAACCTCACATCCAGAAACAAAAACCTCGCTCCTTCGACTTTAGCACAAACCTTTCAAAATATGGCTACAGCTAATAATCATATTCATCATAGATTAGTCTGCTATTTATACAATTTTTTGTTTAATCTATAAAATGTCAAACAAGGTGAAACCTTACTGAGCATTGTCTGTGAAACAGTCTAAAACATACACATTCTCCGTTTAAAATTATAAAAAAAATCTCAATGTCAGCTTTGAGAAGGTGGAAATAGTGAAAATGTGTCATTTTTTTTATTTTCTCAATGTGTTAAACAGGTAATTTCCAAACAACAAGGCAGCTATTTTTGAAATATGAAATTCTTCTGCAAACCCCCCCAAAACCTTTTATCACAACGCTGATCCACACGAGACTACAGTGAAGTATTTTCATAAATATCATGTTTAACTAGGTTAGATAAATGATGACTAACCCCGTAATAAATCATGTATGTTTATTTTATTAATTCTGATTACATTGTAAAATAACCTTAAATATTTTGGGGTGAATTTAAACTTTATTACATTATTACAATACTGAAAAATAAAAGATGTTTTAAGTTATTTATTTTAATGCCCTGTCACAACCCACTTGCAGTTCCTTCATGAATCACCAGGGGACCCTGGCCCACACTTTGGGAATCACTGACTGAAACTAATCAAAATACTCAATATTTGTGATACTTTTTCTCTTGATGGACTAATTGTTACAGTTTTAGTTCAAATGATGAATGTGCAATACGTTCATAATCAATTAATCAAGAAAATAATCAACTGATTAGTTGTTAGGTCCATAAAATGTCAGAAAATTATAATAAAAAAAAGTTAATCAGCATTTTCCAGAACCCAAGATTATGCCTATAAATGTCTTGTTTTGTCCACAGCCCAAATATATTCAGTTTACTGGCAGAAAGATTTAAAGGAAGTCATAAAATCAACCAGAAAATATTTACACTTAACCAACTGAAATTAGATCATTTAGATTTTTTTTATTACTCGAAATGATGAATTGATTATCAAAACAGCTGTTGATTACTCTAAGTCTGCAGTAATCAACTAATCACTGTAGCTGCAATTACTAGCCATATTAAAATTTTGCATAATTGGTTCTGAACAACTTGAACAGCACATCATTTTACTACATTTGCACGTTATGAATTTTGATATTATTGGAGTTATGACTTAGAACAGCCTGTCACAAGCAGTTGGCTCTATTAAACTTGAATGTTATGGAAAATCCACCTCATGTGCCAGTGAGAAGACAGAAATACAGACGTTTGCATCTTTACACACGATACCAAGCGTTGTCATCAGGTCAGCGGGGTCGAGTAGCCTGGGGTTTGCCAAAACACAGGCCTGCACCTGCCAAAATCTAATCAGTTTAATATAGGTCAGGGGGGTTCTGCTATAGATAGCTCATTGATTTTGAAAATAAGTTTTAACCCTCAAGAACAACAACAACAAATGTGATCGATGTGCACCGGACCCAAAAGTCAGAGTCATTTCTGCCTACACACACACATACACACACACACACATACACGCTCGCACACACATACACATCAGGAATTTTCCTTCATAGTGAGGACCGGGTATCATGGACTAGTGTGAGCCATATTCTGGTGGAGTGTAAAAACAACTGTTTCCCTAAATGCCATAATGTTGGGAATAGCAACATTTTATCAAATATACTACACAGAAGCAATGCCACATTGAAATAATCGCAAACCTTTGGAGTAAATTGGATTTTACCTTCTTTAATCTATGTTGGCTCACGTCCTTGTAGGCCAAAGTCAGATTTTAAATGTTCACCTTGACATAAGGGTGACTTCAGCAATCATTAACTCTTTAATCAAAGGGCCACAGTGTTGTTGTTGTTGTTTTTTTTCTGTCTTTGTGGGTGAAAGTGAGTGAAACCACATCAGGCAAATGAAACAGGCTACCGGGATAGAGTTTTCGATCTTAAAAATAAATTATTTCTGCCATGTGGTTATTCAGTTTTAATAAGCATGTGCTGATGTTTGATTAAACCAAAGTGTTGAACTGTGGAAGCAGGAGTTTTTGCACATACTTTAATGGACAACTAAAACCAAGTTGGAGAAAACATATGGGTCTTGGGGTTTACTGTTCCGGTCTACAGTGAGTTTACCTTCCTCCCCTACCACCACCACCCCCCAGGCAGCAGTCCTGGATGTCTTACCTGGCCCACAGAGCCGGCTGTAGTGATAGGGGTTGCAGCACACTGCCGAGCTCTCAGGGGCCCCAAAGCTCTGACACTCACAGAGCGGTTTGAGCTGCGCGGAGTGCTGGAGGTCAGACCAGCGGTACAGTTTGCACACCAGCAGCTGTGGAGAGGCCACATGGGCCCCCAGCCTCAGCTCTGTCCGGGAAACCATAACACAGTCACTCGGCATCCCTCCTCTGGACTCCACTGCCTCCAGTAAGGTATCCAGAGCTTTCTCCTTGAGCCTTTTTAACAGACAGTACGTGGCCGATTTCAGTTCTTGCTCTAACAACATGTGAGGCATTGCCTTCTGAGCCTCTGGAGATCCGTCGTCTCGGGGTCCGAGATTCCTCAATGCGAAGTGACACGACCCTGGATCGCTGGTACCCTGAGGCGTCTCTGGGCCCCTGAGGTCTGAGTGGTCCCGGTCTTTAAACAAGCAGCAAGTCACCGTCCTGCACTCGGGGTCCTGCACGGAGCGGGGACTCCCCTGCTCCTGGACGCCCATGGCTCCCCCGTGTTGGTCCGACGCGATCCCCAATAACCCGCTGCTTCCCAAGGGGCCCTGGGCGCACATGGCTCCCACGTCCCCCACAAGAGACCCGCTGGGGGTCATCGGTCTGAGCTCCGTTTTGGGAATTTTCTCCGGGTTGTTGCCGAACAGATCGTCCCTACAGCCCTCACTAGTCTTACCATTTCCATCTCCCCCTTCTTTATCTGGGATCAAACGGCTTCTCCACAGTCGCCGCACAAGACCTGAGCGTTTCGTCCTGAACATACGACACCTTGAAAATCTAGATGGAGATTTTTTTTATTATTATTATTTATTTTTAGTCTCGTACGGATATCCGACTACTGCAAGTAGGTCTACGGTCGTTGCAAAACATTAATGTGTGTGGAGCGCCGTGCAACGCGTGCACAGCCAAGTGACGACCACCGGTGTCCAAAACGCACCATCAGAGAGCGAGAGAGAGACAGACAGAGAGAGAGAGAGAGAGAGAGAAGAGGGGGAGGAAAATAAAAAAGCTATTTTGTTGCATCTACAAAAAAGAAAATGCACGGCAGCATTTCAGTCCAAATGCACCCATTTAACATATCGGTGGGTGAACGCGGAATGGATCGTGTAGAAAAGTATAGAATATCATGTGAACATAAGAAGCACGGCGCACAAACCGGTAAGTGAACGCAGCACGGACTTCAAAAACGACACTTAAATGCACTTTCCGAACATGTGTACGTGGAGGCGATTTAATCCCAAGAAAAACGTGCTTTAAGTCCGGATTCTTGTCGTCTTCTCTCTCTCTCTCTCTCTGTATGTCTTTTTTGTTTTGTTTTTTTTAACAATGAATCCCAGCAAAATATCCACGCGAGCCGAAAAGTCCAAGAAGAGGATCGATCCCCGCGCGCTGCTGCTCCTCTCACCAAATCTGACCAAACTGCAGCTCGTTCTTTCTTCGTTTCTGTCTTTTCCTCCCCCCCCCCCCCTTCCTCACACACACACACACACACACACACACACACACACACACACACACACACACACACACACACACACACACACACACACACACACACACACGGGGCCCCCGAGGAGAGCGGTGGAGCCATTGGCTGACTACCATCATGTGCTAGTCTAGACACTTTGGCGGCTGTGAGCTGCACTGATTGTTGCGCAAACAAGGTTTCAAGTTTCTTAACTCTTAAAGGCGAAACAGCCACCTCTCTCTCCCTCTCTCTCTCTCTCTCTTAAGTTAAAGTTGCTATAACTTATTTACGCCTCACGCTGCTTCTGGGATAAAAGTTCTTTTGATCAGAAAGTGCAGCAGGCCAGGAAACTTCGTGGAAAACTGCTTGCGTGCGTCAAAGTAAATTATTATTATTATATTTTTTTTTTCCAAAAAAGTGTGCTTGATAATTTCATTGAACAACTTTTGCAAGGAGGATAA
The DNA here is from genome assembly GCF_902500255.1 of Thalassophryne amazonica. Classification (NCBI taxonomy): domain Eukaryota; kingdom Metazoa; phylum Chordata; class Actinopteri; order Batrachoidiformes; family Batrachoididae; genus Thalassophryne; species Thalassophryne amazonica. The sequence goes on from NC_047110.1 coordinate 59,732,937, forward strand.
AAGACAATTCGCTGTGAACCAACCATGCTTTGCATTAAAATTTTCAAGGCAAATTTCAGTTAGTTTTAGTCACAACTTTATTTGAAAACTAAGAAACTCGGTTTCTGCTCTGATTCAATGCCACTTTGACTATGCTTGTTCTGTACGACGGAGTTTTAGGGCCACATTGAATTTCTTTTTTTTTTTTTTTTTTTGGACTTCGAGAATAAAGTCGTAATATTACGAGAAAAAAGTTGTAATATTACGAGAACAAAGTTGTAATATGAGAAAAAAAGTTGCAGTATTACGAGAATAAAGCCGTAATTTTACGAGAATAAAGTCATAAAATTACAAGAAAAAAGTCGAAATATTATGACTTTATTCTCGTAACATCACGACTTTATTCTCATAATATTACAACTTTTTTTCGACTTTATTCTCGTAATATTACAACTTTATTCTCATAATATTAGGACTTTATTCTTATAATATTATGACTTTATTCTCGAAGTCTAAAAAAAAAAATTCTATGTGGCCCTAAAATGCTGTCATAGTTCTGCTTGGTACAGTGGTTTGTTTAAGAAATTTAAATCCAGACTGCAAGTAGAGGTGGGCGGATCAGTCCGAATATCGATACCAACACTGGTATTGATATTGAACGATCCTCGTGTAAAAGGATTGATACTCAAGCTTTTTTCTGTCCCGCACGCACTGACTGCTGCGCACGCAGATTCATCAAAGTCTACTCTCTGTAAGAGCGGCGCTACTCTGTGTCACACAACACGGAGTAGTGCACCCTTATATTGTGGTTTGTCAGCCCTCTACCTCAGGAGATTTTGTTTTAAGTTGTGTTGAGTGATATTTTTTTAAACAAAAATGTTGGTTGTGATAATAAAGTATTTTGTTGTCATGTATAATGTTTGGTGAAATTCTATCCTAAGTCTTTTGGATCCTTTGCATCTACGAAGCTTAAATATGAAAAAGTATTGGTATCGGTATCGGCGATACTGGGCCTGTATTTACTTGGTATCGGATCAATACCAAAATTCCCGGTATCGCCCACCTCTAACTGCAAGTGGCTCATAATAAGGTTATTAGGTTTACGTTAAATCTACCCCCACGTAGTCACATAGGGGCTGAAGAATTTAAACATGTTGGTATGTTACCGATTGAGTATCGAGTAAGTCAGCTCAAGTTAAGTCATGTGTATAACATCTATAATGACAACGCTCCTGATTATATGAAATCTAATTTTCTTCTATCAACCATATCAGGAATTGTCAGGCATCTTTCATTGTTAATCATGTTGGTAGTTTCAGTAAGAATTCTTTTAATCATACTGGTGTTAAATTATGGAATGATCTCCCTGTTTCTGTTAAATTGTTAAGGACTAAATATGTCTGTAAGAAAAGTGTTAAGGAATTTTTTATGTCTAAACTTTTAGTTGATAGTCATCAGGATTTTGTTTACTATTCATTTTTTTTTGAGGATCACAATGGAAGTAAGTGTTTATGCTTTTTTGTGTTATCCTCTGCAATTTGATATCTTGTATGTAAGTATTTTATGTACTTGTATTTTATTGTCAAATAAATCAAAAAAATAAGTTGTGTTTGCCAAGAGAAGTTGTTGCCCTTCCGTCCATCCATGCATCCTAATACTCAATCGAAATTTTTATATATTAATACTGGGAGGTCAAAGCTCCGCTCTCCCCCCCCCCCCCCCCCCCCCACACACACACAAAAATAAATAAATAAATCAAGCATTTCTTACTCACTCACTCATCTTCAATTGCTTATCCGGTGTCACAGACCGAACGGTCCCCCTAAAAAATCAGTCCGCCTGCCTTCACTGTGCATGTGTCATTAGCCACGTTTCACAGATTATCACCTCGTTTCTGCTTCGAACTGCACTCCAGTCATCATCTATCTCAGTGACAGATATATGAAGCTTTTGTACAACAATCATTTCCACATAAATTCAGCATTATTTCATCATAAAAGATGGATGAAGCGATCAGAGCGCCACGGCTACACGAGCTGATGTGTTCAATGTGCGTCGCTCATTTCACATCACAAAGTGTCATCAAGTTTTGCTTGTTTCTGCTTAAAACAGCCTCATTTCTGCTTAAAATGATTTACATTTACAATGATTTAAGAGGTTTTACTTTGTCATCTGATGGTTAATAATCACATTATTCCCTTTGATCGCTTTGGGTGAAGAGAGTCAGAATCAGATGAGCTGCTGTGGTCCTAAATGACACGTGCAGTGAAGGCAGGCGGACTGATTTTTAGGGGGGGACCGTTCAGTCTGCGACACGGGATCGGGTCTGGGATCATGCATTTCTGACAGTTATAAATGCTGTTTTTGCTGAATTTTGGATTTCTAGTAAGAAATGTAACAGAAGCCCTGAAATGCTCACATTGCCCGCTAGATGGCGACAAAAGCTGTTCAAATATGTGGTAAGGTCTCAACTGTTTATTTTGAAAAGTTAACTTTTGGTGAAAATAAGCTGGGCTGACAGTTAAAAATTAACTTACAGTTGTGTGCTTTGCCCTCATCATAAATTTACTTGTAACGTATTTAATCTATTTATATTTATATTCTGTGTTGAGTTCAACAAATTTGACACAGTTTTGCTTTGATTCAACATATTCTTCTGACGCACTTAATATGTTAAAAAGTTAAGTCATATTTGCATTTGGAGTTCACATTTAGCGATCTTATTTGTCAATTAGTGTTCAAAAATGAACATGAGGCTTAGGGTTAGAATAGTAGTAACAATACCATTATGCAGTAGCATATTCGCATTGTGGACAACTACAAGTACCTGGGTGTCCACACATACAACAAACTGGACTGGACTGTAAACAAATCTTTCAGTGTCTGCAGAACTATGTTGCAAATGTTTTTATCACTCGGTGGTCTCCAGCGTCATCTTCCATGCTGTAGTGTGCTGAGGTAGCAGGCTGAAGGCAGCTGACAAACAGATTCAACAAGCTCATCGGGAGAGCTGGCTCTGTCCTGGGGGTTAAGCTGGAGTCTGTGGTGGAGGTGTCACAGAAGAGGATATTGAGGAAACTGCTCATCATCCTGGACAACACCTCCCACCCCATGCATGTCATCCCCTGCATTAACCATGCAACTTTAGACTCTACTTTGGCTGCTTTTCACCAGGTTGTGGACTGTCCAACAAGAAATGACAGGAAAATTGTCTTACTGTATGTTAATGTGAGGGATACTTACAGAGTCACACACCTCCATTCTCTAGGGAAGTCTGACCACAACCTGGTCCACCTACAGTCACAGTACATCCTCTGGTGTTGTAGCAGTCTGCGAATCTGGGAGGACATAGAGGGGCTGACACACTGTCTGACAGATTATCTTAACTTTTGTGCAGACGTGGTCTGCCAAACCAAGACTGTCCACTGTTACCCTAACAACAAACCATGGGTAATGTGGAAAGTCAAAGCTGTCCTCAACAGGAAGAAGGCTGTCTTCAGAAGCAGAGACATAGAGGTGATGAAGGCAGCACAGCGGGAAGTGAAACAATAGTTGAGTCACTTGGATCTTCAGCTACCTGTTTTTTATTTTTACTTTGGATACTCTGTGTGCTTCTTACCCTGTGTGCTGCTATACAATGCTACTGGAACCCCAATTTCCCCAAGGGAGTCTTTCCAAGGGATTAATAAAGTTCTGTGTAATCTAATCTAAGAGCAGCCACTACACAAACACCAGAATCGTCTGCAGTGGCAAACATTTCATGTAGTGTTTTCGTGTACAGTTCAACTTTGCTTAACCAGATTCGTGCTGATTTCCAGTCAAAGGTCATGAGGTTGCTGCTGACTTTTGTAGTGACATAAACAGTATTGAAAACACAGAAGGTCATGCTATGACAGAAAATTACTTATTGTAAGTTATTATTAGGGTTACCTTAGGGGTGGTGGCCAACTGGTTAGTGCGCTTGGTTTCAGTGTGGAAGGTTCCCGGTTCAAATCCCACCACTGCCACTTTTCTCCATGTAATGTGGAGTTGCATCAGGAAGGGCATCCGGTGTAAGACTTGTGCCAATTCAACATGCAGATCCACCTTGGATTTGCTGTGGCGACCCAGAGTGCAAACAAGGGAGCAGCCGAATGGTCTTACTTTTACTATTAGGGTTAGCTGATTTGTTACAAGGGCTGGATCACCAAGTCAGCTTGCTTAGGTAGCGTGTAGCTAGTTCTAAATTTAACATGTTGAGCTTCTTAACAAATAATATATTGCATGAAACTGTATGTGACTAAACATTGACAGTACAGTGCTATAGCACTCCTACCTTTGAGCCCCTGATTACATGCAAATGAAACTCACGTCACAAACTGTGAGTTGGACCCTACTTGAGCCAAAATGAGTTGTACTATATGCATTTCCATTGTTCCATCACAGCAGGACATATGCACGAGGACTCACGAGACTGTGGCCCTGCTTAAGACTAGAACCAGAAAATCATGGTTTCCATCTTCAGCCAAGCTTCCTACCTCACAATCTTAACTATCTTAAAGAAGTATCATCATACAAGACACTTTGTGTTATTACCAACCACTTCTTGTTTGTTGATAAAGTTTACTGTTGTTACTCGAAAATAAAAATGTACATAAAGACTGATGAATACCACGTAAGTGCTGAATGCTGCCCACAGTACCAATATGCACCAATCCCATTTTAACTCAACAACTCAAAACGAAAAAGTAATTGCTGAAATCGTAAGCAATGCCTTCAATTATGCCAGTTTAAGCTTCATCGAAAAACTTTAGAGCTCAGTTTTGGCTGTTGTGTTCCATCTCATGTGGTCCAGCCACATTGTAAGGGGTATAAATTAAATATGTCGGTTACTATTCAGACATGTTATGATGTGTATCTAGTAACATGGGCTAAACTACAGTTTTGATACTATTGGGCACCGCAGTCTTGTTTGAGGGCGGGCGCTAAAGGGATAAAATATGACACATATGATGTAATTTCTCTACTTCCTGGGACAGAAACACAGCATTTTCTCTGAGTTTTTGAGCAAATTACATGTAAACAAAGGGAAAATGCAAAGAAAAATTGATGATACGGCGGGAAAGTGGACATGTGTTGCGGCTTATTTATGATCCGGAGCACAAACATGTCGAGGCGGTTTTGCAGGCGAGAGATAAGTGTTAGAGATGCCGTGTCGATAAGTGTTAGCCTACACAGCTAACCAGAGTAGCTGTGTAGGCTAACACTTATCGACACGGCATCTCCCAATCATTTCGTCTTCCATTCTCCACTTGGAACTAGAGGTGGGCGGATCGATCCTAATATCGATACCAACACTGGTATTGATATTGAACGATCCTCGTGTAAAAAGATCGATACTCAAGCTTTTTTCTCTCCTGCACATACTGACTGTTGCGCACACCCTTGTATTGTGGTTTGTCAGCCCTCTACCTCAGGAGATTTTGTTTTAAGTTGTGTTGAGTGATATTTTTTTAAACAAAAATGTTGATTGTGATTATAAAGTATTTTGTTGTCACGTACAATGTTTGGCAAAATTCTATTCTAGGTCTTTTGGATCTTTTTGATCTATGAAGCTTAAATATGAAAAAGTATCGGTATCGATATTGGTGATACTGGGCCTGTATTTACTTGGTATCAGATCAATACCAAAATCCCGGTATCGCGCACCTCTACTCGGAACTGAAAAAAAAAAAACACTTTTCGCGACTACTTTGGTGATCGCAGCCAAAAACAAAACAGTACACCATTTTTTCATGTAACGTTACGCTGTGTATATATTGCACAACAGGAAGAGCTGTCCCTATAAATGGGCAAATCCCGCGATATCACACAGAGTTCAAATGAGACTGAGGTGTCCTATTCTTTGTTTAATGTTAACATTCATACTCCGTGATAATTGGAAGAAGCAAAATGTGGCATTGATTACGTAAAATTTCATATGAAAGACCAGGGACATTCTTTAGGTTGTTGTTAGTGTGTGGCGCACATTCGCGCTGTCTCTGCATGCTTTTGTTCACCACTGGGGGCACTACCATGTACAGCAGCAGAAAGTGCAGCATACAAGAGGTCCAGAGGAAGACGCCAGGTATGGTTAGCATAGCATAAATAGCATAGCATAACTTTCACATTCTGAACCGGTATGACAGTGTAGAAGGAGTTGCGATGATGTCACGCGCGGGGTGGGGCCACACCGGTAGGCAGAAAGTTCTTCTGCAGCCACTGACTGTGTGCACTCGGTGATCCATCACACGCTGAGAGATCAGCACTGTGCATAAAAAACACATCACATCCAGATGAATGACAATCCGTTTTAAATATTTTCACTTTGCAAGCATTTAGTCTCAAGGATCAGATGTGGTTTGGCTCAGAATTGTGTCCAGTACAGGTGGTAGATGGGATCACATGAGCTCACCCTGTGTTCGAACTCGTCACATTAAAAACAAACCTTCCTTCTGTATGTTTTTTTTCTTTTTTCTTTTGGTTTTCTTTGTGCAGCTCCACATTTAGGCTGTGACTGAAGTTATTATGACGGCTGCAAAGTAGCAATGATCTGATTTGGTTCATCCTTTTGAAATCAAACACAGTTTAACATGCGCAAAAGAGTGATTTTGCAGACAAACGGATGAACACAAAGTGTAAAGTTGTACTCACGGGTAGAGGTGGGCGATACCAGGAATTTTGGTATTATCCGATACCAAGTAAATACAGGCCCAGTATCACAGATTCGATACCGATAGATACTTTTTCATATTTAAGCTTCATAGATCCAAAGGATCCAAAAGACCTAGGACAGAATTTCGCCAAACACTGTACGTGACAACAAAATCTCCTGAGGTAGAGGGCTGACCACAATACAAGGTTGTGCTGCTCCATGTTGTGTGACACAGCGCAGCGCTACTCTTACAGAGAGTAGACTTTGATGAATCTGCATGCGCAGCAGTCACTGCGTACGGGAGAGAGTAAAAGCTTGAGTATCGATCTTTTTACACAAGGATCGTTCAATATCAATACCAGCGTCGGTATCGATATTATCAATATTAGGATCAATCCGCACACCTCTACTCATGAGCATCAAAATGATTGTAAGCCACAGAAGAAATAAAACCAGCCAGAAGAAACACAGAAGCGACTATCCAGGAACCCATGGTTCAGTTCAAGCTGGTCTGGTGGCTTTGTTATGGATGGGCTGATTTTGTGCTTGTGGATTTATTTTTATTTTTGGGAAGTTGTGTGATCCACACAGGTGTATGTAATCAATGTGCGGGTATGTATAATTAAAGCGCCCACCTTTGGCTCGTTGTTTTCCCTCCCATCATTTTTTCAGCCGTGCACTGGGCTCACACACACAGAACTGCTGCTTTTAATGTCTCTGTAACACAGGTGAACTGCAGCCTGATGACTGTGCAGGAGTGTCTTTTTTGGACCGCGTTTAAAAAGTTCCTCAGCTTCACAGCATGTCCTGCTGCTGCACTCAGCCCACAGAGAGGGAACCAGACAGTAGAAAGAGCTCAGACAGACATCAACCTCTGCAGCAGCAGGCTGATAACGGTGATCCCTGACGTGACCACTGATCAAATTATAATTGTACGCCTCCAAAAACCTGAAATCCTTCATGGTCGTCATTTCCAAGATTTAATTTCTCACAATATCACTTTCGATCTTCGGGATCAAGAGTTGACACGTAGTCTGAAGTAATCTTCCCGTGCGTTTTCTCACCACATCTGCTTGGAGTCGGGAGTTTTCCGCCTACTGACCTGTGTGCACATGCATGGGAAAGGTAGAAGTAATCAACAAGAGCAATCCCTTCTATTAGCAATGTAACGTTCAAGCAGGAACATTTATCTTTTATGTAGCCTAATGCTATTAGATGTATTGTTGTTACATAGCACAGTTAAATCTATCTGTGACCGATCTGATGAGATCCTCGTGCTGACCGTTGCTCTTTTACGAGAGTTTGAAGACATGAAAGTAGCAAAACAAGATTAACTTAAATAATTTATGACCTTAAATTTAATTGTTATACGGTCAATCTATATTATAATAGCCAAGTGGCCTCTGTGTGCGTGTGTGTGTGTATGGTTTCGATCATGGAGAAACTGGGGAAAACTGACTTTTGCTGTTTGGTATACTAATATATTTTGGGTCTAGGATGACAAATATTTTTGGAGAAATTAGTAATAATAGCTAACAACAGTGAAAAATGGACATTGTGTTGGAAAAGTTGTACTTCCGGGGATAGTGCATTATCATTATACACATTAAATCTCACTAAAACTTACCAACATAACCTCTCCCATTTGCCTTGTCTTCCCTTTTCCACTGGGAACCGCAAAAACTGCACTTTTTTACGACTGATTTGGTTATTGCAGCCGAAAACAAACAGTACACCATCTTTCTGTGTGAAGTGATGCTGTGTTATTGATTTATTGTGTTTTTGTAGTCAGTTTAGTTAAGTGTCATGTTGCTGTTGCCAAGAGTGAGTTAAGTGTCATGTTGCTTCTACCATGAGTGGGAAGTGTAGTGCATTTGATGCCTTCCACCATCGTCTCTGTTTGTGGGTGTGTAAAAATAAAAGCACCTGCTTGTGGCAGAATGCAGAAAAGACAAAAAGCTCTGCGTGTGTGTCTAACGTCGATCACGGGCAAACTGGGGAGAGCTGACATTTGTCGTTTGGTATGCTTATGTAATTTGGGTCAAGCGTTAGCTAACAACACTGAACAATGGATGTTGATAATTACATTCTGGACTCACATGCCATTCCAGCAGGGGGTGGTAAATCATCCATATATTAAAAGCATACCTGTGTGCGTGCATGCATGCATGCGTGTGGGATTTTACTTAGTAAGTTCAGTGTAAGTACATAATATAATTATTAATGCATTAAAAATACATAGATGACACAAGAAAGTGAAAAAAATCTATTTCCATTGTGATCCATTTAAAAATCAAATGACAATAATAATAATAATGATGATGATGATAATCATAGTGTGTATATGATAACACAAATCTTAACAATTTATAAATACATTAAGACAGTAATTTAACATGAAAAAATGTCATAGTTAACATAAAATAAAAGGGTTGAGTTCTATAAACTGTTGAACTGTTGCTGTCAGGTTCTAAAAACATTCTGGACTCACATGCCATTCCAACTCTTTATAGAAACTTTTCCAAATTTATTACCACCTTTGAAAAATGTCAGCTACCTATTTTATAAACACTGTCCCCTCTAGAGTCTGTGGATCCCCACTTGCAACACGCAAGTATATATATATATATATATATATATATATTTATTCTTACCAGTTAATGAACACTGTCAAAAGAATTTATTGCTAAATACAATATAAAATATTTTCACAGTAGGTATACATTTTCAATATTGTGTTGTTGGTTTGAGGAGAGTTTATTCATGTATAATTAGTACATTACACAAACTGTAATTTATGTTAAATCTGGCATGCTAGGAGTTAAAATGTCCTGGCTCTGAATTCAGCAAGACAAAACCACACCCCGAGATGTATTAACTTGATCCAAGTAGCAAAGGTTCAGGACTTGCGATTGGCTGGAGAGTTTGAAGGCTTGGCCCTCAGTATAAAAAATGGTTCTACATAGTCATGAATGAAAAACAGAAGCATTTAACTGTTGGCGACATGCCAAAAACAGATTTCGGCACAAACAAAACTACCATGCATGTGTCTCATAATGACTAGCATTAAGATTAGTCATTGTTTAAATGACACGACATCTAGAACAACTTAATTTTTCCATAAGCTTCAAAGGCACTTGCATAAAAATGTAGTTGAGATTAAATGAGCTTAATAGATAGACATTTAAAAAAACAATAAAGTTATTGTTCTCTGTTGTTTTGTGCTGATTACGGGCATTTATCTGCTGATTTCAAATGATGTGTATAAAGTCATACTGAAATACATGTACATTGTGGCTGCCTGTATGAAGCTCTCAGGTTTGCACCAGTGGAGAGAACAGTGTGCCAGCGTCTGAACTGGAATCAGGTTTCCCTGGCAGGCTTACGGCTTTAGGGCAGAGGGAGGTTACAGATGGTGGACATGGAAGCCCTCATGTCTGTGCTGTGTTACAGGCACCTGTTGCAAATGCATTCCCCTTTGTAACTCAATCACATGTCTGACAAGGAAAGGAAAACTGTTATTACAAAGTACCGCTTCATTTAAATCAGTGTCATGCAATTTTTAATTAAGTCAAATAAAAATCCAGCAGGTTCATAAGTCATTGTGTCATTGTGTGCTGCTTGCTGCATGTGCTACTAAAAACAGATTATAACGTGTAGGAGGTGTGGTGATTAATTAAAGTTTTTTTTTTTATCTTGTCACACTGGAAAAAAATTTGGAGTGATACTTACTTGAAAAAAACCTAGGCAAGTTTTTTCACTCAGAAATTCCAAGTAAATTTTACAAGGAGAATTCTTAAGTAAATTTTACTTGCATATATTAGTTTATCTAAAAGAATAACTCAAGTAACATTTACTAGCCATTATAGCCATTATCAATTGAATATTTTCATTGAATTTTACTCTGTCTTTATTCATAAAAACTAAAATTTGTCAGCTGTTCCCCTTGTTTTCACTGAAGGTTGCCACAGCTCCAATCCAATTTGGATCTGCATATTGATTTGGCATAAATTCTACACTGGATGGCCTTCCTGACGCACCTCCATTACATGGAGAAATGTGGCAAGGGTGGGGTTTGAACTGGGAACCATCTGCACTGAAACCAAGCGCACTAACTGCTTGTGGCAACCTTCAGTGAAAACAAGGGGAACTGTTGTGGGCTGGGGTGTTTGGCTGGTTTGGTTTTTGTTTTCTGTTTCTCCCACCAGGTGGTATGCATTCAGGACTGAGTGGCTGAGCATCAGGACCTCACCCTGAACACCTGAGGCTTGTTATCACGTGCAGGTCATCAGGACTCACAGCTGTGGTGTATTTTGTCTTAATCAGAGATTGCTGCATTTAAACCTTGAATGCACAGTGTGTGATTGCCAGAGACTTGACCTTGTGAGCAGACGTGTGAGATCGACGTCAGGAGAACAATCTCACCATCACGGACGCAGAGACCACTCCAGGTTTGACGCCACAGTCTGTGAAGGAGGATTTGGTGAGGTCTCACGCTCTTCAGCACACTTCCTGAGGTAATTTGGTTTTGGTGACTTTTATGAAGTAATGACAGTGGATTTGGTGTCCCTCACACCTTGTGTTATTGAGCTGTCACGTTATGCTAATTGTCTAATCAGCTTCTGCTGCAGAGGAGATTTGAACTGAGTTGTTCCGTGCCTGCAGGGTGAGAAGCTGATGTATAGATTTAAGCCAGGAAGTGTTTGCTGATTGCGTGCACCTTTGAGTTGTGTCTCTCTGTGTGGAGTTGGACTCACCTCCATGTTTTCTTTCTTCACAGACTTGGTTTGTCGTGGCCACCTGGGGGGTTTGCGCTGTTAAGAGCGCGCCGTGTTTCCACCTCACCAGACCGCAGACTTTTTAGTTGTTTAGCACTGCATCACACTGTTATGTTTATTAAATTCTGTTATCTTTTGAACCGTGCTCTGCTTATTTTATGCTGGGTCCTTTCAAACGCTGGGTCGGTGCTCCGACCGTGTCCGAAACATAACAGGGAACAGCTGAAAAGTTTTACTTTTTATGAATAAAGACAGAGTAAAATTCAATTAAAATATTCAATTGATAATGGTTAGTAAATGTTACTTGAATTATTCTTTTTAGATAAACTAATATATGCAAGTAAAACTTACTTAAGAATTCTCCTTGTAAAATTTACTTGGAATTGCTGAGTGAAAAAACTTGCCTAGGTTTTTTTCAAGTAAATATCACTCCAAATTGTTTTCAGTGCACTGACAGAGAAAGATGAAGATAAAATAATCACAATACTGCACATATTGCTTTTCTAACTTGGTTGTAGTCTCTACATTGCACAAATTACACATCTTGCGGTTGCAGTTTTGCTTTATAGCGTTCACTGTAATGCAAAAACAAGCAACAGTGGCGACAATAATGCAGTATTCATGAAATGTCACAAAGTTAATAATTACAAGCTCCAACTCAGAAAAAAAAAAGCCCAGATTTAAACGTATGGTCGCGTTGGATTTTTTTGCTTGGAAACTCAGGTGGAAATTCAGTGCTCCAATTTATCCAACTTAATGTAATAAGAACTACAGTCGTGGTATACTCTGGTATGACTGTTGAAATAATGATATTACAAATTCCGTTTAATTTGTTATCACAAATCATTTGCTTTTCTTTAAGATATGTTTCCAGTCTTTGCCAGCATTATAGTTTTTGCAAAGACCTCTGCAATAATTGATGTCACTGAGTGCAGACTACAAATGGAACTACACTTATTTGGACCACTTTTCTGTTGGGGGACGAAGTCTTGTGCTTTATACAAGATGGCAATAAAATTTGACATTTTAGATTTAACATAACTTATGTGTTTTCCAACTTAGATTATCATTGATACTTGCTTGTAACATACATCAACTAGATAAAGATCCCTAGAAATTTAGTTTCAGTTATGAGTTCAATTTCAACATTGTGCTACATAAGGTCCTGGGCTTATTACCAAATATGATATACTTTGTTTTACCAAAGTGAAGTGACAGTTTGTTGGAATCAAACTACAGAAGTTCCTTGAACTTCTGTAGTTCCTTCTCCAACATGTCCAGGACCTGTCCCAATCCCCACTACAAAACACAGACGTGTCATCAGCAAATAAAATACAATGCACAAACTTGGAAACTAAACATATGTCATTGACATAAAAAAGAAACAGCAAAGGCCTAAGGACTGAGCCCTGGGGAACCCCGCAAGTGCACTTCAAAAACCCAGAGTTTATCCCACTCAAGTGAACATATTGATGTCTGTTGTACAAATAACTAGCTATCCAGTCACATGCTACTCCCCTGATGCCGTACTTCCATAATTTATCCAATAACATGGTATGATCTATAGTATTAAATGCTTTCTGTAGGTAAAAAAAAAAAAAAAAACCCATACGGTGTGGTGTGTGTGTTTGTGTGTGTGTGTGTGTATATATATACACACACACACGCACACACACACACATACACACACTTTGCACTGGGATACCAATTAAGCAACTGCAAATTATAAAGAAGACAATGCCCATATGGCCGAGGGTATTTTAGGATTGCATTATATTCCATCTTGGTCACCTATAGCAAACAGCTGTATTAACTTATTTATGTGTTCCTTGTAAGGACAACAATGTTTGAAAATGCTACTTTCTGCATTCAAATTGTTTTCCAAGTTCATCAAGGGAACGCGTGGTTTTCGGAACTCTGACGTTTTCAACTTGGGTTTTCTGACTTTAGCATCATCATGAATGTAGCTTTAAGCTACATTTATAACCATGGGAAGCTCAGTAATTTATGCCCCGCACGGCGCTTGCGCGGCGATGCGGGGCATATAGCATCCGAGTTGTCTGTCCTTCCATCTGTCCATATGTCTGTCCGTCCGTCCATCTGTCCGGCCGCAATTCGTTCAACACAATGTAGCTCGGCACCTATTGCTCGCAAAAACGTCATATTTGGTGGGTACATGCCTTGGAGGAGTACTTCGCATGGGTTCGAAGGCCGGTGACCTTGACCTACTTTTCAAGGTCACCAGTGGTCACAACTGTCAAATCCTTTGCCTCAACGTAGCTTCGCACCTATTGCGCACAGAAACTTCATATTTGGTGGGTATTTGCCTTGGAGGAGTACTTCGCATGGGTTTGAAGACCGGGGACCTTGACCTACTTTTCAAGGTCACCAATGGTCACAACTGTCAAATCCTTCACCACAACATTGCTCGGCACCCATTGCTCGCAGAAACTATATTTGATGGGTACATGCTTTGGAGGAGTACTTCACATGGGTTTGAAGGCTGGGGACCTTGACCTACTTTCCAAGGTCACCAATGGTCACAACTGCCAAATCCTTTGCCGCAACGTAACTCAGCACCTATTGCTCACAGAAACTTCATATTTGATGGGTACATACCTTGGAGGAGTACTTCGCATGGGTTCGAAGGCCGGTGACCTTGACCTACTTTTCAAGGTCACCAGTGGTCACAACTGTCAAATCCTTTGCCTCAACGTAGCTTCGCACCTATTGCGCACAGAAACTTCATATTTGGTGGGTATATGCCTTGGAGGAGTACTTGACATGGGTTTGAAGGCCAGTGACCTTGGCCCTACTTTTGAAGGTCATCAATGGTCACAACTGTCATATCCTTTGCCGCAACGTAGCTCGGCACCTTTTGCTCACAGAAACTTCATATTTGGTGGGTATTTGCCTTGGAGGAGTACTTCGCATGGGTTTGAAGACCGGGGACCTTGACCTACTTTTCAAGGTCACCAATGGTCACAACTGTCAAATCCTTCACCACAACATTGCTCGGCACCCATTGCTCGCAGAAACTATATTTGGTGGGTACATGCTTTGGAGGAGTACTTCACATGGGTTTGAAGGCTGGGGACCTTGACCTACTTTCCAAGGTCACCAATGGTCACAACTGCCAAATCCTTTGCCGCAACGTAACTCAGCACCTATTGCTCACAGAAACTTCATATTTGATGGGTACATACCTTGGAGGAGTACTTCACATGGGTTCAAAGGTTGGTAGCCTTGACCTACTTTTCAAGGTCTCCAATGGTCACAAATATCAAATCCTTCGCCTGAAATGTGTTCGCCGCAATGTACCTCGACACCTATTGCTTACAAAAACTTCATACTTGGTGGGTACATGCCTTGGAGGAGTACTTCGCATGGGTTCGAAGGCCGGTGACCTTGACCTACTTTTAAATAAAAAATTACCAATAGTTGCATTTGTTCAAAGGCTACCAGCTTTTTATGGTCACCGTTGGCCACATCCTCTAAATAAATATAATGTCAATCTCCAATTTTTCCACTGTGTATCCCAGTTTACATCAAACACATGAGGGTTCAACCAGATACCTACCCCACACATGTACATATTACTGCACTTTACGTGGAAAATAGTAGTGCGTGTGGGGCTTTTCATGACGAATGTTCAACCTGGGATCTATTTTTAAATGTTTTGGGGTTAATGTTTTCACTCAGGACAGAAACAAATGTAAATGGTGCAGTAAATTCAAAAATTCAAATTTATTAATTTATATAGTGCCAATTCACGACAAAATCATCTTAAGGCGCTTCACAACATAAAAAACAATTAAAAATTTAAAACACAATAAAAACAACCATAAAAGAAAGACAGCAGTAAAAGAATACAAGATTAAAAACACATCATAACACTAATGATAAAACAGGGAAAATAAATGAGTCTTTAAACGTGATTTAAAGGGCTCCACAGTGTCCGACTGTCGAATGTGTGCCGGCAGATCGTTCCACAGAGCTGGGGCACTATAGGAAAAAGCTCTGTGACCGGCAGACTTTTTATTCACCCTGGGAACACACAGAAGTCCTGCACCCTGAGAACGCAGGGCCCGAGCTGGTACATAGGGGCTTATCAAGTCAGCCGTAGCAGTCAGCAGTATTGAGTTGTGTCCCAGCCAAGATCACCACACTCTTTAACCAACTGTACCACAGCTCCAAGAGTTGCGTGTGTGTGAACAGCAGAGACTCAGAGTAGTTCCCAGTGGCGTAGGGCAGGGCTGTGTTGCTGCTGCTGAACTCTTTAACTGTGTCATAGACCATCTAATGACAAGAATCAGTGAACAGGTTTGTGGCGTGTCACTTGGTGACTACATCCTAACCAACCTTGAATATGCTGATGACACCACCCTGTTCAGCGAGTCTGATGACCAGCTTCTGGAAGCTTTCAGTGTGTTTGACGCGGAAGCCAAAAACCTCAGCCTAAAGATCAGATGGGCTAAGCTGGAGCTTAGAGACAGTACCGACCCACCACCCTTTCTGTTTGATGGTACACGAGTCCACTTTGTACCAACATTTAGATATCTAGGCTCCATAGTGTCTAACACTGAGGATCTCAAACCAAAGGTTGACTGATGCTGAGCCCTGGCAGCAACCATCATGCAGTCCCTGTGGAGGCATCTGTAGCAGCACCAGCACATCTCTTAGGGCACCAATGCCTCTGTTCTCTCCATTCTCCTGTATGGCTCAGAAGCCTTGCCATTAAACAGCACTCCCGTGGCCAGACTTGATGACTTTGACACCAGAGTGAGAAAGCAGACCCAACAGTTCCTGGCATCCTGCCATGCAGCAATACGGCACGTGCGATGGTATGGCCATATAATCCGCCTGCCCACAGAACATCTAATACAGCCATTCTGGACTTTGACCCCCAGCAAGCCAGCTGGAGCAACCTAGAGCCTCCCCTTGCACCCACTGGCTAGAAGTAATAGTCTGGGACCTCAGAGCCTGTACTGTGACCCTGACCCAAGTACAGCATATTGCCCATGACAGACCCAGATGGAGATGCCTGGTTTCCATGGTTGGCTCTATGTGGCCTGAGTGCAAGAGGATTAACTAATTAATTAACCAACTAACTAGTATTGAGTTAGAGTTCAAACACCATTATGGGCTAACCGGTTTGTTAATGTTGATGGACAGGACAGTCTAGAAACGCATAGTAAACCATGTCATGAGAAGTGTCTGGTAGCATGCAGAGTTGCACTATGGAGGCAAATGTGTGCATGTTTACCTCACTAAATGTAAAGAATCTTTTTAAAACAACTGATTACACATTTAGTTTCTTACCTCAGCCTCCTAGCCACTGCCTGCTGTCCACTGAGTCATTACACATCAACACTCTCATTCGAAGATACTAGGGGCACTGCGGTAGGTTGTGTGTGCACGTGCAATTTTTGCGATACTCGGATGTAAAATTGAAACCCAGGCAGGTTTTGGCTATCCAGAGCTTGAAAGTCTGGGTCACTGCTATGGGACATTGCTGCCGCAGAAATTGCAGATTACACTTAAATTTGATAACTCTTTCTAAAGAATTAAATTGTAGACATGCCTGGGTGTAACTGCTGGACATCTGGAATAGCTGATGATGCAGGTAGTACAACTGATGTCCCATTGTGGACAACAGTTCTACGTTATTGGTATTCCTGTTCCTGATCATTGCCTTCTCTTGCCAGCAGGCCAATCTCACTCTCTCTGCCAAATCTAACAGCTCCTGCTTTCTGTAACCCATGGTCAAAACATTCCTATCTTTTAAATACTCTCTGATGCTTTTAATCATCCGTTTCTCAGCCATGGCATTACTTAGACTACCTAAACATATACTCAAAATGGCATTGTGGCTTGTTTTGCCCAGCTAGGCACATCGCTATGTTGGTGGTGCATGCGCACAGGTGACTTACAGCAGTGCCACTAGTATCTTCAAATGCGAGTACTTGCTGATGAGGAGCTTGGTCTTGCAAAATGAGCACCTCATCAGCAATTGATGAGGCTTAAAGACAATTAAATCCTTTTAGCACAAGTAAAAGACTGCACTTTAGACCAGGTTTTTGCTAGTCTAAGGCACACATGCTTTCTGGTCACTCTAATATGAATGCTCCAGCTCTGTGCCTAATCACACCTCAATTTTAGACCCACATGAGCCCATGTGCCCACATGAGCACAAGTTAAAGTCATACAGACCCTGACATCCATTGGTGCCAGTGCTTATCCCTGGATACTCCAGTGTAAAGCTGATAAGCATTTTAGGAATCCCCCTGGATGGGACACCAGTTCAGCAAAGGATACTTCCCCAGTCAATACTGGTACCCGTTTACAGCTGGGTGGACTGAGACAATGAAGATAAAGTGACTTGTCCCCGGGTAGAGCAACTGGGACGGAAATCCAGGCATATTTGTAGGCCAACTCCTATCCCACTGAACCACCTGTATGTGCAACATAAGGAATAAAGAAAAGAACAAGATAAATTTGAAGACCGATGCAAGGTTGATATAAAGCAAAATATTAGGAAAAAAAACACAAACTGGCCACATTTCTTCAGAGATTGTATCGCTAATGTGTCAGTGACTATTATAGTACTGGATTTATTTAGATGCTGTTTTGAGTGTATGGTCCTATGTTTAGCTTCATTCAAAAACTAACTTTCCAGAAAGGGTTAATCCCAAACAAAGCAATCATCAAAGTTGAGTCAATCAGAAGTTTGATTGCTAATAACATTTTAGTATGACTAGGGTCATTAAAAAAAGTTGCATTTATCATTTAACACAGAACTTTCAAGACCATTATTGCCTAAAATATGACTGAGGCAATCATTAAGAGATTTTGGTGTGGCTGTTAAGTGCAAATCTACAGTCTTACCACATGATAGTCATGTGCTCCAATGTTCCAATTCTATGAAAACCGCTATGGCTTGTATACAAAGACTATTTTATGGTGTGACAAAGAATTTTATGGATTTAAATTGTATGATTAATACCTGAAAGGATTCACAAGTGGTGCCTTCAACCAAATTATAAGGTTGGCCACATACTGTATTAATGACTGCATCAGGATCCATTTAAAAAAAACCTTTGAAAGTTCAACTTTTCAAAAGTGTAAATTTTAAAAAGGCTCCAAAACATCTGGCATTTTATAAAAAAAAAATAGGAATATAAAATAGAAATTAGTATTTTGACATTTGAATTTTGATCATGCACTCGTATTGGAGCACTACTCTACTAATGTGTGCATGTGTGAAATCAACTGGTGCCGAAATCCAGAATTGTGACACCCTCAGGCATTTTTAGGACAAAGTTGGCAACCAGTTTTACTTTGTCAATTTGGGTGTGCTGAATTCAGATATGCAATATGGCAAGCTCTACCTGACCTCTGTCGACCTCTAGAGGTCATTGAACTTTGTGACCCTAAGCGCCCCATTGGAACCTAGTTTCTCAGCTTCATAAGCAATCAAATGGAATTAAGTGATAAATAAACTGAATTTACCGATCAATCTACGTTCCGATCCTCACCTATGGTCATGAGATTTGGCTCATGACCGAAAGAACGAGATCGCGAGTACAAACGGCCGAGATGAGTTTCCTCCGCAGGGTGGCTGGGTGCTCCCTTAGAGATAGGGTGAGGAGCTCGGTCACTCGGGAGGAGCTCGGAGTCGAGCCGCTGCTCCTCCACATCGAAAGGAGTCAGTTGAGGTGGCTCGGGCATCTTTTCCGGATGCCCCCTGGACACCTCGCTGGAGAGGTGTTCTGGGCACATCCCATTGGGAGGAGGCCCCAGGGAAGACCCAGGACACGCTGGAGGACTACATCTCTCAGCTGGCTTGGGAACGCCTTGGGGTTCCCCCGGAGGAGCTGGGGGAGGTCTGGGCGGCTTTGCTTGAGCTGCTGCCCCCGCGACCCGACTCCGAATAAAGCGGAAGAAAATGGATGGATGGATAAACTGAACAAATTGTAGAAGAATTTTTAGGTCCTTATTTGAACTATGATGAACTATCAAGTGTCCTGATCCGAACTGTATGTCCTCTGGTTGAACTAGCAGGTGTTCAACCCAAAAAAAGGGCTCTATTAGTCATTCAGTCTGTCAGGGGCTTTCCAAGGCCTTTTAGGTGCTTTCCCGCAGGCCACGTGCAGGGGCCTCAGGCCAGCTGCACCTGTGGCTGAGGCCACGTGCGGGGGGCCTCAGGCCAGCTGCACCTATGGCTGAAGGTCTTTTAAAAAAATCAGTTGTAAATCCTTCACGTTTTAATGGGAGCGTTTGTCACATTGAAATAATGGCCTAACACCTGCTTAGGGTTCACTAGAGGACGCTTCCAATAGAAAACCATGTCTTGGGAATGAAATAAATAAAAAAGTCGAAGGAGGAGCGATGCCCGCGGGTCTCCAATAAATAGATGAGCGCGGTTGTCACTTATTCAGTCTCTCTAGAGGACTCAGTTTGTCTAAGCTCTGTGTCAAAGGCTTAAATAAACTTAAAAACTCTGTGCATTTTATCTTGCTTAAGGCTGAATTATTCTAAAGTGTTGTGTCCTTTTCTAGCATATCACTTGCAATTAGTTTGTGTTATCTAAAAGAAGACATCCCGAGAAGACTAAAGACGAGCCACGTCAGAACTTGGCGAGCCAGCTTCAGGAGGGTCCAGGGGCATTCCGGCAGCCTGGGGCAGTCCAGCTCATCCCTCCAGACCGTAAATAACAGTGATCACGACTAAAAGGTAAGCAGAAACCTTTTATAACTTCTGCACGATCTGGAGGAGTGAGTCGGGATTTCCGCCCAAGTTGACAGGTGATATTTTTAATTGCCTCTTACCCAAAAGAACCTGGACTAAGAAAATTGATAAGAGACTAAAAAAAGATAAGATTGAAAATTATCAGGCCTTGTAGATAAAATGCTCAGAAGGTGTGTGTGTTCCCGGGAAAAAGAATGTCTGTGTGAGTGAAAGGTCAGGAATGTTCATGAACTCTGGTGCGGAAAAGAGTGCGTGGAGAACTAACCTGGATGCTTGGGGAATAACTGGTGTTGAAATTCGTTACTAACGTGCCGGCTGATAGCATGCGCTGTAGGGGTTAATTTAGGGGAGTATACTGACAAATAGATACAAGGTAATACAAGGTTATTTAAAGAGTTTAACAGAGACTGAAGTGAAATAAGTGAGAAAAAGAGTTTAACAGAGAATACGTGCAGAGGAAGCACAAGATAAGCGCCTGAGGGGGCGCAGTAGAAATACCGTACGTGATAAAAAGAGAAAAGTGCAAAGTAGCACAGCTGACAGTAAGTAAAAGAGCTCAATAAAGGACGTAATTTTTTATGAAAAGAGAAAAACTATAAAAAAAATAAAATAAAATAAATAGAGAGTTAGTGCAGAATACATGAGAATTAATGAAGCAGAAAATAGTGCAGTAAGGCACCAAATACACGCTTGTGGGGCGTGGGAGAAGAATAAGTAATTAAGTACACAGTAATATGTGTTTTTTATAAGAAAAGAAAAAGAGAGTATTTTCAGTGCAAAGGCACATTAAGCTCACGAGGAGCTCAGTAAGTGAAGAAAAAAAAGTAGAAGAAAGTGCAGAAAGGCACAGGATACGCACGCGAGGCGCGGTAAGGTGTAGAAATAAATGAAATATTGTATGCTCAGAAAGGAGCTGGTGAAAAATAATATATTAAGCACAGGATACGCACGCGAGGCGCGGTAAGGCGTAGAAGTAAATGAAATATTGTACGCTCAAAGAGGGCTTGTAAAAAAAAAATAATATATGAAGTTGCTGGCAGCGCCGGAGAAGCTGTCTAACGTGAAGAAGAGATACATGCTTAAACAGAACACATTGGTGTTAAGTGAATAAAAAGGTTGTTTAAAGCTGCGGAGTGAAAAGTGGCAGAAGTCTAGATAGAGATATATAGAAAGTTGTTTTTAATAATTTTTGTGTATAAAGCTTTTGAAGATTGGTGTGTGGGAGAGCGGGGAGTTGCAGGCAAAGCTGTGAGGGCTTGCAGGCTGGCTGACATACAAGATTAATGTGAAAGAGTACGAGGAGGAGGTGTTTAGACCCAACAGAAGGACTTGGGAGGTGCATGACAGGCAGAGAGGAAAGTGTGAAACAGAGACAGTGAAGAAAAAGACAGGAGAAAAGACTGCTATGTAAATACAGAGAAGGTAGATATTATTTCAAAGAAAGAAAACTAATAAACAAACATAGCAGAAAAAGACAAGAAGCAGAAAGTTAAAAAATTAGAAGGAAAATAGAAAGTCGGGAGCAAAGACATTAGGAAGTGTTAGGGTTGTAAGAGGATTAAATAAATAAAATTGGTTATAAATCAAAAGAGATAAAGCTTAGATTATAGTGAAAAAGCTGACAGACTGATCAATGCTTGGGACAGTCATTGATGGGAGACTTAAGTGATGATGAAATAATACTCCCAGAACATTACTTGACTGACGGAGACATCGAAACCCAGGGAATCAGGACACATTTTTGGCTGGAAAGGACCTATTTTGACAGGGTAGGAGCAGAACATTGGCAGGACGAACAAGAGATCAATCAGAAATTATGGCAGATTACTAAGGTAATCAATCTGAAGCAAAAGAAAGAACAATTCCCTCTAATTAATTGGGAGCTGCTGATAAGACGTCTGTGGCATCAGGGTTTAACCCCGTGGCTGGAGCTGCTTTGTGCTGATCCTAATAAAGAAATTAGCATACCATTAAATAATTTAATAACACTGCCAACCGATCCAGGTGAAGAACTGTTTCCTAGGTTGACTCTGACTGTGGTCCCAAGGAAGGTTCGGTGGGAAACAGGTAAATTTTCATATTTAGTTAAAGAAAAAGAAGACGGGCATAACAGTTGGAAATTTAATCCTTTTAAGGGTTTAAAATACAAAACAGGTGTTACAGCCGGCAAGTTATTGGTCTGGATCAGGACAGCCCCTGAGGGACTACCAGAACACCATAGAAACACCTCACATAGCGTTTGTCAGGGTTACATGGGTAACTCTCAAGGTCAAGGTCGGGAAAGTACCCCGCTAGACTTAATACTAAGAAAATATCCAGGAAAACGCACTAAGGCCAACCAATGTATAAGAAAGTGGCACAAAAGGTCACATGGGGGCAGGCAATGGCCTTTGGAGGGATCATTTGATCCGGTGATGTGTGAAGCAGTTGCGGTAGAAATACAGAAAAAAGAAATTAAAGATCAGCAGAAGAACGTAAATAACAACAAAAAACGCACTGAAGAAAAAGAAGTTTTGGCCTTGTTCAAGCAGGAAGCACAGAGGCTACAGCAGAAAAGAGAAAAAATGACAGAGGAAAGATCCAAAGACACTAAAGCCAGTGCACCAAGCTGGGAAGCAGAGCCACCCCCATATAAACGTCATGATATGGGAAAGACAGCTGGACAATTTGTATTAGGAACTCGTGAAGAGGACCAAGGCATGGATGTGGAGGGCAAATTCACACTGACACTAAAAGCTCGAGAGCCACAAGGAGACAGGTCCTCAGTCTGTCAAATGGATCATACAAGGTCTCCAAGTCCGAAAGTAAGTAGTCGCTCACCACGACCAGCAGGGGGGGCCACAAATAACAGTGACACGGAGGCAGACGAGGATAAAGAGAGAGACCTGAAGGCTCCGCCTGTACATCGAGGTCCACTGAAAACCGTCCCCTCCCACCATAAGTCAGCCAACTGGACGTTCACAGGCTATAGAGGCTCCGAAGAGTGGCACAAGAGCTTCTGTGACACACTGGATCTGGCCAGAAGAGATAATGAAGAACTAGCTGAGCAGCTTCGGCTAGCGAAGGAAAGAATACAAAGACATAGGGACGCCGAGGAAAGAAGAATATTACAACAATCGACGCCCAATCAAGGGAATCACATTATAGAGCCACCCACCCGAAAAATTTCTGGTGAGATCGTCATTGAGAGTGCAAAAGAGGCCCGACTCAGGCAAAGACAACAATGTGTAGCCAAAGACATAGCGGCTTTAGAACAGAATATAACCAACTGGATAGACTGCCTGGAACCAGTCAGTCGCACTCGATCTGGAAGACAGTATGGAGCCCCCACAGAAGAAGAGGAGGACGAAGACCTCATATGCCCATTGGTGGTCAGAAATGGTCATCATGTGTATACCCCATGGAGCTGGACAGACATGGTGGGGCTGGCCAACAGGCTGCCAGACATCACCCAAGGAGCTGGGAGATGGATAACTGCCTTAGAAGAAGGCACTGCAGGGGTAACCTTGTCTTTAGGTGACATAAAAGCCTTGCTAATGCATGTCATGGGAAAACATGACACTGAAGAATTAGCAGGAAAGGTTGGACTAACACAAATGATGGGCACTAATCAACATGATGAAGTCCCCTTTAATCGCTATAGAAACTCCATGTGGGAAGGACTGAGAAGAAAGTACCCTGAGGTCTTGGATCCCTCTAAATTGGATGATGAGGAGTGGACACCTGAAGAGTGCCCAAAGAAGTTCCTGCACCGATTCCAGAAGAGATGGGCGGAGGAAACAGGAAATGCATGGAACCATTCTCCAGCAACTGAAATCCTGTTTAAAATAACTGTAAAAAAGGCTCTACCAGATGAGCTTCAGAAAGCCCTAGATGGAGTCGTGGGACTATCAAAAATGAATTGGGCTTTATACTCTGAGCATATTTGTCACCATCTTGAAATCTACAAGAAAGAAAAACAAAAAGAAGAAGATGCAGCAAAATCCCTGATGAAAAAATTGGTGCAGATGCAGTTGGGAGAGCTAGTCAAGAAAGAAAAAACAAAGACCCAGGCACCAATGATGACCCCTGTTCCTTCTGAGTCGGCAAGCACAGGCCCTACGGCGAACACTGCTGCCACCATACAGGCACCTGTGGTAACAGCCACACAGAGCCCCCAAGGAGCAGCAGGAAGCACTCCTACAGGAGAAGTCTCAGCACCAGTGGAGCATCACTATCACTACCATAGCACTGGCACACCCAGAAATGGACCCACCTACAGTCATGGGTGGAGAGGAGAGTCACGGAACTTTCAAGGTCAAAGAGGAGGGTGGCGAAGAGGATCTCGCCAACCTTCATTTGGAAGCAGATTCCAAAACTCAGCTCCCAGGGACAGTCAAGCGGGACCGCCTATGGGATCAACACCCCCAATAGGGGATCAACCCTCTAATGAGTGTTGGAGCTGTGGACAACCTGGACATCGAATGAGAAATTGTCCGGCCCGACCTTGGGTTGGACCCTCTGTCTATTGGCAATAGGGGGGCCTAGAGAAGACAGAGGGGGAAACGGTGGCATTGGCTATTTCGATGATACCTAAGGAAGAGCCAACCGTCACCGTTAATATACAAAACAGAGAATTCCCTTTCATGGTGGATACAGGGGCAACATACTCTTGCATAGGGAAAATGGGCGCTCATCTCCCCCTCTCTGGGTCTGTAATTAAGACCATCGGCTTCTCTGGGAAAACTCAAATAATACCTTTTACACGCCCACTTCCCGTAACGATTGCAGGAAAAACAATTGAAGCACCCCTGTTATACTCACAAAATACACCTGTGAATTTGCTGGGAAGAGACATTTTATGTAAGCTACAAACCCAGATAGTGTGTACCCATCAAGGACTGCAAATACACTTTCCTGACGAAGCACTCACCAACATTATGGTGCTTATGGACATGGAAAACAAGGTCCGAACTGTGCAACCCATGGTATACTGGCTGAAGTTACAACCAGAAAATTCAAATCTCCAACTGGAATGGGAAAAATGGAAGCCCTGGGCAGAACAACACTATGAAGCAGTATATACACCTAGTTTACCTTTACATGTCACTCTGATGTTCGATGCCAAACAAGAACAGGCTGACTATGCATGCTGCTGGGATGCATTGAAAGTCCACAAGTACATCTGTCAAAAGACCAGCAGTTTGTACGAATTAACTTAAAAGTAAATGATGAGGCTATAGCTCAAAACGTGGAGCTCAATCCTAGACCAGAGGGACAGATGGTGTTATCGGCCCAACAAGAGAAATTGTTAGAGCAAATACCACCAGTGGTGTGGTCCAAAAGCAAAACAGATGTAGGACTAGTAAAAACAGCCTTACCAGTAAAAATAAAAGTAAAACCGGGAGCAAAACTGCCTCACCAAAGGCAGTATCCATTAAAACCTCAGGCTATTGAAGGCATAAAACCAGTAATTAAGGGACTAATGGCAGCTGGAGTTTTAATAAAAACTGCAAGCCCATGCAATACTCCTATCTATCCTATCCCTAAAAACAATACCAAAGAGTATCGGGTGGTACATGATCTGCGTCCTATCAATGCAATAATAGAAATGGATGCACCTATAGTACCTGATCCGCATACTATACTATCAAGCATCCCTGCTGGAGCAAAATGGTACACAGTAATCGATCTGTGTTCAGCCTATTTAAGTGTGCCTGTGCACCCAGACTCACAACATTTGTTTGCATTCACATTTCTGGGACAACAGCTAACGTATACACGGCTACCTCAGGGACTGAACCTGTCCCCAGCTATTTTTAACAAAGTGCTGGCTGAAGATTTACAACACCTTGACATACCCAGTACATTGGTGCAATATATGGATGATCTCCTTATTGCATCAGAGACTCAAGAACAGTGTGAAAAAGATTCATTAATTGTATTGCATGCATTGGCAGATGGAGGTCATAAAGTAAGTAAGGACAAATTGCAGTTCTGCAAACAACAAGTAGAATACTTGGGAAGACAGTTGTGTGGGACCACGCGATGTATAGCCCCAAGCCAAGTGGAGGCTATAATCAAGGCTCCCAAACCCCAAACAGTGGGACAGATGCTTTCATTCCTTGGGATGGCAGGGTACAGTCGGCCGTGGATTTGTGATTATGCTATAAAAACTGCACCTTTGCGTGCCATGATTAGAGCAGTGGGGCAAACAAGCAATGCAGCTCTCCTCGTCTGGACAGATGAGGCAACGGGAGCTTTTGAGGCCCAAAAACAGACATGCAATCTGCTCCCGTGTTAGGTAACCCAGATTATGGGAAACCTTTCCATTTGTATGTTACTGAAAAAGCTGGATATGCATGTGCTGTACTAATGCAGGAAACAAATGAAGGAAAACAACCATTGGCCTATTATAGTACCAAGCTTGACAACATTGAAACAGGATTGCCACCATGCTATCAGGGTCTAGCAGCAGCTGCCTTTGCATTTCAAAAATCATCATCCATAATCATGGGACATGCAGTAACGTTGTACACGTCGCATCAGTTACATGCCCTGCTAACCAGTCAACGTTTTGTCTTAACACAAGCTAGACGCACTGGATATGAAGTTGTGTTGTCCGCCCCAGAAATAACAATACAACGTTGTCACACGGTGAATCCTGCCACCAAATTGACCACACCGTTAGATGGTACTCCACATAACTGTGTGGCAGAGACAGAGAAATTTTTGAGAGCCAGAGAACATTTGTATAATCACGCCATAGATGCAGATCTAACCCTGTTCGTGGACGGCTCATGCTTTCGGGATGCCGCGGGATTGCATGCGGGTATGGGGATTGTTAAACTAAACACGGATGGCGAAACCTTTGAATTACTGGAGTCCCAAGGAATTGATCAGCCTTGTTCAGCCCAACTGGCAGAAATCAAAGCCTTAACTATGGCTTGCCAGATAGCTAAAGATCAACGTGTTAATATCTACACAGACTCAGCCTACGCTTATGGCGTATGTCATGTACATGCAAACATTTGGAAACAAAGGGGATTCCTGAGAGCAGATGGCACCCCTGTCACTCATGGAGAAGCGATTTCCCAACTGTTACAAGCTCTCCAATTACCGTCTGAGGTAGCCATCATTAAATGTGCAGGTCATCAAAAGAATAATAACATCATAGCTCAAGGTAACAACCTAGCAGATGACGCAGCTCGCAAAGGAGCACAAGGAGAAAATATGTTTCCCCTGCTAGCCATCCAAGATTGTGCCCCACTGGTTTCACTTGACGCACTGATAGTGGCTCAAAGTAGGGCCAGTGGAGAAGAAAAACGAATGTGGGTTAAACGAGGCGCTATTGAGACACGCAGTCAGGGGCCAGCGGACAAGCTGTGGCGCAGTAGTCATGGACATTTTGTGTTATCCACCAATTTATTACGACATGCAATCATTTGGGCCCACGGACCCGATCATTGTTCGTGAGTCCAAATTATGAACAAACTAAAAGCTGTCTGGTGGTCACCATATATGGCAGCTACAGTGGACCGTTTGTTGAATGAGTGTGAGGTATGTGCACAGTACAATGTCCGGAAATCATTCACAGCCCCTTTAGCCCACATTCCGGTCCCTGATGGGCCATTCAGACATCTTATGATGGATTTCATAGACATGGGAGCTGAAAACCGAGTTAAACGAATGAGATATGTTTTGGTAGTGATATGCAGATTCAGCCGATGGATTGAGGCAGTAGCCTCTGCAAATCAAGACCATAAAACGGTAGCCAAATTTCTGTGCCGAGACGTCTTTCCAAGATTTGGCATTCCAGATACTATCTCATCTGACAACGGTAGGGCTTTTGTAGCCAAGGTTACACAAGAAACATTCAAACAATTGGGTATCAAACAGAAGTTTGGGTGTGTTTATCACCCTCAATCAAATGGGGCGGTGGAACGGGCTAATGGCATTTTAAAGAACAAACTAGCAAAAATCATAGCAGACAGCAATGGCAAACTAACCTGGCTGGATGCATTGCCGCTTGCTTTATTGTCAATGCGCTCACAAACTAACCGACTAACCCATTTGACACCATTTGAAGCTCTTACAGGTCGGCCGATGCCTATTCCATACCTGAGAGGACCCTACGAAGGACCATCGCTGGAGCAGCTACAAGACGAATGGCATAATTATCTGAGACAGTTAACCCAAATACACAAAACTATCTTTTTGCAGGTCAAAGGTGCTACAGAAGACAGAGAAGCAGAGATTCCACTTGAAAATCAGAGCATCCAGCCTGGTGATCTGGTTTACGTCAAAGTGTTCAAAAAGAAGTGGGACAGGCCCCGCCGAGAAGGTCCTTTTAAAGTTATTCTTGCCTCACGTACAGCAGTCAAAGTAGACGGTAAGGACACTTGGTTTCATTTAAACCACTGCTGTAGGGTTGGTGGCCCAGCGCCCCTGCGGCCTCGGCAAGCTCGTCTTGGCAGAGCCGCCGGGCCAAGGGGGGAAGCAAGAGAAGCCAGAGACCCTACAGCAGCACAGAGGGACGGCCACGCCTCCCTGCAGCCAGAAGAAGCACCGAGGGAAGGCCACGCCTCCCTGCAGCCAGGCGAACACCGGCCAAGGCGCTCACAGAGACTGATTGAACAAAGACGACGCACAGCTTCAGAGAGTAGTGGATCCCTGCCAGATAGAGCAGCGACAGACTCAGATGCAGACTCAGAAACAACTGGAGACGCAGGCCAACAGACAGACAGAAATACAGACCGACAGATAGACAGGCCACAGGAGACATCAGACTCGGACAGCAACTTAGATTTACCGACAGAAGAACCACAGGAAGTACAACCCAGACAAAGCACAGATACACCACACATCCCTAGTGACAGCTCATCTAGTGACGGCTCACTCAGTAGCACATCTAGTAGCACATCTCAACAGTCACCAGAACAATGATTAAGGAATTATTCAAGGGATTGACAATACTACTGGTGGTCAGTATGGGAGAAAATAGACATCCAAAACATACAACGAACTGTGCCGTGGCCATGGCCGCAATAGCAGCTAAACAAGGTATTCTAAACACAGGAAAAACATATAATTTGGTATACATTAAATCAAAAGCGTACAAGAACATAGGAATACAGGGAAAGCTGGGGGATTCGGGGTTACTCCAAAAATCCGTTCTAGGTTCCAGGAGGTGCAGTGGATTAATTACTTGTGGTATAACCAGCAAAGATACCTGAACTGGACATTGGCAGCAGTAGGAGCCTTAACCGAACAACTGCACGCCACCTCGCTAATGACAATGCAAAATAGATTAGCTATCGAGATGATGATGGCTGATGAACAAGGAGTTTGTATTATGATCAAAGCCACCGAATGTTGCACAGCTATTCCCATGCGTACAGGGGAAGACGGAAATTTGACAGAGCTCTTAATCACACTTGAAGAGATGCAACAGGAACTGTTAAGTAACTCCATAGGAGGGAGAAATGAAACTGACGATTCTGGATACATTGTAGGGAATGGAATGAATATTGGCCCACTATTTTCACTGTTTGGGACTCTAAGGAGAGGGTGGATATCATGGAAAGACTGGTTATACCAGATAGGTGTAGTCTTGGCACTAACAGGGGTGGCGGTCTTGCTGGTAATATGTTGTGGTATTCCCTTGATAAAATTTCTGGTCAATAAATTGATTTCATCCACAGTAGGACAGCTCCCACTGTTAGCCATCCAAGCCCTAGAAGAAAGCACAAACGAAACAGACAGAGAACCAGAATATATGGAAATGGATGAAATACCAATTATCCTCCCCGACAGCCCCCAGCTCCCTAATATTGTGGCGTATACCCCAGATAGGGAGGACTGGGATGGACCGTGCTTGGTGATATTGTAGACGAGGAAGAAGACATGCACGCACATTTACATTCACACACATGTACCCACAAAAATGAGGGATAGGATAGACAATATCTGAAAGAATGACATGGAGCTGTAATAATGAACGTATATGTATATTACTAGGACACAGGAGTATGGCTGAGAGACCAGACTCCCCTGATCAGGGACCTATGCCTGATCTGCCTCTATCAAGTCTGATTGGACTCTCAGAACTGTTTGGAAAAGAGGATATACAGGAGGGATGGTCGAGACATGATTGGTCACCACAGCCGCCTTCCATCCAGCAGCTAAACCAGTTGGCAACAGAAGGATCTTCATCGTTCCAGCACCTGGCGATGACGGCTTCACAGAATCTGCCTGCAGCAAGAGTCGGCCCGAGGACTCCACCATCACCTGAAGGACCCTTTGGACTCAGGAACACACCCCTTCCGCAGATGCCATGGAGACAGTCACATGTGCCAGTGGCAACGATACCCTCCAGGGGAGGCAGCCAAGGTCGGCCATATGCAGCAACCGCCTGAGTGCATTCTAGACCCAATTCACTGCTAGGACCTGTCCCCAGCTTTCCACCCCCAAGGCAGGAGAGATATTCTGATCAGCCCAGTACCTCTGGAGGAGGATCAGCAGGGGTGGACCTTAGTCGAACTCACCCACCAGGACAGAGGGGAGCTTTGTACAGGCTGCTAAATGCCCAGAGTGTCCCAACCACTTGCCTGTGCGACATCAACAATACTCCCCCCACACACGAAATGCCTTCCCCCTTGTACTTCCTGTCCCCTGGACTGCACAACCTTAATCTGGTCATGGTCACCCCACAGGACATGGCAATCTTGGTTCGAGAGCTTCGTCTTCCACAAGAGTCTGTTCCAAAAACCTTGGAGCAGCTCCTGCCCCTCACAAATCACATTCCCCATGAGCTATTTGAGGAAATCATGCCACAACTAAGTCAGACAGCTGCATACCTATTCAGGATACACCGTGACAATGCCAACATCTCTTGTGCTCAGGAGGGCCTCCATACTCAACTGTGTGGTCTTCAGTCTAGTATGGACATGCTAGCCAGTATGATGGAGCATATGGAGAGGGAACAGCTAGGGCTGGCCACCACCACCCTGAATGTGGGCAAGAATTCTCTGGGGGCCCTGTACAACCTGGCCAAGCAGCACAAGGAGCTGGAAAGATCCATCAGAGAACTGCACGACTGTCTGAAAGCCAGAATTCCTGATCTTTCCCCCACTACCCCTGAAAGGCCAACCTCCCCATATTCCCCAACTTCTCCCAAAACTTCAGACGCTGAGTAAATGCTGAGGAGCACGGACTGACGTAATGGCACTGAAAACGGACTATGATCTTGGTTCTTGAGTTTGAATTGCGGACTGGTTTCAGAAATCTGAGTGTAAATAAAAACAAAGAAGGATATATGTTAGTAACGAAGGTTGGGTAAATGTCTGTCCTTACCATCATCTGCGTAACACAGATAAAGCTAAATGCGTACACATAGATATCACATTGCAAAGTTATAAAAAGGGGACCCTTACACGGCGTGTTTGTAGATTTAGTAGTAAAGATGCACCATAGGGACCCCTTTTTCTTAAATTATAGCATGCCTCAAGAGACATGCATCGCCTAAATTTGGCGTCTGGCCAAAAAAGGGCATTAGAAAACAAGCTGAAAAAGAAGAAAAACAAAGTGAAGAATGTTGAGAAATGGCCTATAATGAAAACCATTATATGATTGACTAAGGCAAATGACTTAAGGACGGACATGAAGGGAAACCATTTATTGTGTTTATCATTTAACTAGATATAGCTGCGCTAACCTTAGAATAGTTTCTTGATTGGTTGACTAAATAGTGGTAACGTAGGGGTTATTTGATGCATTTAAATAATAAATGTGTGACGCTTTAACAAAATAATATGTAGAACCAAGTATAATGGGTTGGAGCCTCTGGTTGAGTGAGTCAATAGATGCCAGAAGATGATTGGTTGCACTGATGTCAATGTAAAGCCTTTACTTTGCCATGATTAAGAAGTTGCTGTAACTTGTTTTATGTGGCCATTTTAAGTGCCTTGAATTACACCAAAACTCAATGTTTGAATGTCACCTTGCGTTGATATAATCCAGCTAATTGCTCACCTTGTGCCTTAGTATGTAGGTTCACCTGCACTTCAATATATTTACCGTGTGAAGTATCACTGATATTCATATCCGCACCAGAGTTATCAGTAAGTCGAGTGATGTGTTTTTCTTTTTTATTGCAATGCACAAATGAGGATGTCTTGTCAGTAAACAACCCAAGAGTATAATTGATGTAATGGGACTCTTTCGAGTCCCAGAGGAGGGACTGTAGAAGAATTTTTAGGTCCTTATTTGAACTATGATGAACTATCAAGTGTCCTGATCCGAACTGTATGTCCTCTGGTTGAACTAGCAGGTGTTCAACCCAAAAAAAGGGCTCTATTAGTCATTCAGTCTGTCAGGGGCTTTCCAAGGCCTTTTAGGTGCTTTCCCGCAGGCCACGTGCAGGGGCCTCAGGCCAGCTGCACCTGTGGCTGAGGCCACGTGCGGGGGGCCTCAGGCCAGCTGCACCTGTGGCTGAAGGTCTTTTAAAAAAATCAGTTGTAAATCCTTCACGTTTTAATGGGAGCGTTTGTCACATTGAAATAATGGCCTAACACCTGCTTAGGGTTCACTAGAGGACGCTTCCAATAGAAAACCATGTCTTGGGAATGAAATAAATAAAAAAGTCGAAGGAGGAGCGATGCCCGCGGGTCTCCAATAAATAGATGAGCGCGGTTGTCACTTATTCAGTCTCTCTAGAGGACTCAGTTTGTCTAAGCTCTGTGTCGAAGGCTTAAATAAACTTAAAAACTCTGTGCATTTTATCTTGCTTAAGGCTGAATTATTCTAAAGTGTTGTGTCCTTTTCTAGCATATCACTTGCAATTAGTTTGTGTTATCTAAAAGAAGACATCCCGAGAAGACTAAAGACGAGCCACGTCAAAATGGCCATTTTATATCAATTGTTTGGTGCTGAATTAATTTTTTTCATTTTCAGAATTCTATATGACCTCTAGTGACCTCTGGGGGTCATTGACCTTTATGACAAAGAACAGCAACCTGAAAACAGATTCTTGACTTCATAAATCAATTAGCTGCAGTAATATGATGTATGAAATAGGAAATTGGTCTTATTTTGTCAATCTGGATATACTTAATTCAAGTTTTCTATGTGGCAAAAAGACATGCATATGTGCAATGGTCTACGTACTTGTGCTTTCATACTGAAACATGAATGAATGCTACATCAATCCTACTTCAGTTTTAGAATCTATATTTCTTAAGTTCTTTTGCAGAATCTTGACAACCATAATTTGACATCAGTGTACAACCATATTTACTCTACTATGTTTCTGCAAACATTGCCAGAAGTGTGGTAATGACAGTACACTGGAGTTTGTTTCTTGCAGATGCAGTTCTTCCTTTGACACTGATTGTTGACTACAGTTATATAAATTATGTTCCCACAATTAGAAATTACACAGTTCACAAATTAGACATTTCACATTTCATTGCACCCTTATAAACAGTTTCTATCTTGCACTTTTCAATTCTCTGTTGCACTTATCACAAGGTTAGATTGTTCACCTTTAACTCTGATTAATATGACTTGAGCAAAAGGCTCAAATGAGGCAAAAATTTAGGAAAAAGAAAAGAACTAAATAAAACACACAACAAACACTGCAACCGAGCCACAAACAATAGCAGCATGCGAAGCAAATAAACCAATAAAATAGGAAAAACAAAACATGCAGCAAAAAGGCAAACGGCAACAAAACAAACATAAAATTAGGGTAAGCGGAACTCACCCAAAGGGAGTAGAACCCTTACTCAGACATACAGTGGTATGTAAAAGTTTGGGCACCCCTGATGATTTCCATGATTTTCCTTTATAAATAATTGGTTGTTTGGATCAGCAGTTTCAGTTAAATATATCATATAGTAGAGGAACACACTGATATTTGAGAAATGAAATGAAGTTTCTAGTATTTACAGAAAGTGTGTAATAATTGTTAAACAAAATTAGGCAGGTGCATAAATTTGGGCACCCAAAAAAAAAACAACAAAAAAAAACATCAATATTTAGTAGATCTTCTCTTTGCAGAAATAACAGCACCTAAATGCTTCCTATAGCTTCCAATGAGAGTCTGGATTCTGGATGAAGGTATTTTGGACCATTCTTCTTTGCAAAACATCTCCAGTCAGGTTTGTTGGTTTCCGAGCATGGACAGCCCGCTTAAAATCACACCACAGATTTTCAATAATATTCAGGTCTGGGGACTGAGAAGGCCATTCCAGAACATTGTACTTGTTCCTCTGCATGAATGCCTTTGTAGATTTTGAGCGGTATTTAGGGCCGTTGTCTTGTTGAAAGATCCAGCCCTGGCGCAACTTCAACTTTGTCACTAATTCATGAACATTGTTCTCAAGAATCTGCTGATGTTGACTGGAATCCATGTGACCCTCAACTTTAACAAGATTCCCAGTAACCGCACTGGCCACACAGCCCCACAGCATGATGGAACAACCTCCAAATTTTACTGTAGGTAGCAAGTGTTGTCTTGGAATGCTGTGTTCTTTTTCCGCCCCTTGTTATGTCCAAATAACTCAGTTTTAGTTTCATCGGTCCACAGCACCTTATTTCAAAATTAAGCTGGCTTTCCAAATGTGCTTTAGCATACCTCAAGCGACTCTGTTTTTGGTATGTACGTAGAAAAGGCTTCCTCTGCATTACTCTCCCATACAGCATGTCCCTGTGCAAAGTGCACTATATAGTTGAAAGATGCACAGAGACTATCTGCAGCAAGATCATGTTGTAGGTCTTTGGAGCAGGTCTGTGGGTTGACTATGACTGTTCTCACCATCCTTCGCTTCAGCTTATCTGAGATTTTTCTTGGCCTGCCACTTCAGGCCTTAACTGGTACTATGCCTGTGGGCTTCCATTTCCTCACTATGTTCCTCACATTGGAAACTGGCAGCTGAAATCTCTGAGATAGCTTTTTGTACCCTTCCCCTAAACCATGATATTGAACAATCTTTGTTTCCATGTTGCCACTAATTACAAGAGATGCAAAGAGGAGAAACACTTGCAAATGGCCACCTTAAATACCCTTTCTCATGATTGGATTAACCTGTGTAAGGAGGTCAAGGGTCAATGAGCTTACCAAATCAATTTTGTGTTCCAATAATTAGTGGTAAATGTATTCAAATCAGTAAAATGAAAAGGGTGCCCAAATGTATGCACCTGCCTGTTTAGATAATTATTGCAGACTTTCTGTAAATACTAATAACTTCATTTCACTTCTCATATATTACTGTGTTTGTCTGCTATATGATATATTTAACTGAAATTTCTGATCCAAACAACCAATGATTTATAAAGGAAAATCATGGAAATCATTAGGGGTGCCCAAACTTTTACATACCACTGTATTAATTAGGTAATGTGAATCCAGCCCCATGCGTGTGCAATAACCGCACTATTAGAGGGCACAACGCTTCTGAGAAGCAATGCGCACACAGCTATTGGAAGTCAGACAAACCAATGTGGAGAAAACAACGGCCCCCTTAATAGGAGGTGGTGACTCAAATGTGCGTTGCGCGCACCGTGGTTCCTCGTTCCTAAACGAGAAACATGAGTATGAATAAAAAAAATCACTACTGCATTAACCCTGCCTGTGTGGTTAGCATCTTACCTGTGAAGGCGCACGCACCCACAGACAGCAGGAGGAGGGGGAGAACCGCGGAGGAATTTACGGCGAGGTCCCGTAACAACCCAGGCTGGGAGAAAGGCCCGATCCCACGGCACGTGACCGTCAGCATGCACACCCAACAAATAGGAGGGAAACACACACACAGGCCAGACCGCTGCCCTAGAAGAAATGACTGAAACACATTGCTTTATGAAGCTGAGAAACTAGGTTCCGATGGAGCGCTTAGAGTCACAAAGTTCAATGAGGGCAACAGAGGTCAGATAGAGCTTGGCATATTGCAGATTTGAATTCAGCACACCCAAATTGACAAAGTAAGACTGGTTGCCAACTTTTTCCCAAAAATGCCTGAACCTTTCTAAATATCCACATTTTCTATTACGGCACCAGTCTAAATGTTTGTAAGGAAAGACTTCTTCAAAGCGTAAGAGGTAACTGAGTCCGAGGGTCTAAAACAGGGCACAGCTGTTCACATAGCCTTGTCCCCTGGCCTGGCCCTCTCTCTCTGAAGGCCCAGGCCCAAGCACCCCTGGAGATCTCTGGGTAATAATGCAGTGGTCACACCAGCCCAGCTCCTGACTGACATTTCAGGCAACCTGGGGGAGCCTCTTAAATGAAATTCAACAGAGAGACAACAAACATAAACTGTCACAAACTCTGACAAACCAGCCTTGTGTCATAGTTTATTTGTACTTTTATTTAGTTCATTATTGCAAAATCAAAAGAAAGCCTGGGCTTTACAGCCTTTATAACACAGGACACCCCGGCTATATCTTCCACTAGGCACAAAGGTGCAGTGCAATGGTCATATGGAAGTGTGCAGGTGACCCAGACTCTTTCAATCACAAATCTACTTATGCTCATGTGTGCACTCATGGGACTGTTGGTCTCAAAATGAGGTTTGATCAGGTGTAGTGCCTTTGTAGTGATGTCATGTGGCAGAAGAAAGCAATTGCACCATATATTTGCAAAAACTTCGTCTAAAGTGCAGCACACTCAAGATTTTTTTGTTTGTTATTTACAAGGTGTCATATTCAGATACAGTGAGGAAAATGATTATTCGAACACCCAGCGGTTTTGCAAGTTCTACCACTTAGAAATCATGGAGGGGTGTGAAATTTTCATCTTAGGTGCATGTGCACTGTGAGAGACATAATCTAAAAAAAAAAAAAAAAAAAAAAAATCTGGAAATCACAATGTATGATTTTTTTTATAATTTATTTGTATGTTACTGCTGCAAATAAGTATTTGAACACCTACCAACCAGCAAGAATTCTGGCTCACACAGACCTGTTAATTTTTCTTTAAGAAGCCCTCTTATTCTGCACTCTTTACCTGTATTAAATGCACCTGTTTGAACTTGTTACCTGTATAAAAGACACATGTTCACACACTCAATCAATCACATTCCAACCTGTCCACCATAGCCAAGACCAAAGAGCTGTCTAAGGACACCAGGGACAAAACTGTAGACCTGCACAAGGCTGGGATGGACTACAGGACAACAGGCAAGCAGCTTGGTAGAAGACAACAACTGTTATGATTATTTATTAGAACGTGGAAGAAACACAAGATGACTGTCAGTCTCCCTCAGTCTGGGATTCCATGCAAGATCTCACTTTGTGTTGTAAGGATGATTCTGAGAAAGCTCAGACCTACACAGGAGGACCTGGTCAATGACATGAAGAGAGCTGGGACCACAGTCACAAAGATTACATTAGTAACACATGATGCTGTCATGGTTTAAAATCCTGCAGGGCAGCAAGGTCCCCCTGGTCAAACCAGCACATGTCCAGGCCCGTTTGATGTTCACCAGTGACCATCTGGATGATCCAGAGGAGGCATGGGAGAAGATCATGTGGTCAGATGAGACCAGAATAGAGCTTTTTGGAATCAACTCCACTTACCATGTTTAGAGGATGAGAACAACCCCAAGAAAACCAACCCAACCGTGAAGCATGGGGGTGGAAACATCATACTCTGGGGGTGCTCTTCTGCAAAGGGGACATGACGTCTGCACCGTATTGAAGGGAGGATGGATGGGGTCATGTATTGAGAGATTTTGGAAAACAACCTCCTTCCCTCAGTAAGAGCATTGAAGATGGGTCATGGCTGGGTCTTCCAGCATGACAGTGACCCCAAACACACAGCCAGGGCAACTAAGGAGGGGCTCCGTAAGAAGCATTTCAAGGTCCTGGAGTGGCCTGGCTAGTCTCCAGACCTGAACTCAATAGAAAATCTTTGGAGGGAGCTGAAACTCCAAACCTGAAAGATCTAGAGAAGATCTGTATGGAGGAGTAGACCAAAATGCCTGCTGCAGTGTGTGAAAACCTGGTCAAAAACTACAGGAAACATTTGACCTCTGTAATTGCAAACAAAGGGTACTGTACCAAATATTAACATTGATTTTCACAGGTGTTCAAATACTTATGTGCAGCGGTAACATACAAATAAATTACTAAAAAAAAATCATACACTGTGATTTCATTTTTTTTTTTTTTTTTTGATTATGTCTCGCACAGTGGACATGCACCTAAGATGAAAATTTCAGACCATGATTTCTAAGTGGGAGAACTTGCAAAACTGCAGGGTGTTCAAATAATTATTTTCCTTACTGTAGCTTCACATAGGTGGGTTTATGATATACTTACATTCTGACTGAGCACAGGGATGCACAGTTGCTTATCATGTGAACCGAAAGTGCCTCAAGATGGGGCACGCCACAATATACAAATAATGAATGTTTATGAGTTCAATGGTCTGAAGCTTTCACCCAATTAAATATTCATTCCATTGAAAGAATGTAAGAACATTCATTATTTGTTTTATATAATGCCTGAAATAGATCCTTGTCATTTGATATTTTATTAATTTATAAACAACAGAAAAGGGACTTACATTTTGGTGTTCCACTGCTACTAAAGTCCAAATTGTGACGTGTAGTCCAGTGATGCTGTGCACTGACTTCAGACTTCCATTAAAAAAAGAAAAAAAAGACTTTGTGTAGTTCCTCAGTCCAGCCAAAATTCACGTCAGCGTTTCATGTGAACAATTCTTCATGCATCCAGACGGCTTATAGCAGAGTGGATTTTGTGTGTGTGTGTGTGTGTGTGTGTGTGTTACAAGAATTAGCAGTGTCAGTTAGCTCAATCAAATCATCATGTCGTCCCCCGCACGCACGCACACACAGGTAACCGAG
Organism: Thalassophryne amazonica; assembly: GCF_902500255.1. Lineage (NCBI taxonomy): Eukaryota > Metazoa > Chordata > Actinopteri > Batrachoidiformes > Batrachoididae > Thalassophryne > Thalassophryne amazonica. The sequence goes on from NC_047110.1 coordinate 59,771,963, forward strand.
TTGGTTGACTGTGTACGTCCTCAGTCCAGCGAAAAAATATCACGTCAGAAATGAGTCCAGCTTTTCAGGCTTTCTTCCTGCTAACAGCCTCCAGACAGCACAGTGGATTTGTTGTGTGTGTGTGTGTGTGTGTGTGTGTGTGTGTGTGTGTGTCTTACAAGAATTAGCAGCATCAGTTAGCTCAATCAAATTATGTCTCGGGAGAGTCGTCGTCCCCCCCGTGTGCGTGCACAGACACAACCTGGTCGGCGCTTCTGCGTGCATGTACTACCAAAAAAAGACTGTGTACTTCCTCAGTGCAGGGAAAAAAAATCACATCAGAAATTAGTCCAGTTTTTCATTCCAATTTCCTGCCAACAGCCTCCAGACAGCACAGTGGATTTGTTTTGTGTGTGCGTGCACGCCCACGCGCATATGTGGGCGCGCGTGCATGTGCGTGCATGTGCATGCATGAGCGTGTGTGGCTGCGCGTACATGCACGAGCACACATGCACGTGTGTGCGCGCGCGTGTGTGTGCAGAGTGCAATGGTACCAAACGCATGGAACCAAATTTGCACTCTAAATGGAACCAAGCTGCACTCTAAATGCAATGCAACACAAATGGGATGAATTAATCCATGTCATGTGACATACAAAGTACCAATCAAATGACAAGGATCCACTCAGCCGTTATATAATAGGGATTATCTGAAAATCAGAAGCATAGACAACACCCCATTATGACAACATAAAAAAGTTTTGTTTTTTTTTTAATTTTGCAAATTTATAAAAAAACTAAGAAATCACATGTACATAGGTATTCATACCCACAAGCTTGGTGCACCTATCTTTGGACAGTTTTGTCCATTCCTCTTAGCAGCACCTTTCAACCTCCATCAGGTTGGATCGGGTGTGTCAGTGCACAGCCATTTTCAGATCTCTCCAGAGATGTTCAGTCAGATTCAGGTCTGAGCTCTGGATGGACCCCTCAAGGACATTCACAGAGTTGTCCTGAAGCCACTCCTTTGATATCTTGGCTGTGTGCTTAGGGTCATTGTCCTGCTGAAAGACGAGTCGTCGCCCCAGTCTGAGGTCAAGAGTGCTCTGGGGCAGATTTTCATCCAGGATGTCCCTGTACATTGCTGCATTCATCCCCACTGCATGATGCTGCTGGGGAGGTGTTGGTCTAGTGCAGGGCTCTTCAACGTATTCCAGAAAGGGCTGAGAGGGTGCAGATTTTATTTGCAATCATACATTCCACCAGGTGATTTCACTGATTAACTGATTCCATCTGGTCAAAGTGATCAGTTAATCAGTGAAATCACCTGGTGGAATGTATGATTGCAAATAAAATCTGCACCCTCTCAGCCCTTTCTGGAATAAGTTGAAGAGCCCTGGTCTAGTGGTTAAGCATTGGACTTCAGACCAGAGGATCCTCGGCTCAAAACCCAGCCAGACCAGAAAATCATTAGGGCCGTGGGCGAGGTCCTTAATCTCCTAGTTGCTCCTGGATGTGTAGTGAGCACCTTGCATAGCAGCACCCTGACATCGGTGTGTGTCTAGGTGAATGTGAGGCATAATTGTAAAGTACTTTGAGCTTCTGATGCAGATGGAAAAGCAATATATAAATGCAGTCCATTTACCAATTTTGCTGCAACCACCATGCTTCACTGTAGGGATGGTGCCTGGTTTCCTAAAAACATGATACCTGGTATTCATGCCAAAGAGTTCATTCTTTGTCTCATCAGACCAGAGAATTTTGTTTCTCATGGTCTGAGAGTCCCTCAGGTGCCTTTTAGCAAACTCCAGGTGGGCTGCCAAGTGCCTTTTACTCAGGAGTGGCTTCCATCTGGCCACTCTACCATACAGGCCTGATTGGTGGATTGCTGCAGAGATGGTGGTCCTTCTGGAAGGTTCCTCCTTCTCCACAGAGGAATGCTGGAGCTCCGACAGAGTGACCACTGGGTTCTTGGTCACCTCTCTGACTAAGGCCCTTCTCCCCCAATCACTCAGTTTAGACGGGCGGCCAGTCTAGGAAAAGTCCTGGTGGATCCAAATTTCTTCCATTTATGGAAGATGGAGGACATTGTGCTCATTGGGACCTTCAAAGCAGCAGAAATGTTTCTGTACCATTCCCAGATTTGTGCCTCGAGACAAACCTGTATTGAAGGTCTACAGCCAGTTCCTTTGACTTCATGCTTGGTTTGTGCTCTGACATGCACTGTCAAGTGTGGGACCTTATATGTAGACAGGTGTGTGCCTTTCCAAATCATGTCCAATCAACTGAATTCATGGCAAAAGCTGTGAATACGTATGTACATGTGATTTATTTATTTATTTTTATTTTTAATAAATTTGTAAAAATCTAAAAAAAAATAATGTTGTCATTATGGGGTACTGTGTGTAGAATTTTGTGGAAAAAAGGAATTTCATGCATTTTGGAATAATGCTGTAACATAAAATGTGGAACAAGTGAAGCGCTGTGAATACTTTCCCGATGCACTGTAATTCTAATCATCAGATACACTTTGCAGTGCAGTGGAACCCAGAGTAGTACTCTTTCAATTTCATAGCCAAGAAACCTTCTTTTTTGAAGTGTTAAACCTGGATTGATTTCATGTGGACTGAGAGTGTGTCAATGTCATGTCAGTGTCAAAGTTGAATTCCAGTGTAATATCCTGAATGTTGATAAAAATGACTATGAATATGTCCTGCATTTCATGCACTCTGGCTTGTGTTATTTGAATTAGCTTTATCAGGACCCGCACAAATTAAAGACTTGGAAGAAATGATTTATAATCTGGTGTAGAATTTTTTTAATATTGTTGAAAGATATTCCCTTTAACATTTGGTTTGCAATTGCTGGTTTACAATGCAGTCCCTTTTGATTTGTTTTTACCACATAAGTTGTAAAAGGATTTTATAAACATGGGCGGTGCCAAGGGTGCACGAGGGGGTGCTAGAGCTCCCCCTGGATTTGTTATAGCAGCCCCATAGCACCCCCAAGAAAACAATTCCCCATTTATCATTTATTATTATTTATTAGAATTTCATATCATGTTTTAAGGTCTTGTCCACACTGAAACTAAACTCTTGCTATACAATCTTTTTCTTTGTCATTGTCAAAAAGTGTTCAAGAAATATCTCTGTTCTCGCAGATCTAGTGAAACCGCATGAAAATGTTGTAGTACATAAGCCAGGCCTGTATGTGATGCTGTATCACTTCTACAAAAAATGAGGAAGAAAACATGGAGCTAACAACAAAAACTAAATCTTTAGAAGCCGTCTCACGGCGTAAATAATGTCTTTTAATCTGAACTGTTGCGAAGATTCATCACCACAGATAAAAACTGTTCTCCACATGACACCCTTGTTGTAGAAGGGTCTGCAAATGCATTAATTTGTTATGATGGAAGTTACTTGTTCAGGACTTTTTTTTTTTTTTTGAAGAGTTTTTAAAGAAGCCTCTCAGCGTCTGTTTGCTCTGGGTGAATTTTTCAGCTGGAGGATGCCAGCACTTTGTCCCACCACCAACAAGAAGAAAAAAAAAAAAAGCTAAATAGACTGTTTGAAGATATAAGCTGTTGGAATACCTGCTGGGCATTGCTGCCTGACGCACCTCCACCAGTGCACTCTATACAAGTGTGCTCCCCCATACACCTATGGGCAGGAACGCGTCATCAGCTGGGGACCACCAGTCACCGATGTTTCGCTCCTTTAACCCCAGTACATCTCTTGGTGGCGGAGTGATGGCAGGTGTCTTCACCTACCACCCCCTGCTGATGCCCTAGGTGTTCTGCCCCCACCCCCTATCTCTCCTCCTTAGCCATAGCCAGAAGCTGCCCTTCTCCACCTCCTCTGCTAGCTCCTTGATGGCTTTGCGGCTCCCTGCCCCTGTGCAGCCAATGTCTCGCAACAGACGAACTATTGAGGAGCCCACAAAGCCCCTACACCCCACCACAACAGGGCATGTAATGGCTTTCCAGGAAGCCTCCTGACACTCCGCCGCCAGGTCAGCGTACTTGGAACGCTTACGTTCATTAGCAGCCTCCATCCCCTGTTCCCACGGGACAGTTAGTTCTACCAGCAGAATGGTCTTGTGTGGGATTGACCACAAGATCAAGTCTGGCCGGAGCGATGTTTCCACTATCTCCCTGGGAAACTGGAGCTGCCTCCCCAGATCAACCCTCATAGTCCACTCACCACCGGGTGAGAGGAATCTTGATGTTACTCTCTGGTGGGTGAGTTTGGGGTTCTCCCCAGCTCTTACAAAAGGGATGGGAGGTCTCGCTGGGACAGGAGGTTTGCTGTTGGCCCGTTGTCTGCATACCTCTGCCACCTCTGCCAGCTTTTTCAGCACCAGGTCATGCCGCCACCTGTAGCGGCCTTGAGATAGTGCGGTCTTACAGCCTGAGAGGATATGCTGGAGGCCTGCATTGATGGTGTTGCACAGGGGGCAGCTTTCTTCCATACCAAACCATAAGTGGAGGTTTCGGGGACAAGGCAGGGTGTCGTAGGTGGCCCTGATAAGGAAGCTGAGTCTGGCCTGGGGGATCTTCCACAGGTCAGCCCATGACATGGGCCTTTCTGTGACGCCTTCCCAAGTCATCCAGCCTCCTTGACGGCTTTGAGCCACCGCTTTGACACGTAGCCGGTCTTGCTTCGTTCTTGCCACCTCTGCCACCACCATGGCTCTTCTTTGTTCCTTGGAGGCCTTGGACCAGAAGATGGGGGCCTCGCCTCTGCCCAACCCTGCTCGACCCTCCTGGACTCGTCCAATGACCTCCCGGTGTTTCAACCTGCTGACGGCCATGTCAACCTCCTCCTGGGCTTTCCACTTCCTCCCTGTTCGCACTTGAGAGCCAGCTGCTCTCACTAGCTGGTCAATGGAATCCCTTAGCTCCAGCACCAGTCGGGCCTTTTCCTGCCTGTATCCCTGGCTGATGGTTTGAAAAGGCAGTTGCAGTTAAATTACACTGTTAACAACATGTTACAGAGGCAGGGAGATTATATCATCCTTTCAGTTTTCCACAGTAAGACACTTCTGGCATTTTCAGATTCATGTGAATAGATTAAACTTCCACTTATAAAAGAAAATAAACATTCATCAACAGAACTGATTGTTTTACACAAAATGAGTGTAACGTGCCATTCAATGACATCACGTTCAACAATGTCATGATAATAATAATAAGTTTCATTTACAATGCACCTTTCATTAATAAAAATCTTGCTACAGGGAAAAATAAAACCAAAGATAAATAAGAGAATGAAAAATAAAATCTTAAGATAAAAACAGTCACCAGAATATAATAAAACCAAAATCAAATAATACAATAGAATAAAATGACTAAGATGCAACAGACTCAAATTATTGAGACCTGTGAGAGGCCTGTCTAAACAGGTATGTCTTGAGGCTTTTTTTTAAAGCTTCCACAGTTTGTGGAGTCCTCTGATGGTCGGTGAGGGAGTTCCAAATATGAGGGACAGCTGAACAGAAGGCCCTGTCTCCCATTGTGTGAAGTTTGGTGCAAGGGGGCGGAAAAGATTAGTATTGTATGAACGGAGGGAACAGGAGGATGTGTGGGGAGTGAGGAGGTCTTTGAGGTATGTGGGGGCATTGCCATGGATGCATTGGTGGGTGATGAGAGCAATCTTAAAATGGATTCTGTACGTGATGGGAAGCCAGTGAAGGTTATGGAGTATAGGTGTAATGTCCTCCTGTTTACGTACGCTCATCAGAATTCTAGCTGCACTGTTTTGAATGTATTGGAGTTTTTGACAGTTTTTTTTCCCAGAGATCCCAAAGAGCAGGGATTTACAGTAGTCAAGCCTAGAGGAGACAAAGGCATGGACGGGTTTTTCAGCATCAATGATGATATCGTACTGCAGTGAGTGTAGTTTCAAGTTGCTTAAATGGTTCAGTTTTTGTTGCCCAAATATCCATGAGTGGAATTGAAAAGAAGTGTGTCGCCTAAAGAACCACCTGAGGAACAGCAGTAGGCACAGACAAATCATTGATGCTTTTCCTCTTAACCACAACCACAGGTGCATTGTACTGTTCTAAAGACATCAATGGTAGGTGAAAGATTTTCTCTCTGCCTGCTGTTAGCATTTTTTTTCCTGAGGCTATAGGCTACATGTAGGTCTGTGAATATTTGTATTGAACAGTAGCCTAAGTTTGTGTGTGTGGTTTTGATCATTCTGTATATCATTAATGACTGTCGCATATCAGAATGTGGCGATGTGTACGCATGCCCATGAATGTGACAGAGGTGTAGTAGAGAGCCATCGTGACACACGAACCCATTGTACCTTCATAAAAATACGAAGCTCCCCCATAGCACCTGCAGAAAAAAAAATCTCTGGAGCCGCCACTGTTTATAAAGTATCATTGTAATTTTGTTCCTCACATGTCAAATAAAGGAATTACAATCTTATATCACCAGTGTCATCAAAATTCACATTGTTTGGAAATTATTTATGATTTTGAACAGTGTTGGTTATAATATTCATCAACAGGATGCCAGGATAGACTTTCTGTTGTGATATCATACAGTAAATAACACGGGGTGCGGCGGGACGTTTTCTGACCCTTGAAAGGTAAATGCGTTGAATGTCAGCATCATGGAGCTGAAGAAATACAGCAGACCTGTTGCAAATGAAACAGAACAAAAACAATGAAAAATTGAAGCAGAAACAACAGACACAGCTAGTGAACAGGTGATGACAGATCTCATTAGAAAGAACTCAGGATGAAACCTGAAAATATTTCATACAAACGTCTTGCTGGATATACACTGGACAAGTGAGACAGCACTCACTCAGGTCTGCTGTTTCCAGCCAAGCCTCACGCTTTTTTTTTCATGCTCCCGTCACAAAATGTGTCATATTTTCATTATGCGTTTTTAGTTTTTTATTTTACTATTTCTAACCCTAACTCATCCCCTAACCCTAACCCTAACCATAACCTAACCCTCTCCCTTCACCTAACCCTAACCCTAACTCCCCCCAGACACCCCCCCGCGTCACCTCACATTTTGTGCTCCTATGACGAAATTAATTTGTGCTCCTGTCACGAAAAGTGCCGCAATTTTGTGACGATAACATGAACCATAGACTAATTTACTTTTTGTGATGCCATCATGAAATGGTGTGAGATTGGGTTGGCTGTTTCAGTTGTTGCCCTTATGTTTTTACTTGTTTTGTTGAAACAAATCAGTAGGAAAACTTAACATTTTATTATAGCGTTACTGGAAACTAGGAGAGTCAACGTCCAAGCTGTGACACCTGGGTTGTGGATCACCCGTTGGAGTGAAATATGGTGGGGAACTTGTGTGCTCCACTGCCACTATGGTAGCCATGAAGGTCCAACAGGAACCCCAAACACGAGACAGCTAACGGGGCTCAGATGGTGGAGCAAATGGCTTGTAACCCAATCACTGTGAAAAGGATGAAGGTTGCAGCAGATCCTCAGACCCTGATCTTCTCAGCTTTCCCATCCACTGGACTAGGCTAAGGATTTGCCAAGGGCTGTTTGTTTGTCAGAGTGCAACAACGTTCCCATGTTAAACAAATTTGTGCACAGGCATCTGTGGATTGGCTCTGGATATAAAATTCTATCATCCCATTCAGGACTCTACCAAGAGACAATCTTTCTCGCCACCGAGGGTTTGCCACTGTGACTGGAAACTATGTATTTTGTAAGTGAGAAGTCAGAAATGTCAAGTTCCAATTTTCCATAGAATGCAACAGAAATGTATTGCTTTCATCTTGGCTCACGAGTGAACTCATGATATTTGTCATGGAATCCCCTCAAAATTAATGCTTTACCAGCAGGAAAATTAGCTGTAATTTTGTGTTATACCACATCAATAAAGATATTCATTATACTAACTGCATGGGAACAAGAAGAAATTTTTGTTGTCAGTTTTTGTGAGAAGTCAAATGTGTTGATATTGTTTAAATGTACTGAAGTGGGTAGTTACAATAATTTTATACTAATATAAGTCAAATTTTATTTACTTCATGTTTGCCAGTGGGCAAGGTTGAGAATTCAAATCAGGAGCAAATAAATGTTTCACTAAACAAAATGTAAACATATACTGATGTAGAAGTCTGCACAGTTCCAATATAACCAAAATTATTTATGTCATATTTTATGTAAATCATCCAAGTTGTATCACTTTTAGTCAAATTTACCTATTGTCATTTTTTAATCATAACAATGCAGTGAAGCAATTGTGAATCAAGAAACTAAGGAGGGAAAGTGACAGAGTGAAAGAGAGAGGAAATTAAATCGCCGAGGGGAAAGAAATATAGTTAATTCTTTAATTGGAGGCAATTTGATTCATTTAGCTGTGTTGGAGACAAGAAGTCCAGAGAGACAGTGCCCAAGGGAGTGTTTTCGTCATCTTCTTTTTTGTATCAGTCAGAGTAATTCATGTCCCCAGGGGCCGGCTGTCAGTAGCAAGGCTCCATGAACACATTCCTTCTGATCCAGGCCATTATCGGCCCATTCAGCAGCACTGGAGCCTGCTTACATGGGCCTCTCTCTAGGCTGACCTCCTGGGCCCTCGCCTGGGCCTGACTCCACACTCCCACTAATCCCCATCTGAAAGACTACAAACACAAACTTAGATTAAAGTCTGGGATGGAGTCACAACAACCAGCCACACAAGCAGAACACAATCAGCACACGCAATCCTGTCTGTAGCACAAAATGCACACAAACACTGCACTAATAATGTGCATTCAATGATTAATTGATATTCTTGACAGAGCTCATAGGAGAACAGGTGGATCTGTGGTTTGGGAGTTGGAGTAATGATGTAAAGTCTGGGGTTTGGATCCAAGTGTGACCACCACCTCTCTGTCTTCTTGGTCAAGACACTTCATCTGCATTGTCCACCCAGCTGTAAATGCAGTTTTGGCTGGGAAAGTAACCTGTGATGGACAAGCGCTTGGTCCAGATGGAGTCATAGACTCTCTTTCACTCAGTGCTACAGTATCCAGGAATTAACACCAGCAAGATGAGCCTCGGGGCCAGTGTAGGACTTACTTCTTTAAACCAGTGAGGGAGTTTGAATTATGTGCATTTGTACTGAAAGAGACCAATCTAAATTTTGGCAGAACAAAATTTTAACAGCAACATCACTTCATACTTCAATAACACTCACCCATTGTTCACACTTTTCTCTAGCAGTTGTGAACTTTGGGAACATCCTTCATTCAGCATAATTAATCCCTGTCAGCATAGGGAGAGTCATTATTATTTGTCCCGTAATAAGAGTGTTCACATATCATTTTATCTGTGCCCCTATCTGAGGAATGCAAAGTTGTTTTCATGGAAACTAGAGCTCTCTGAGCTCACCAAATGATACGGCCACACTAGGTGACTGCATGTATTAAATGCTGGTGGAAGGAAATCTTTTGTCATGAAACACTTGAATTAACAACTCCTTGGCCTTTGTATTTTAAAGCTCAACAGGTCTGTTTACACATGTAACTGACAAATAAATAAATAAAATACAATTAAAAATTTAAAACTCCAGTTATCTCCCCATGAAGATATTGGGCCAGAATTATTTTCCTTCATGCACCTCTTCATATTGCGTGCTGCTATTGTGTGAAATTTCATTTAAATTTATAAACCGGTTGAGGAGGCTTACTATTACTATGTCAATATTACATGATGCATCATTTAAACCCAAGTCTAATTATATCCCCTTGACATCATAGGCCAAACAGCATGTACCTCATCACATCCGACACACCACAGAACCATTTTAAGTCCTGGAAGACAATCACCCATGCAGAGAACCGATTCATCTCCACCTGTTGAAAGACAGTACAGAATTATTTTCCTTCCTGCGCAGCTCCATGTGGTGTGCTGCCATCAAGTGAAGCGTCACTAAAAACTGTGCTGACAAGGCTCAGTGACAGACAGACAGACAGAGGGACAAGGTGATCCCCAACCCTGTCTTTGGTTTGTGGAGATACACAAACTAACAGCACATTCATGCACTGTGATTTTTACATCCGCCAAGGACGTAATAAAGTCATCGCCGTTTATTTATTTGTCTGTCTGACTGTTAGCAGGATGAAGCCTACTGCATGGATTTTGACAAACGTTTCACCACAGAGAGATATTAGGCCATGGAAGACCCTATTAAATTTTGGATGTGATCTGGATTCGTATTCTGGATCAAGATTTCACTTTATATAGGCTTTGAAGGATTACGTTAAAAAAAAAAAAAAAAGAAAAACCCTACTTTAGGGATTCTCACCAAATTTGCACCACAGATAGATGTTAGGGCATGGAGGTGTCCAATGAATTTTGATCAGAATTCTGGGATTGCTCTTGTTTTTCTTTTTTTTTGGGGGGGGGGGGGGGGGGGGTTTAACAGAAGAACAACAACAAAATGAGCATGTACTGTATTTTCTGGAGTATCAGTTGCACCTGTAAAAAAAAAAAAAAAATCTTCTGAACAGGACAAAACATGTATAAGTTGCACCGAAGTATGAGTGGCACTTTTTTCTATATTATCAGCTCTTAAATTTGGGATTTTGTGAATTGTTACAGTGCACTTTTTATTATTGGCATTTACTCATTTATTTTTTGTTTATTTTGTTTGGTACTTTGATTCCTGGGAAACCCACTATAAATGGTTATTACATCCGCCAAGGATATAATAAAATCATCTGCATGTATTTATTTGTCTGTCTGTCTGTCTGTCTATTAGCAGGATTACGTCAAAACTACTGCACAAATTTTGACGAACGTTTCACCACAGATAGATATTAGGTCATGAAGGACTCCATTAAATTTTGGAGGTGATCCAGATCCAGATTGGCGGACGTCAGAAATCTCTGATTGCTCATATATTTATTATTATTGGTAGGGGAACACGTGATTCTTCGGTATATAAGCAGCACTGGAGGATAAGTCACAGGACCTCCCAAACTAGTAAAAACAAAATGTGACGTGACTAAATCAAAAAGAGGATTGTAAAGAATCTACAGTACATATGTCTGTCCACATCATGAGGTTGAAGTAGAACCTCTGTGGAGCGCCATTCAAAACATACATGAAAGCAAAGGTAAGAAGCCATACCCTGTCCTGTTTTGGAACATCCCCGTTTAGTTGGCAGCATAATCACTGGCTGTCATATCCAAGTGATGCCAAAAGTTCTCTGGTGTGGGGCCTCGGCGCGCCTCAGGGGTCTGAGCTATCCACAGGGGACTTTCCTCCACCACGGCCTCAGTCAACAACACATTTATTCAAAGGCATTAAACCTGAGTTGGTGCACTATATTTTTATACGTTATAAAATCCTCACTTCTGCAGAATTATAATTAGCTGCACGTGCGTATTCATTTAAATGGGCTAAATGTGCATGATGAGTTCATGAATTTTCTTTTGGACTGCCAAATTAAACCCACATATGCAAAGTGAAAATGGAAACGTTGTGTGAGGAGAGGCCTGCTGGAGCCAAAACCAGCTGGCAGTAAGTGGATTTTCACACCTCAGTGAGACGACACACACCTGGATTTTCATACTTACATGCAAATGATCTTGCACAGCCTTTCTCTATTCATAAATTGACAAATGTGAGAAAAACCTTTTTGGAAAACAAAGTCTTCAAAGTTCTGTGATTTTTTTTTTTATTACCATATATACTGCAAAGTTTGTATGTTTGTTTGCAGAAGTCTGCATCGACAGACTTCATACTGCACAACACTGTGAGCAATTTGAAGAAACACTGCAGCGAGCACTTAATGCAAACCACTGGACTTGTTTTTAAGGTTTCCTGAAAGCTAGTAAACTGAGTTCTCCTGAAATCCACATGAAACATTCAGCCAAATATGACATCATCCTTTGCACAAACACATAAAAAAAAGATCTTAGCTTCACGTACCAGACCAGGGCTGGTAAGACCACAGAGTCCAGTTTAGAACCCTGCAGCCACACAGAACGGATAGACACGACATCAGCGGGTTTGTCATTAGATCCAGATGCCACTGGTTAAACTGGAGCTGCAGAGCCAGAGATGAGACAGCACAGATTAGTAACTGTTTTCTCATCAAAGCATTTTGTGTAAATGTAAAACATCTGCAAGACCTCAAGTTAAAATCATTATTTGGAGCACTATTATTTTTCTCCTTCCCCAGAGTCCAATAAAGCTTTATTATTATTATTATTATTATTGGAGGTGATGGTCAGGTGGTTAATGTGGTGGGCTTGTGACTACAGGATCCTCGGTTTGAATCCCTGTCAGACTGAAAAATCCCTCTTGAGCAAGGTCCTTACTCCCCAAATTGCTCCCGGTGTGCAGTGAGCGCATTGCATGGCAGCACACTTTGACCATGAAAAGTCCTATATGAATGCAGTCCATTTGCCATTACATTTATTATTAAATAATAATAATAATAATAATACATTGATTAAATATTTTTTGCATGTTGGCCTGCCATTGTTCTGTTGATTTTGGTGTAGAATAAAATAGTAGTCAGAATTACTGGCACCCTTAAATTTTCACACCTGAATTTAAAATGTTCAGAACTGAATGCAAATGAGCCAGTTTTGCATAATCATATTATTTAATAAAAATTCCAATGTTACTGAACAATAAAAACAACCACAAAAGTACATTCATATAATGAAGTAAAAAGACACATAAAATGTAACCATAACACAGTTATTGGCAGATTTTCTTGACATTACAGCAAACCATCAATTTTTACAGTCAATTTTCTTTTAGATAATGCAGGAGATGAACACATGAACATTTCCAAGTTACTGAATACACTCTAAAAAGGAACTGCTGTATCAATGAGAAAAATTGATGTGAAAATTGCATAGATTTTTTTTTAAAGTTATTTCAGCTTTCAAAGTGCCACAGTGACTCTAGTTAAGCTGAAATAACTTTAGTTAATTTGAGATAACTTAAAAAAAATCTATGCAAATTGTTACATCACTTTTTTCCCGTTGAGACAGCATTTATTTTTTAGAATGTACTGTATGTCTTGGATTTTATTTCCTTTAATTATTAAGTAACGCAGACAGTATGGTAAATCTGACTGAAGTAGACACTTCTCAAAAACAGAATGATCATACGTATCTGTGGCTGTGAGAGGAGAAACTGGGCATCGCACACATTTTGTCTGTTGTATCACCAGTTACAGTATAAGGGTTCATGGTGGAGTGACACAGACAATAACTATAATACACTTCACTATGAAGCCTTCTTTAGACAGATTCTCCACAGAGTAATAAATATACTGTTTGTATTTCTTAATAATTGATGTAAATGATATCTAAGGCATACTTGGGATTGTTCATGTGTCCATCCTCTGACTTGTTGAAAGCGAACTGGTGGTGAAAGTGCTGAGTTGCTGTAAATTCTTCAGCATGCCAGCAGCAAAGTCCCATTTAAATTTTATGTCTGCAGCTTTTTTTCCCCTTCCCACTACATGAAAGCATTTTGTTGTTATTCTTTGTTGTTGTAATTTTGGACATTCTTAAATATTTTTGATAATCCAAATTTGATGTGTTTGCATTAATTTCTGAATATATGCTAAGTTCTGTACTTACAATTAAGGGATGCAAATAATTCTGACCAGGACATTATTTCCTGCATTAATTAGTTCCGACATCAAGTGTCAAAGGAAGGCAGCCAGAAATTCAGAATGTAATACACTGGAGCTTTATGACATCATAAGGTGATAATGCTAAAGAATTTTGAGTTTTAAGCCTGCTAATTAGCATAATAGCATAGCAGTCATACTTGGCGAATGGAGATTCTTTGTTTCTGTGATACCTTTTGAAAGGGTTAATGAATTGTCACCAAATCTTGTATGCTGATGCTCAAGCATGTGCACATGAATTGTCTATATTTCGGAAGCCAACGGTTTCAAGATGGCCGACTTTCAAGATGGCCGACTCATAAAATAGTCATTTCATCTCTAGTCATTTCTACTATGGTGGTGGACAAAAATGGAAGAGCATGCTTGTTTGAGTCCTTTCAAATGAGATAAATGGAAAAAAATCTCTCACATTTGTAAAATAATAGAGCAAATATATAAAACTAAAAATTCTGAGGCAGAATAAAAACCATCAACAAAATCTCCACTCTTTTCCGACTTGGTCTGTATAATTTTAATTTGCATTTTAACATTTGTAAACAAGCAACCAAAGAAAGACACAAATAGAGACAAAGGTAAGTCATATCATCCTCTATTGTTTGATGGAGGCAAGGAAGGTCTCCTTTAGTTGACTTTTTTTGAATCTCTAAATCATCCCTGAACTTGAGGAATGGAATTTTCTCTTAGATGACGCATATTGCTCAGTATTTCCTATTGTAACAAATAATAGTGTTATTACTGTGCACTCAGCACCCCTTCCCATTTCCCCGTTCAACGATGCTCATTAGAAGCTCAACCAGCTAATCGGTGTTGGGGTCCTGATAATCACTTTTCTTGGCGTCACTCTAGTAAATTGCCGTGGCTCCCTGTTAAAAGCCGACAGTTGATAGCAGTATCAGGAGACAGGCTGCGTTTGGGAGACAGCGTGTCCGGCTCCAAATGACCTCCCAAAATAGACAAGTGCCTCAAGACCAGGGGCCACTGGCACCTTCAACTGAAGCAAAGAACCTCAAAGAAGCCCAGCGCAGGAAGAGCATGTCATCAGAGCCATTGCCATTAATGGCATGCAGATATTCAAAGGAGGCGGCAGACACTGAATGACCCCAAACCCGCAGCATTAACTCTCCCACTGAGCAGAGTCTTGCCGCACCACAGACAGGTCAGACATGGAGCCGCCTGAACAGAGTGAGTGCTGATAAAGATTACGGCACATTCGCTATCACTAACAATGCAGGCCTGCTCTCTCTGGGCAGGAGCGCTGTACAAGTCCCAGCCTAAAGTGAAACTTTACAATGTATATATTCACTCAATTACAGCCAACATTTCCATGAGCATTTTTAAGGGTTTGGTTATTTTGGAATGTTTTTATTGGGGGGGGGGTTGTTTGATATGTTGTTGTTGTCCATTAGGCTGCTCCTGTTTTTGTTTGGGGTCGCCACAGCGGATACAGTCAGATCCGCACTGGTATTTGGCACAAGTTTTACACCGGATGCACTTCCTGACGCAACTCCAGTGTTACCTGGAGAAACACACACAGCCGCTGGTGTTCCAAAGAGGTCTCCCATCCAAGTGCTAACCAGATCCTGCTCTGCTTAGCTTCTGAGATCTGACAGGATCAGGCTGACAGAGCACACGTAATTGTTTGATATAATTTTGTTTATTTATTTATTCTTTATTTACAAGACAAGGTGATACGGGACAAATAAAGTGCAAAAGCAGGATAGATATTAGACCATGGAACATGCCACTAAATTTTGGAGGTAATCTGGATCTGGATTCTGGATCAAGATTTCACTTTATATAGGCTTTGAAGGATTACATCAAAACTGCTTCACGGATTCTCACCAAATTTGCACCACAGATAGATATAGGAGCATGGAAGACTCCACTTCATTTTAGAGGTGATTCAGATCTGGATTTGGATTCTGGACCAAGATTTCACTTTATAAAATTACTTCACAGATTTGCACAAAATTTACACGACAGATAGAGGCATGGAAGACGCCACTGAATTTAGGAGATGATCTCGTTCCAGATTGGTGGATGTCAAAAATCTCTGATTGCTCTTGTTGTGTGGTGCAATAAACATCAATGTAAAGCCTACAGCTTGTATGATATATTGTGTCACAATGCAGGAAGCTAGAAATTTAAGGGGCTGAGAGAGAGAGAAGGATGCTGTCTGGGATAGCACTTAAACTGCCAATGTATAGACCACAGTTCAACTACTACTGCCTGTGTCCGACACTTCATGCGCATGTTTTCAGTTCATCCAGCTGCCTGTTTGGTTTTGATCTTGGCTGGGGAAGTAAACTACGATGGGCTAGCATTATTTTCATGGTGTCTGTATCATGGTTGGACTTGTGGGGTGGTTCTTTGGGTTTTCTTTAGATGTTTGGGCATGTTTGTTTTATGTGCAAGTCTTGTGTGTTTTTTTTTTTTTGGCTCTTGTCTTTTGTTTGGAGTTGGGTCTGGGTGTGTCTGTTCTTTTTGTTTGCCACGCCCTTTTCCTGGTTGTTCTCCTGCGCCTGCGTCTCATTGTCTAATCATCACTCCTGTTATTTAAGCCTCACATTCCCCTTCTAGCTCTGCCGGATCATTTGTGCTTCATGCCTGTTTCCAGCTGTTTAATTCACTATTCATTTGTGTGCAACATATGCTTGAATTAGAAGTATGTGTATAAATAACTGCTGCATTATTCAATATATTACCCACGTGAAACGTATTCCTTTAACCCCATCCCTCCCCACACCTCACACCAGCCCTCCCAAACATCTGCACTTGTGTCTTAAATCCATATTTTAACAAGAATGATTGTCAAGAGTGTGATTTGTCCACTGGAGGAATACAAAACAGTATAAGACAATGGTCAATGACACTGAAAATGTTACGGTTCGGGCAGTGGAGGAACGATGAACCCAAGAGCAGGGAGCAAAGAACCAAATGTAAATACGAGGATTTATTTACAAGGAATAATTTACAGAAGGAAAATGTGCAAAGCAGCTTAGCTGTGTGGAGACCGGCCCGCTCAGCGGTGGAACCAGGGGAATGGCAGCCCAGAGACTCCAGTCCCGGTTGATAGATCTCAGAGCCAGGTGGCGGCCTGCAAGCTATCGACGCGGTCTGTAGGAACACACACAGGTGAGTCAGAGCTGGTCTAATTAGTCCTTCAGAATTATCACAGTCAATATGCACAGAGTGTCTTAGCTGTATCCAAAGAGCTGATGAAGGTTGAGACTGAAAAAAGGCTGTGACAAAAATCCCAGAGCTGGGGAAAAAAATCTCAGATAGGTCTTGAAGAAAATACTGATTAACAGCAATGAGCACGGAATTAACAAAGTTAAACGCGTAGGAATGCACAAAGAGGCCAATTACCTTGGAAGGTATGCAGAGTTTCTGGCGAGGATGAAGTGAAGAGCCAGGGTTCATATACAGATGCTGATGAGATGTGGAACAGGTGTGTCGATCAGCTTGAGGCGCGCCACCTGTGCAGAGAAGAGGGAAAGAGCAGCAGAGGCAGGAAACAGCAGGTAGCCCACAATAGAAAATGTAAAAACAAAAAATCTATTTAAAAAGTGAATAAGCAAAGAAATAATAGTAATAATGATAACAATAACAATAAAAAAGAAAAGTAATCTTTATTCAGATACTGGTAATCTCATCATCACTATTCAATGGTGCTTGTAGCCTATCATTCATTTTCTAAACCCACTTAAGCCTGGTTCACACGGCAAGATAACTGAGCCGATATCGGACCCGATCTTCCCCTTCCGACAATCTTAAGGACGCCCCAACAATCGTGATGACGCTAAAGATTTTATCAGATATTCCTGCCGTATGTGGTGTGTTAAGAGTGCTCTGATCTGCTCGGAAGGACGTCAGGAGCCCTCAGACTGCAAATTGGGGATATTCAACATGTTGGATTGTCTTGGCCCGATATCGCAGTGTGTGTGGTGTCCCGCTGACCACAAAAGAGCACACAGCCTGCTGAATGTGACGTGTAGCCAATCAGAAAGTGAGATGACAGATGTACGGAGTGAAATCTACATCAAAACAGCTGTTATGGCGCACCAGAAAGTCTGGTGGTTGCACTGTCTCCACTCCTTTAAAGAACACCTTTTCTTTTCTTTTTGCATCGTTTTTTTTCCTCTGTTGTAAATAGTCCACGAAGTATCTCTGTCTGTTTACTCTGAAGTCACGTTTCATCTCAAGAGATTTTGCGAGATTTCCTGTTTGATCTGGGAATGTTCGTGTGAGAAATCTGTTCGTGTGTGGTGTGTTCTTTTTAGCGTGTGGCTGCACACCACACACTGTACGACCAAACCTGTTAGATCTAAGATTTTTTTTTATCTCCACGTGTGTGGTCTCTCAGGTTTTGGAAACCTAAAGATAATTTTAAAATCCTGCCGTGTGAACCAGACATTACTCTAATCAAGGGTCACAGTGGAGGGGGTGCTGAAGTCTATCTCTGCAGTCATAGGGCATGAGGGGTGGTACACCCTGACAGAACGCCAGTCTGTCACAGGGGCACATATTGACAGACAAAGAATTGGCCAATTTAAAGTCACCAATTCACCAAACCTGCATGTCTTTGAAAGTGGGAGAAAGCCGAAGCAATCCCACACTGAAAGGACCATGTGGGAAGCGATCCCATGAACTTTTTGCAGTAAGGCAACAGTGCTAACCACTAATCCACCATGCCGCCAGGTGAAATGCACTTATTTGCAAATGTGTCTCTGTTAATAGTAACACACAGCGGTGTGCTTGTTGTATTCACAGTCCATAATGACAACATTAGTTTTTAAATTTTTGCAAATTTATTAAAAATAAAAAACTAAGGAATCAGATGCACATAAGTATTCACACCCTTTGCTCAATACTTTGTTGATGCAACTTTGGCAGCAATTACAGCGTCAGGTCTTCTTGAATATGATAATGCAATGAAGACTCGCACATCCAAAGCACATAAAAAGGCGTGCAGGACCAAAAAAATATCAAAGACAAAAACCAAATGATCTGCACAGCCACAGTGCTCCCAGACAAAAAATTTACAACAGAAATTAAATGTAACGTTTCGGGCAAGAGCCCTTCATCAGACTAAGGGCTCTTGAATATGATGCCACAAGCTTGGCACACCTAACTTTGAGCAGTTTTGCCCATTCGTCTTTGCAGCACCTCTCAAGATCCATCAGGTTGGATGGGGAGCGTCAGTGCACAGGCATTTTCAGATCTCTCCAGAGATGTTCAATTGGATTGAGGTCTGGGCTCTGGCTGGACCACTCAAGGACATTCACAGAGTTGTCTTGAAGCCACTCCTTTGATATCTTGACTGTGTGTTTACGGTCATTGTCCCGCTGAAAGATGAACCGTCGCTCCAGTCTGAGGTCAAGAGCGCTCTGGAGCAGGTTTTCATCCAGGATGTCTCTGTACATTGCCATATCCATCTTTCCCTCAATCCTGATTAGTCTCCCAGTTCCTGCTGCTGAAAAACATCCTCACAGCCTGATGCTGCCACCACCATGCTTCACTGTAGGGATGGTGCCTATGTTTCCTCCAAACGTGACATGTGGCATTCACACCAAAGAGTTCAATCTATGTCTCATCAGACCAGAGAATTTTGTGTCTCATGGTCTGAGGGTCCTTCCGGTAACTTTTGACAAACTCCAGGTGGGCTGCCATGTGCCTTTTAGTAAGGAGTGGCTTCTGTCTGGCCACTCTACCATACAGGCCTGATTGGTGGATTGCGACAGAGATGGTTGACCTTCTGAAAGATTCTCCTCTCTCCACAAGGGAATGCTGGAGCTCTGACAGAATGATCTTTTGGCTCTTGGTCACCTCCCTGACTAAGGCCCTTCTCCCCAATCGCTCAATTTAGATAGGTGGCCAGCGCTAGGAAGAGTCCTGGTGGATATGAACGTCTTCCATTTACAGATGATAGAGGCCACTGTGCTCATTGGGACCTTCAAAGCAGCAGGAATGTTTCTGTACCCTTCCCCATATTTGTGCTTTGAGACAATCCTGTCTCTGAGGTCTACAGACAATCCCTTTGACTTCATGCTTGGTTTGTGCTCTGACATGCACTGTCAACTGTGGGACCTTGTATGTAGACAGGTGTGTGCCTTTCCAAATCATGTCCAATCAACTGAATTTACCCCAAGTGGACTCCAATTAAGCTGTAGAAACATCTCAAAGATGATAGGTGGAAACAGGATGCACCTGAGCTCAATGTTTAGCTTCATGGCTGTGAATACATATGTACAAGTGATGTCTTAGTTTTTATTTTTAATACATTTCCAAGAATCTCAAAAAAAACTTTCTTGCATTGTCATTATGGGGTATTGTGTGTAGAATTTTCAGGAAAAAAATTAATTTCATCCATTTTGGAATAAGGCTGTAACATAACAAAATGTGGAACAAGTGAAGCGTTGTGAATACTTTTTGGATGCACGGTATTTTGAGTTGCATCATTGTGTGGTGTATATCGGAAGAAGACATATGTATGTATTACCTTAAGGATCGCCTCCCATCAGCTGCCAGTTCCTTTCCAAAATCGGTGTCCCAGAGTTTTCCAACATTTTGCAGTGAATGAGAAATATTATTGCACATGCTGCTGTAGAGAAATTACATTTGCAATGTGGAAATAATGAGAGAATGAAGTACCACTTTTTTGGACAAAGTGATTTTGGTAAGTCGAATAGTTGAGAGGATGCTGGGACAGGCTGCAGCGCATATAATATCATCTGAAGCAAGAAGGTTCCTCATGTCAGCTCGCTTGTCATTATAGTGTTGTCGTTATTGGCACCTTCGGAGATAAATCTTTATGTGTCATTTCCAAGTCTCCCTTGACACCGGCAGAGGATTAAAATCAATTGGTTTGTCTCTCATCTTTACAGTCTTTGGCAGGCTGTGAAAAATGGATCCTCTTAAGAGGTAACACAGTATCCATGGGGGGGCAGAAGTCCACAGCATGACTAATGGAGCTCCAGTCTATATGCTAATACTACAAAACACAACATTAATACTGGCTGCATTAAGTTAGCCATGATACCAGGATGATATCATGTTTGCTGAAAGGAAAGCCAGTCGATGAAAAACGGATGATAGCACAAAATACCATCTTCATAATGCTCCACATTTCAGACATAGCTGTGCGCTGGGTGAAAGCACAGTGGTCATTAGGACTCTTAAAGGGTAACGACTCCTAACTCTGATTTACTTGATCTCCTATCTTGGAGGAAACCATGAATCGCCTGCCAGTCTGGCGCTCACACTCTCCCTGAGTGACCTCATGTGTAAACCTGCTCCATGTTCACAATAGGTGGCCCACTGTGGCCCATGTCCCTGATGCTTCAGTAGATGTGGGCCTGGAGAAGGGAAGGAAATCCTGGTAGAGAGTGTTGCCGGAAGACGATGGCCATTTTAGCTTGCAGGTCTAGCCTTAGAGGTCAAACAGAGTTTTCCCTAAGGGCCTCCACAATCTCTTTTTCCCCCTCCCCCTCCAACTCAAACCCTTTTCAAACCCTTCTGCCATCTTCCAGCTGAGATCAATAGAGCTTCTCAATACCTCAACTCTGGATGGTCTTTTACTTAGAGTTATAATAACCACGTAAACATGATAGTTAATATTACCGCAAACATGAGAGAAGAAAATGTATATAAATTTGCTACAGTGAAAATGTATGATTGCACTCATAGTTACAAACATGAAGCCAAGTGTGCCTGTTGTACGTAACAAGAGCAGGATCTCTGGAGAGACCTTCAGTAAGCCAAGATTAAAATTTGGACACAAGAGAAACATTGATCAGTGGGATACATGAGAGGGTACACGCAATTACATAGACTTTTCCAACAACTCTTGATCGCAGTGTTCTCTTGGAGGGCAAATCTGCATCCACAAACTAAGGATTTTCCCAATGTCTCACCCACTCGAGGGGTATTCGTGTTTGTGTTACAGTGTCTCTCTGTCCTATAAACAATGTGTCTCTTGTGACAGTGAATCAGACACGGCTTGTCGGCTAGCCTACCCGGCATCAGACCTACTTCCCAGAGATTGGTTGGGGGACTGCTTCAGAGCCATGTCATTTGTCATGCTGTATATTTACAGGCTGTGTCAGCACAGGGCGGGTGGAGCAAGACGTCTCCGCTCTGCGTCTGTCTCCACGGACACCGGACCCAGAACCTCCCCTCATTCATCTGTTTACTTTCTAAATAGGCCTCTGTTTGGACTTACATCAGTGGGGAAAGAATATCTAAGAAAACGAGGAAGGAAATCTGTGGAAAACAAAGGAAAGGGAAAGAAACTCACTGTGATAGAGGCTGCCCCTCACTGTTCCTGATTACGGCAGCATTGCGGAGTGCTTGGCGCCATCACATTCAGCCATCCAGTCAGCAGGGCAGGCCAGACTGGGGGAGAGGAAGACTGGTAGTGACGCTTGCAAATATCAAGTACCAGACTATTTGAGCACTTTTTCAGTGGTTGTGTGTTTTAGGTGACTGGTTTTATACAAATATTGTGCAATAATTAATCTTTATACTCAAGTGCTATTAAACATTCAAAGCAACTACCTGCCCACTACTTCTTCTATCACTAGGAATGAATATTTTTCTCCATTGTTTCACTTATTGTTGTCATTTGTAACAAGGCATCCAAGGATGATTAGAGTGCCTCACAACTGACAGCTAACACTTCAACTTTGCTTGTCATTATCACTTGCCATCATTGATGTCAGAGGTCTGACATATTTGAGAGCAGATATCAATGTTCCTGAGATATAATCATTATGTTTTGCATTTCACAGTCTGAATGGACTTTAACCTACAACCTTGATGTGACTTATGTTGCAACAGGATGGGCCACTGAGTTTATCCACCAAGTTTGATTGTAATCCCACATTGCATTTTTAAGATATTGCAGCAGACAGCAGATGGCGATCTCCAGAGGTGTTAAGTAACTGTACTTAAGTACACTTTTTAGGTATCTATACTTTACTCCATTACTTATTTTTCTGCCTACTTCTGACTTCTACTCATTACATTTTCACACAAGTATCTGTACTTTCTATTCCTTACATTTTTAAAACAAACAGCCTCGTTACTTTTGGCTTCAGTTTAATGTTTATATATATATATTTCACGTCATGTGAGCCTGTAATCAACTTTTCTGCAGCGCGGCTTTGCTTTGAACCGTGAAACAATTGAAGCAGTGGTTCGCAGATTGAAGCAATGCTTCGACCATTGCTTCGTTTATTCTTTCTTTCTTTCGCTTAATTTTCCCCCGCTAAAACCCTAAAGAGCATACTTCTGTGAGTATTATTTACCTTTTCTATGTTAAACTGACCTGTTATGGTCTTCTGAAACCGTTGATGGATGTATTTTATAACTTAAAAACGGGAGCGATGCTAACGCGTTAGCATGTCTATGGCATTTTCAATGTAAAAACTTAGCATTAAGCAGGTGCAGCTGTCATCACGTTCGAGTACATTTGTTTTCAAATTGTAATATTTCTTAAATTTATTTTTGTTTATATATTAATAATCTAATGATTATTATATACAATTCTAGAGAAACAGGCAAAAAGAACCTGAATAGAAACACAACAGAAAATATAAAAGCAACTAACAATGAACATACGTAAGTAAATAAATACATACATACATAAATAAGTGTTTCCTGTGAACACCTAGTGACTCTTACCCCTCCACTTCCTCCCTGTCTTATTTAATGAGTTTGTTTCGGTCAAACCATATTTTCATTGTGTTAATTTCTTCAGTGATTTTCTCCAGAACTATCTGCCAAACTAGAAAACTGCTACATCCTAGTAAGAGCAGAATACTACTGGAATGAATCTGAATAAGGAAAGTTGTGTTTTTTTTGTTGTTTTTTTCCCCCTTCACTAAATGGATGTTGCACTCACTGCAGTTTATCGTCTGGAATAGTCCCAGATTGCATTTCAGAGCTTCTAGAATTGAAACATTTTCGTGCAGGTGGTGTTGGGGGGTAATTTTGGGTTTTGGGTCTTGGGCCACATGTAGAATGAATCAGTTTTTAAATTAAGCTTTCAGTTCATATAGTGGCATCTACCTTTTTTTTTTTTTAAAGGTTACTTTATACTTTTATACTTTAAGTAGGTTTTGGAGCACATACATTTTCACTTTTACTTGAGTAAAGAGGTCAAGTTGATACTTCAACTTTTCCAGAGTGTTTTTAAACTGCAGTATCTATACTTCTACTTAAGTAACAAATGTGTGTACTTTTGACACCACTGGCGATCTCTGATTTGGGTTTGACTGTTGATCCATGATGCTGACATGACCTGTGATGTGAGAGGGCGGTCCAATGAGTTTATCCACCACTTTGATTGAAATTGGTCTCTTAATTTTGAAGATATAACAGACAAACAGACAGGTATGGCTATAGTTTCTTTACAGGAAAGCTAAGAAATGGATATAATATTTACAACCCCAATTCCAATGAAGTTGGGACGTTGTGTAAAATGTAAATAAAAACAGAATACAATGATTTGCAAATCCTCTTCAACCTATATTCAACTTGAATACACCACAAAGACAAGATATTTAATCTTCAAACTGATAAACTTTATTGTTTTTGTGCAAATATTTGCTCATTTTGAAATGGATGCCTGCAACATGTTTCAAAAAAGCTGGGACAGTGGTATGTTTACCACTATGTTACATTACCTTTCCTTCTAACAACACTCAATAAGTGTTTGGGAACTGAGGACACTAATTGTTGAATCTTTGTAGGTGGAATTATTTCCCATTTGTGGTTGATGTACATCTTCAGTTGTTCAACAGTCCCTGCTTATTTCGAAATAAGCAGGGACGTCCCTGAAAAAGACAATGCTTGGATGGTAGCATGTGTTGCTCCAAAACCTGGATGTACCTTTCAGTATTGATGGTCCCATCACAGATGTGTAAGTTGCCCATGTCATGGGCACTAACACACCCCCATACCATCACAGATGCTGGCTTTTGAAGTTAGCACTGGTAACAATCTGAATGGTCTTTTTCCTCTTTTGTCCAGAGGACAGAGCATCTATGATTTCCAAAAATAAATTGAAATTCCAATTAAGGTCATCAGACCACAGCACACTTTTCCACTTTGCGTCTGTCCATTTCAAATGCCCAGAGAAGGCAGCAGCGTTTCTGGATGTTGTTGATGTATGACTTTCACTTTGCATAGTAGAGTTTTAACTTGCACTTGTAGATGTAGAGACGAACTGTGTTAACTGACAATGGTTTTCTGATGTGTTCCTGAGCCCACGCGTTAAGATCCTTTACACAATGATCGGTTTTTAATGCAGTGCCGCCTGAGGGATCGAAGGTCATGGGCATTCAATGTCGGTTTTTGGCCTTGCCACTTACATGTAGAAAGTTCTCCAGATTCTATGAATCTTCTGATTATATTATGGACTGTAGATGATGGAATCCCTGAATTCCTTGCAATTGAATGTTGAGAAACATTGTTCTTAAACTGTTGGACTATTTTTTCATGCAGTTGTTCACAAAGTGGGGATCCTCACCCCATCTTTGCTTGTGAATGGCTGAGACTTTTGGGTATGTTCCTTTTATACGCAATCATGAGTGTCCTCAGTTCCCAAGAGTTATTGAGTGTTGTTTGAAAGAAAGGTGATGTAACACAGTGGTAAATATACCACTGTCCCAGCGTTTTTGAAACGTGTTGCAGGCATCCATTTCAAAATGAGCAACTATTTGCACAAAAATAATAAAGTTTATCAGTTTGAACATTAAATATCTTGTCTTTGTGGTGTATTCAATTGAATATAGGTTGAAGAGGATTTGCAAATCATTGTATTCTGTTTTTAGTGACATTTCACACAACGTCCCAACTTCATTGGAATTGGGGTTGTACAGTTACCAAAATGACATATCAACCTTCATTAATCTCTTTTATATAATGCCTGAATAGATCCTTGTCATTTGATTGGTGGCTTGTATGTCGTGATATTGATCATTCATCCCATCTGCCATTGTGCTCCATTTACCGTGCAATTTTGGTTCCATTTAGCATGCAAATTTGGTTCCATATGATTTGTACCATTGCAGGCTGCGCACACTAGCAGTGATGGCGCTTAGCTTTAAAACAAACACGGCGGAGCTTATTAATGCTGCTCATCCTAACACAACAAAACAAATCCAGTACACCGTAAGCCATCTGGAGGCATTTGCAGTATTCACTGGGACGTATCTAGGTGAAGTGGAACTGCTGTCGGCTGAAGAGCTCAAGATATTTCTGCCGCAAATTTCACTGGAATGAGAAAAGCAGACGGCAGTCTGTACACGAAGAAGTCAGTGCAGAGCATCATCTATGGACTACATTGTCAGGATCATTTTTGAACTATCTGACTGTTTTTGTAAGTTGACTGAGAACAATTTTGGATTGGCTTGGACTGCTATTTAAAATTAAATTAAACCAGTGACGCACAACAAAATGAAAGTCCCTTTTTGCTTGTTTATAAATTAATAGGCGTTATATAAAACAAATAATGATAATAGGTGTTATATAAAACAAATAATGATAATAGGCGTTATATAAAACAAATAATGAATGCTTTTTCATTCTTCAATGGAAAGAATATTCTTACCATTACAGTCATAAACATTCATTATTTGTATAAAATATAACTGCCCTCTCAAACTTGCAAAAAAAAAACAAAACAAAACAATAAAACAGTAAGTAAAGGTCAATACAGTGACATAGTACTGTTACCTCATAATGAGAACGTCTGGGTTTGAATATCACCTGATCCTTTCTATGTGGTGTTTGTATGTTCTCACCGATTTTCTCCCGCATTGTCCCACTTCTAAAGGCATGCAGGTTAACTGAACTGGAAACTCTGAAACTGGCCGTTGATGTGACTGAGAGTGTGAATGAGTTTGACTGTATCTATGTGTCTTGCAGCATGTCCCAGGTGTATGTTCTCTCTCACCCAGTGACCGCTGGGATATAGTCCAATCCCCAGTGACCCTTTACAGCACTAATCCGGTGGCGCAGACTGAACAGTCCCGCCTAAAAATCGGTCTGCCCTGCCTTCACTGCACATACATCATTTTGGAGTGTCAGCAGCGTCATTTCTAAGCGTCAGCAGTGATTCACAGATTATCGCCTTGTTTCTGCTTAAAACTGCACTTCAGTCATCATCTATCTCAGCGATAGATTTCTGAAGCTTTTGTACAACAATCATTTCAACATAAATTCAGCATTATTTCATAATAAAAGATGGGGACTGATCACAGGCCACAGCAACACATCTGAGTTTGTTGTGCTGTTGATCATATGTCATTTTGGAGCATCAGTATCGATTCACCGATTATCGCCTTGTTTCTTTTTAAAATGGCCTTGTTTCTGCTTAAAACTGACTTTAGAATGATTTAAGAGGTTGGAGTCATCTGATGGTTAATAATCATCTGATGGTTAACTGGAAGCACTCGGAGAGCGCAAACCTCTGCCAAGACCATAGGGTCACTGACGTCACATGGAATACCCTTTGGCAAAGAGACTTATTCCATGTCGTTTCACACATCTACCATCATGTTTCAGATTCAGTGGTTAACCCTCTGGGGTCCGAGGGCATTTTTTTGGACGCGCCTGGCATAAGTGCTTTATTATTGCTGTTAAGTGCTCTTCCTGCATCCCACAATCAAGTTTTATGTCTCTTTTTTCAGGACAACCTGTACTTTCAAAATATATATGCTATAGTTGTGTTTTCTAAGTGTATTAAAGGTTTATAATCAGAATTAAGAAAGGAAAAAGTAGAGCATAAAATAAATTTCCACACACATTTATTCAAAACACACAGCAAACTACGAGGGTAGGCTGAAAAGTTCTAAGGCTCACCAAGAAGGAGAAATGCCATTTCAATAAAACTTGGCATGCATTAAGTTCAACTTTTCTGATGACTAACTGTGTTATTTTCTTCCAGGTTGTGAGGTAGTTTCTGGTTCATAGCCAAGTTTGAAAGTTCATGGTAGAGCGAAACGGCAAAAATGGACAAAATCTGGCATTGCGGTGTGATTAAGTACCTGCATAAGAAGGGGTTAAAGCTCAAGGACATTCATGTGGATATGATTGCTACATTAGGGGATGAAGCTCCCTCCATGTCTATCAATCAATCAATCAATTTTATTTATATAGCGCCAAATCACAACAAACAGTTGCCCCAAGGCGCTTTATATTGTAAGGCAAGGCCATACAATAATTACGTAAAAACCCCAATGGTCAAAACGACCCCATGTGAGCAAGCACTTGGCGACAGTGGGAAGGAAAAACTCCCTTTTAACAGGAAGAAACCTCCAGCAGAACCAGGCTCAGGGAGGGGCAGTCTTCTGCTGGGACTGGTTGGGGCTGAGGGAGAGAACCAGGAAAAAGACATGCTGTGGAGGGGAGCAGAGATCAATCACTAATGATTAAATGCAGAGTGGTGCATACAGAGCAAAAAGAGAAAGAAACACTCAGTGCATTATGGGAACCCCCCAGCAGTCTAAGTCTATAGCAGCATAACTAAGGGATGGTTCAGGGTCACCTGATCCAGCCCTAACTATAAGCTTTAGCAAAAAGGAAAGTTTTAAGCCTAATCTTAAAAGTAGAGAGGGTGTCTGTCTCCCTGATCCGAATTGGGAGCTGGTTCCACAGGAGAGGAGCCTGAAAGCTGAAGGCTCTGCCTCCCATTCTACTCTTACAAACCCTAGGAACTACAAGTAAGCCTGCAGTCTGAGAGCGAAGCGCTCTACTGGGGTGATATGGTACTATGAGGTCCCTAAGATAAGAAGGGACCTGATTATTCAAAACCTTATAAGTAAGAAGAAGAATTTTAAATTCTATTCTAGAATTAACAGGAAGCCAATGAAGAGAGGCCAATATGGGTGAGATATGCTCTCTCCTTCTAGTCCCCGTCAGTACTCTAGCTGCAGCATTTTGAATTAACTGAAGGCTTTTCAGGGAACTTTTAGGACAACCTGATAATAATGAATTACAATAGTCCAGCCTAGAGGAAATAAATGCATGAATTAGTTTTTCAGCATCACTCTGAGACAAGACCTTTCTAATTTTAGAGATATTGCGTAAATGCAAAAAAGCAGTCTTACATATTTGTTTAATATGCGCTTTGAATGACATATCCTGATCAAAAATGACTCCAAGATTTCTCACAGTATTACTAGAGGTCAGGGTAATGCCATCCAGAGTAAGGATCTGGTTAGACACCATGTTTGTAAGATTTGTGGGGCCAAGTACAATAACTTCAGTTTTATCTGAGTTTAAAAGCAGGAAATTAGAGGTCATCCATGTTCTTATGTCTGTAAGACAATCCTGCAGTTTAGCTAATTGGTGTGTGTCCTCTGGCTTCATGGATAGATAAAGCTGGGTATCATCTGCGTAACAATGAAAATTTAAGCAATGCCGTCTAATAATACTGCCTAAGGGAAGCATGTATAAAGTGAATAAAATTGGTCCTAGCACAGAACCTTGTGGAACTCCATAATTAACCTTAGTCTGTGAAGAAGATTCCCCATTTACATGAACAAATTGTAATCTATTAGATAAATATGATTCAAACCACCGCAGCGCAGTGCCTTTAATACCTATGGCATGCTCTAATCTCTGTAATAAAATTTTATGGTCAACAGTATCAAAAGCAGCACTGAGGTCTAACAGAACAAGCACAGAGATGAGTCCACTGTCTGAGGCCATAAGAAGATCATTTGTAACCTTCACTAATGCTGTTTCTGTACTATGATGAATTCTAAAACCTGACTGAAACTCTTCAAATAGACCATTCCTCTGCAGATGATCAGTTAGCTGTTTTACAACTACCCTTTCAAGAATTTTTGAGAGAAAAGGAAGGTTGGAGATTGGCCTATAATTAGCTAAGATAGCTGGGTCAAGTGATGGCTTTTTAAGTAATGGTTTAATTACTGCCACCTTAAAAGCCTGTGGTACATAGCCAACTAATAAAGATAGATTGATCATATTTAAGATCGAAGCATTAAATAATGGTAGGGCTTCCTTGAGCAGCCTGGTAGGAATGGGGTCTAATAGACATGTTGATGGTTTGGATGAAGTAACTAATGAAAATAACTCAGACAGAACAATCGGAGAGAAAGAGTCTAACCAAATACCGGCATCACTGAAAGCAGCCAAAGATAACGATACGTCTTTGGGATGGTTATGAGTAATTTTTTCTCTAATAGTTAAAATTTTATTAGCAAAGAAAGTCATGAAGTCATTACTAGTTAAAGTTAAAGGAATCAATAGAGCTCTGACTCTTTGTCAGCCTGGCTACAGTGCTGAAAAGAAACCTGGGGTTGTTCTTATTTTCTTCAATTAGTGATGAGTAGTAAGATGTCCTAGCTTTACGGAGGGCTTTTTTTATAGAGCAACAGACTCTTTTTCCAGGCTAAGTGAAGATCTTCTAAATTAGTGAGACGCCATTTCCTCTCCAAGTTACAGGTTATCTGCTTTAAGCTGCGAGTTTGTGAGTTATACCACGGAGTCAGGCACTTCTGATTTAAAGCTCTCTTTTTCAGAGGAGCTACAGCATCCAAAGTTGTCTTCAATGAGGATGTAAAACTATTGACGAGATACTCTATCTCACTTACAGAGTTTAGGTAGCTACTCTGCACTGTGTTGGTATATGGCATTAGAGAACATAAAGAAGGAATCATATCCTTAAACCTAGTTACAGCGCTTTCTGAAAGACTTCTAGTGTAATGAAACTTATTCCCCACTGCTGGGTAGTCCATCAGAGTAAATGTAAATGTTATTAAGAAATGATCAGACAGAAGGGAGTTTTCAGGGAATACTGTTAAGTCTTCAATTTCCATACCATAAGTCAGAACAAGATCTAAGATATGATTAAAGTGGTGGGTGGACTCATTTACATTTTGAGCAAAGCCAATTGAGTCTAATAATAGATTAAATGCAGTGTTGAGGCTGTCATTCTCAGCATCTGTGTGGATGTTAAAATCGCCCACTATAATTATCTTATCTGAGCTAAGCACTAAGTCAGACAAAAGTTCTGAAAATTCACAGAGAAACTCACAGTAACGACCAGGAGGACGATAAATAACAACAAATAAAACTGGTTTTTGGGACTTCCAATTTGGATGGACAAGACTAAGAGTCAAGCTTTCAAATGAATTAAAGCTCTGTCTGGGTTTTTGATTAATTAATAAGCTGGAATGGAAGATTGCTGCTAATCCTCCGTCTCGGCCCATGCTACGAGCGTTCTGGCAGTTAGTGTGACTCGGGGGTGTTGACTCATTTAAACTAACATATTCATCCTGCTGTAACCAGGTTTCTGTAAGGCAGAATAAATCAATATGCTGATCAATTATTATATAATTTACTAACAGGGACTTAGAAGAGAGAGACCTAATGTTTAATAGACCACATTTAACTGTTTTAGTCTGTGGTGCACTTGAAGGTGCTATATTATTTTTTCTTTTTGAATTTTTATGCTTAAATAGATTTTTGCTGGTTATTGGTAGTCTGGGAGCAGGCACCGTCTCTACGGGGATGGGGTAATGAGGGGATGGCAGGGGGAGAGAAGCTGCAGAGAGGTGTGTAAGACTACAACTCTGCTTCCTGGTCCCAACCCTGGATAGTCACGGTTTGGAGGATTTAAGAAAATTGGCCAGATTTCAAGAAATGAGAGCTGCTCCATCCAAAGTGGGATGGATGCCGTCTCTCCTAACAAGACCAGGTTTTCCCCAGAAGCTTTGCCAATTATCTATGAAGCCCACCTCATTTACAGTGCAGAAGTGGGCAGCTGAATTTAAGAGGGGCAGAGAGAGCCTTGAAGATGACCCAAGGTCTGGGTGGCCTGCAACAGCCACAACCCAGAAAAACATTGACCTTGTTCATAAAATGGTGATGGACAACAGACGATCGATGATTAATCAGCTAGCAGATGCTGTGGGAATATCCCGTGAGAGAATTGAACACATTCTGCATGAAGAACTTGGAATGTCAAAGGTGTCAGCTTGGTGGGTGCCACGTCTTCTGACGCCTGATCAGAAACGCACCAGGCTAGTCATGTTGAAGGCAAACTTGGCGTAATTTGAAGAGGATCCAGCCAATTAGATGGAACATTTTCTTACCCAGGATGAGTGTTGGGTTCACCACTTTGAACCAGAGACAAAAAAACAATCAATGCAGTGGAAACACCCAAGGTCACCACCTCCAAAGAAGGCCAAGGTCTTTTCGTCTGCGGGGAAGGTCATGGTTTCAGTTTTCTGGGATGCCAAGGGCATTGTGTTCGTGGACTATCTTGAAAAGGGACAAACCATAAATGGACAGTACTATTCTAACCTACTGAGATAGTTACGCGAGGCTATCAAAAAGAAGCGACCAGGAAAGCTGACGAAAGGGGTGCTGTTCCATCAAGACAATGCCCCAGCTCACAAGTCAACAGTGGCCATGGCCACTATCCATGGGTGTGGATTCAAACTGGTAGATCACCCACCATACTCCCCTGACTTGGCACCCTCAGACTTTCATCTGTTCCCAAACCTGAAAAAAAACTTGCCTGGGAAGCACTATCAGAGCAATGATGAGGTGATGGCTGCCATTGAGGACTATTTTACTCTCAAGATGAAAGCTTCTATGCCAAGGGAATCGAAGCACTCAAGCACCGCTGGAAGAAGTGTGTGGAGTTACAGGGAGACTATGTAGAAAAATAACCCTGAATTTGTTCAATTCGACAACTGCATCATAGTCAGCCTTAGAACTTTTCAGCCTACCCTCGTATAATAAACAACTGTTTTGACATTTTATAAAGGTAATTTGGGCTCTTGTGTGAAAGACTACAATAAAAAGGTTCAAACAATAAACACAAATGGATGGATATTCAAAATGGTCTATGCGTTTTGTTTGTCTTCATCTCAAAGCAATTTCTGTTTGCTATTACACAAAGTTCACATCACAAACTTCTACTATGAAGTTGACTGTGTGTTTGTTCTCTCGTGCTCTGAAAGCAACATTCACACTTCGAGGCTCATTCGGTTTGAGGAGCGGCCCCTCCCCCTTGCTCCATTGATATGGTAAACAGTGCTTTGCGCCAGAGCGAGACAGTTTGCCACAGGCTTATCCAGTAACATTCACAGGAAAACTAGTCGAGCAATCCTGATACTCACACACTGGTTGAGCATGTGAGATTGTATGAGAGGCTCGCTGTCTGCTCCATCTGCTCACTTTTGCTGTGCGTAATGGCACAGAGCGCATTGGAGCAGCCAGGGGGCTATTCAAACAAGCCAACTAGTAACACATCACTAACTTTTCAGCAAAAAAAAAAAAGGTAAGTTTCTATCTCATATCATTAAAAAGTTATTTATAATTTAGTAAAGCTTGGTCTCAGCCGTTGTATACGACGGCGTCGGCCCCAGAGGGTTAAACCCTTAGATCTTCAGCAGATGTATTTATAAAGAGAAACTGCATGAACTACACAAGTTTTTTTATTTTCTAATAACAAGTTTATTCAGTGAGGAGAAACAAATGCTAAATTATTGTTGTGTCATAACTTAATTTTTGTTCAGCCTTTTTGACCCGTCTTCATGAAGTTAGATGCAAAAATGTTGAAATTGGCCCTATCCTGCAATGATAAAGAATCCTTAAATAATTACTGGATCCGGATCATGTTCCGGATCATTACCAAAATTTAATTACTTCTAAGTTAGGCCAAGATACACCCCTGGTAAAAATTTCATTGAAATCCGCTGAGGATTTTTTGAGTAATCCTGCTAACAAACCAACCAACCAAGCAACAAACAAACGGACGCGACCGAAAACATAGCCTCCTTGGCGGAGGTAATAATCACATTATTCCCTTTGATTGCTTTTGGTGTCTCAGACGCATGCACAATGAAGGGACAGTGAAGGCAGGACAGACCAATTTTTAGAGGGGACCGTTTGGTCGGCAACATCGGTTCAGAACATAAAAATTGCAATGAAGGTTTCACATGGTAAAATCAATCAATCAATTTTTTTATATAGCGCCAAATCACAACAAACAGTTGCCCCAAAATGTTTGTAAACAAAGTATTTGCACATTAATCGGTACCTGTTGGTAGTAAAGACAGACAAGAAAAATGGCAGGACAAAACCAACAACAAAACCAAAAGCATGATATTGGTTTTGTAACTGCAAATACTCAGAAAATCACTCAGTATTGTAATATACTCTATTGTGATCATATGTATTACATCTAAAGGACTACTGCACCATGCTTGTTACACAGATGAGACTAGCATAAATTATTTTGGGACAGAGCTTCAGTTTGGGTCCTACGTTATGACACTTCACTACCACACATATCAATATAACCAGAGGAATAAATAAGATACGGCTGCTGCTACAGCTACAGATGAGGCAAGCCTTCCTACACCCACACAACATCCTTTGCTATGGGTAATTCACAATGTAATTAATAAACATAATTAATATTCATATCTTTTCTGAGTTGGACCCACTGTTTTACGTAATACATTTTTTGTAAGCTCTGTTGGCAGTTGTTGTGTTGACTTGGTACAAGTTTTACGCCAGATGCCCTTCCTGACACAACTCCAGATAAATGGGCAGAGTTGGTCTTGAACCGGGAACCTTCCGCACCAACAAGCATACTTAACTGCTTGTCCCTGCCCCCAAGACATAGTCCGAGCATCCATCCATTTTCAAAACCCGCTTACTCCAATTAAAGGTTGTGGGGACACTGGAGCCAATCCCAGCAGTCATAGAGCGTGAGGCAGGGTACACCCTGGACAGGATGCCAGGCCTAGTCTAAGCATGTAAGGAAAGGCATGTAAGGAAAATTTAATTATATTTAAAAACTAAATTACATGCCAAAATGCAGAGGTTCATTCTGATTGAAAGATTTGCAGCAACCAATCTGACCATTACATGCTAGCTCAGCTCGATGCCCTGTAACAAATTTTCCATTTTAATAACAGTACCCTACTGGCAACTCAAGCTGCCAGTACGGCGCTGTAAATTAAAATGTAAATTTGTTACAATGTACTCCTAAATCACATTACTGAGATGTACTTCCAATGTACACTCATCTGTGGTGTTATGAAGCAAACAGGTGTACCAAACTCTCAGCACAGCAGTGCTATACTTAATTGCAAATATTGTTGACAAAAAAAAAAAAATCCAAAGCACAAATCATACCTTGGCATTGTCTTTTGTTTCTACATTGCTTCCCACTTCAGTATTGGGTTCCTGTACAACATGGCTCTGATTTAAAGGAATAGTTCACTCACTGAATTAGTGGAAAAAGTATATGGAAGACTACGCTGAACAAAAATAAAAATGCAACACTTTTGTTTTTGCTCCCATTTTTCATGAGCTGAACTCAAAGGCGTAAAACATTTTCTATATACACAAAAGACCTATTTCTCTCAAATATTGTTGACTAATCTGTCTGTGTTAGTGAGCACTTCTCCTTTGCCGAGATAATCCATCCCACCTCACAGGTGTGGCATGTCAAGATGCTGATTGGACAGCATGATTACTGCACAGGTGTGCCTTAGGCTGGCCACAATAAAAGGTCACTCTGAAATAATAATGACTTGGATTTATAGAGCGTTTTTCAAGACACCCAAAGCGCTTTACAAGTTTCATTATTCATTCATTCACACACACGTGGTGGTAAGCTACTAGTGTAGCCACAGTTGCCGTGGGGCAAACTGACAGAAGCGTGACTGCCATTCTGTGTCTACGGCCCCTCCAACCACCACCTCATTCATACACAGGCAAGGTGGGTTAAGTGTCTTGCCCAAGGACACAATGGCAACAAGATTGGGAACCAGATTCGAACCACTGACCCTCCAGTCACAAGACAGCTCACTCTACCAACTGAGCTATTGACCACCGCCTCTGCCTTTTTTTTTTTTGCCAGAGCCCTGTTAGCCGTTGACAAAATAATGAAGAAAATGGAAGAACCCAATGTCTACACAATAACAAGAAAGAAATCAATTGCAACACACAGAAGTCAGTTCAGGTTAGGTCTGGGAGCATGCCCTGTACTGAATTCAACACACTATAGAACCTTTTTCGTCTATGTTCGAAATTAACTTGTGGCTAGTCCATATGAACTCCCCAAGTCCCTATGCAAGTGACGGTAGTCTCTCTAAGTAACTGTTTGCTTTAGACACAAAGTCATTCTAGCACTACCCAAGGATACTCCAAATCGACCTTGTAGCAAATACACAGAACTGAAGACCTAGTATTAAAGACAAGGCTAGTGTCCAAGCCTCACAACCATACAGTAAGACAGGACACACCAGGACCCTAAAGATTTAGACCTTTGTTCTACTGCAAAGTTTTTGGCATCGCCAAGTACCTCTGTCCATCAGCCTCATGACTCTATAAGCTCCTCTCAGGTGTCTCCCAGTCTCAAAGGCTGAGAAACCAGAGACATGAATATCACCGGTGAGATGAGTGAATGTCTCTATAACTTTGACAGTTTTAGTGCATACAGATACACTTCTGATGGCCACATCCAGAAAGTAATTGAAAGCCTGGATCTTTAGTCTTGATCCAGGACTATCTCAAACCCAGAAATTCCAAGTCTTTACTCAGCTTCTCAAGTGCTGAAACAGAGCATCCGTTGAGTCCACAAAGGTCTCATCATCATTGATTTGGTCCACACCAGTCAACCTTTCTACACTGTCAAAGGCACTCAAGTCGCTGGACAGCATGAACCTACCCAACACCCAGTGCATGCAAGCAGAATAAGAGCCAGACCACATTGTGACAAATGCAAGAGTTCACTCAGACGAAGTGACAGATTCTGCCTCCACCACCTACAGCCCTCACAATAGTTGTGTATAGGCCAGTTATGATGCCATTACTCAAGACTTACACAGAAATCATATTTCAAAAGATACATGTAATTCTACGTATTGCACATCAGTCCCCTGAGGCAAAAGAACTTCTGAGGAACAACATGTTCTCTGACCAGGTCAGAAAATCATCTGTCAATACTCCAACCATCAGCGATGAATGTGGGGTTACAAAAAAAGTAGCATTTCCTCACATAAACATTTTCTTGGCATTGTGGTGTTGTTGTTATTTTCTTGTGGGACTCCAAGAAAGAATCAATGTGCATAAAGGTCTGAAAATAAAACCTACTTAACATGGTGGTGGTTCAAGTCTGCATCCATTTTGATTGGGTTGGGTTGGACCTTACCCTTGTGAAGCAGTTTGGGGCAGAGGGGGGACGACGTCACTGTCAATTCATTCTAAAGTCATCAATCTGCAAGTCCCAGAGCAAGTCTCAAGTCAGCTTGCAAACAATTCGTGGTCATTATGACTTGAGACTTGACGATTCACTACTTGAGAGCGACTTGATGGTGACTTCGTCCCACCGCTGCTTTGGGGTGACTTATATGTTGTGATTTGGCGCTATATATAATTGAATTCACTTGACATGAGCCACTTCATGGATTCTCAACATGTCAAACAGTATTAAGATCATTCAATACATTTTGTAAACAACAAGAATTTTTAAAACATTAAAAATATGTTAACTAACCACCAAAATATATGTTAACATTTTGTGGTATTGAAAGCGGTAACGCGTCTGCCTCTTGTTTCGCCACAGCGACTCTATCTAATCTCCACTGAAAAGAACAAGAACATAAAAAAACACAACAGGGCCGGCTGGAGCTGAGGCAAGAGTGAAGAGAAAATCAGCAGTAAAGATTTGAAACAGGAAGAGTGTGGCGTCAGTACAGGCTGGAGATAAGAGTGCAGCGCTCCATACACAAACACAGGGTTTCTGTGGCTGAGTGACTCCCAGCTCGCCGGGCGCCCTCACAGTAGCTGTCCTCTTCCCCCACCCGACTGGCTCTGGACTCCAGCCTGTCACCCACCCCTGCACACAGCAGATCCTGGGGCCTGATAGACCCTCAGTGACTCCTGGGTTTTTAAAGGGATTTGTTTGAGTCCAGAGATCCAACTGACCCCTTCAAACAGAAATCCCTGGGCAAAAGGGCAAAAAAAAAAAAAACCTGTTCCCGACATAGGAAAAAAAAAAATCCATTTCACTCCAAGTTTGGTGTCATTTTTGGAATCAGATTAAGAATTAGTGACTGAAACTCCAAGGAAGCAACAAGCGAACAGGAGATCACACATTTGGCATCCATATAACTTCAATCACAGAGAAACCAGGGAGAGCTGCCGTTTGCCGTTTGGTATGCTTATGTATTTTGGGTCAAGGATGGGCGCCGCCAAAATGGAATGTTGATAAGACTAATATTTTGGCAGAAATTATGGATATTATGTAACAACAGTGAACAATGGACATTGATAATTGCATTTTGGACTCACACACCATTCCAGCAGGGGGCAGTAAATCATCTATAGCTTTGTCATCAGTATATAATTGTATTAGCGATGTAAAGCAGTGGCTGTCGCAAAACTTCCTTTACCTGAATCATGGTAAAATGGAGATCATGGTGTTTGAGCGCTCTGGCATACCAAATGTGGTAACACCAAATTTTGGTGCTTTGGCTAACTATGTAAAACCAGCTGTCAAGAATTTAAGAAGATATTTGACAGCTGTTTGAGGTTCGATCAACAGATAAATTCTGTTGATCAAAGCTAGTTTTTTCCAACTTTGCCTTTTGGCTAAAATAAAGCACTTTCTCAGTAGACGTGATCTTGAGACAGCCATTCATGCTTTCATCAGCTCCAGACTTGATTATTGTAATGCACTTTATTCGGGCATTAATCAGTCGTCTCTTGCACGTCTCCAGTTGGTGCAGAATGCTGCTGCTCGTCTTTTAACAAACACTTTTAGACGTACATATTACGCCCGACCTGTACTCACTCCACTGGCTTCCAGTTCAGTTTAGAATTGATTTAAAAATTTTAATGTTTGTTTTTAAAGCTATTTATGGCCTTGCACCTCCCTACTTGTCTGAAATTTTAACTTTGCACCCCTACAGTAGGACATTAAGGACATCTGGCCAGCTTTACGTAGATGTTCCAAGGTCAAGATATAAACACTGGGGTGTTCATGCTTTCACGGTAGCTGGCCCCAGACTATGGAACGAGCTACCCCTTGAGTTACTTACTATTCCTGACCTGGCACTTTTTAAATCTAAGTTAAAGACTTATTTATTAAAACTGGCTTTTAACACTTAGTGGGGAGGTGACATGTTCTGTTTTTATGTGCTGTTTTAAAATTTTATTCTATATGTGTTTTATTTTTGTGAATTTGTGTTTTTAAAGTTAAGCACTTTGGACACCAGTCCGTGCTGTAAAGCGCTTTATAAATAAATGTTGATTGATTGATTGATTGATCTATATGTTAAAAGCAAAGTGGATTCTGTGTATGTGTGCATGTGTGTACCTTTGAACATGGAGAAACTGTGGAGAGCTGACATTTGCTGTTAGTATGCTTATGAATTTTGGGTCAAGGATGAATGTTGCCAAAATGGAACATTGGTAGGACTAATATTTTTGGAGAAATTACATAAATTACATAACAACAGTCTCTGGACTTGTTCATTATGTTTCTGCTGCTTATCCGGGTTCTGGTCGTAGTGGCAGTACACCAAGCAGCTCATCCCACACTTTACTATTCTGGGTCAAGTCCTCTAACACCTCTTGGGGGATCTTGAAGCGTTCACAACACAGGTGGGAAGTATAATTCCATAATTACATATAATTCCAGACTAAGGTTAATTATGGAGTTCCACAAGGTTCTGTGCTAGGACCAATTTTATTCACTTTATACATGCTTCCCTTAGTATTATTAGACGGCATTGCTTAAATTTTCATTGTTACGTAGATGATACCCAGCTTTATCTATCCATGAAGCCAGAGGACACACACCAACTAGCTAAACTGCAGGATTGTCTTACAGACATAAGGACATGGATGACCTCTAATTTCCTGCTTTTAAACTCAGATAAACTGAAGTTATGTACTTGGCCCCACAAATCTTACAAACATGGTGTCTAACCAGATCCTTACTCTGGATGGCATTACCCTGACCTCTAGTAATACGTGAGAAATCTTGGAGTCATTTTTGATCAGGATATGTCATTCAAAGTGCATATTAAACAAATATGTAAGACTGCTTTTTTGCATTTACGCAATATCTCTAAAATTAGAAAGGTCTTGTCTCAGAGTGATGCTGAAAAACTAATTCATGCATTTATTTCCTCTAGGCTGGACTATTGTAATTCATTATTATCAGGTTGTCCTAAAAGTTCCCTGAAAAGCCTTCAGTTAATTCAAAATGCTGCAGCTAGAGTACTGATGGGGACTAGAAGGACAGAGCATATCTCACCCATATTGGCCTCTCTTCATTGGCTTCCTGTTAATTCTAGAATAGAATTTAAAATTCTTCTTCTTACTTATAAGGTTTTGAATAATCAGGTCCCATCTTATCTTAGGGACCTCATAGTACCATATCACCCCAATAAAGCACTTCGCTCTCAGACTGCAGGCTTACTTGTAGTTCCTAGGGTTTGTTAGAGTAGAATGGGAGGCAGAGTCTTCAGCTTTCAGGCTCCTGTCCTGTGGAACCAGCTCCCAATTCGGATCAGGGAGACAGACACCCTCTCTACTTTTAAGATTAGGCTTAAAACTTTCCTTTTTGCTAAAGCTTATAGTTAGGGCTGGATCAGGTGACCCTGAACCATCCCTTAGTTATGCTGCTATAGACTTAGACTGCTGGGGGGTTCCCATGATGCACTAAGTGTTTCTTTCTCTTTTTGCTCTGTATGCACCACTCTGCATTTAATCATTAGTGATTGATCTCTGCTCCCATCCACAGCATGTCTTTTTCCTGGTTCTCTCCCTCAGCCCCAACCAGTCCCAGCAGAAGACTGCCCCTCCCTGAGCCTGGTTCTGCTGGAGGTTTCTTCCTGTTAAAAGGGAGTTTTTCCTTCCCACTGTCGCCAAGTGCTTGCTCACAGGGGGTCGTTTTGACCATTGGGGTTTTTACGTAATTATTGTATGGCCTTGCCTTACAATATAAAGCGCCTTGGGGCAACTGTTTGTTGTGATTTGGCGCTATATAAATAAAATTGATTGATTGATTGATAATTCCTTTAGTGTGTCCTGGAGCGTGCTTCCCCGAGGCCTCCTCCCAGTTGGATGTACCATTGAAGACCTCCCTAGGAAGATAACCGGGGGGCATCCTCACCAGATGCCCAAACCACCTCAGCCGGTTCTTTTTGATGTAAAGGAACAGAAACTCTACTCTGAGTCCCTCCCACATATTCGAGCTTCTCACCCCATCCCTGAGTGTAAGCCCAAATATCCGATGGAGGAACTTCATTTTTGCCACTTGTATCCACAACCATGTGGATTCATCGACCATCCTCACCTTTATGGACCATCCTCACCTGCGGTCATGATAGGAGCACAAATCAAATTGAAATGGTAAATAAAGAGTCTCTCCTTGTTGCTCAGCTCTTTCTTGACCATGATGATCCCTTTCAGTGTCCACACCATCACGTTTGTCATTAAATATCCTAATGCTTTGAAAATAAGTTTAAAGTGAAATTGAAAACACCTGAAATCGATCTGCACACAGTTTGTGTGGATAAACAGTGACTAAAACTAACTAAACTTAACTAACTAAAGTTTAGCTATTGGGGGAGCTACCACCAACAAAACTTACTGACATTTTATCATATGTATTTGCTGTCTCTGCTGAAGTGCCACTAAACAGCAGCTAATCAACTCTGACAGCAGAGGTGTTAACGCTTGTGATTGCTTCAGTCTCTACATTACCTTGCATGCATGAATTTTATCAACCTGTCTTCAGAACACCTAATATAATTTTGATTAATCTTGGCAGCAGGGTTCTAAGCACAGTGGGCAGTGCCGGGTGGCCCGCCCAATACTGCAAATTTCCATCCGACTCTTGGGTACAAATTGGCTGTGCCACCCAGCACGGAATATCTGAAAAATGAACTGAAATGTTGCTGAAAATGTACCAATTTGATTGGATTTTTTTTTTTTTTTTTTTTTTTTTTTGCCATTTTAAACCAATAATTAAAGTAATTATAAATATTTTCCTCATTTTCTTTGTATCAAATTGCAAACAGCAGAGATCAGAGAGTTCTGTGGCCACAGAGCTGTGATCAGCAGCAGCTGAAAACAACGCCTCTGCTCCCCTCTGAACTGAGAAACTGAGAAAAAAAACACTGCCATGAAAATCCTACATTAAATAATCCAGAGGTCCTTCTGTGTCAATATGTGATGATACATTCAGAAATTTACAGTTTATTTTACGAGGTCTATCCATAAAGTAATGGTTCTTTTAATTTTTTTCAAAAACTATATGGA
This sequence comes from Thalassophryne amazonica, assembly GCF_902500255.1. Taxonomy (NCBI): domain Eukaryota; kingdom Metazoa; phylum Chordata; class Actinopteri; order Batrachoidiformes; family Batrachoididae; genus Thalassophryne; species Thalassophryne amazonica. The sequence continues at coordinate 59,813,939 of NC_047110.1, forward strand.
TTTCATTCATATGTTTTTACGTCAGACATGCTTGAACCCTCGTGCGCATGCGTGAGTTTTTTCACGCCTGTCGGTGACGTCATTCGCCTGTGAGCACGCCTTGTGGAAGGAGTGGTCCCGCCCCCTCGTCGGATTTTCATTGTCTGGAAATTTCGGAATGAAAAGGACTTTTTTCCATCAGAATTTTTTCAGAAGCTGTTAGAGACTGGCACCTGGAAACCATTCGAAAAATTTATCTGGCTTTCGGTGAAAATTTTACGGGCTACACCGAGAATAAGGACTTTAACAACAGCTTTAAGGACCCCTTTAAGGATGGTCGATGCGCCGCGCTCCGAGCTGCGACGTCGCGGCACAAACCACTGGATCATTTCTAAGGTGATGGCTCTGTGGATACGAGACCGTCGTGTGCTCTTTCTCTGGTTATTACAAGAGCTGGACATCAACCATTTTCCGGCAGATTTCACTTTTAACAAGAGATTTTGTCATGGAAAGCCGCGCGGAGGCTTTGCGCGTCACGACCAATTCGCTGATGAAGCGAGACAAAGGAACACCTCTGTTTCGGAGTGTTAGAGGATAAGTTGGGACATGTCCAGCTCTCCACAAGTTCTCTTATACTCACTCGACTGGTAAGCACTGAAAGCTGAGATAGACATGTCCAAACTTGTCCTCTAACACTCCGAAACGGAGGTGTTCCTTTGTCTCGCTTCATCAGCGAATCGGTCGTTACGCGCGAAGCCTCCGCCCGGCTTTCCATGACAAACTCTCTTGTTAAAAGTGAAATCTGCCGGAAAATGGCTGATGTCCAGCTCTTGTGATAACCAGAGAAAGAGCACACGACAGTCTCGTATCCACAGAGCCATCAGCTTAGAAATGATCCAGTGGTTTGTGCCGCGACGTCGCAGCTCGGAGCGCGGCGCACCGACCGTCCTTAAAGGGGTCCTTAAAGCTGTAGTTAAAGTCCTTATTCTCTGTGAAGCACGTAAAATTTTCACCAAAAGTCAGATAAATTTTTCGAATGGTTTCCAGGTGCCAGTCTCTAACAGCTTCTGAAAAAATTCTGATGGAAAAAAAGTCCTTTTCATTCCGCCATTTCCAGACAATGAAAATCCGACGAGGGGGCGGGACCACTCCTTCCCAAGGCGTGCTCACAGGCGAATGACGTCACTGACAGGCGTGGAAAAACTCACGCATGCGCACGAGGGTTCAAGCATGTCTGACGTAAAAACATATGAATGAAATCCATATCATTTAAAAAAAAAAATAAAAAGGACCATTACTTTATGGACACACCACATATAGTTGAAAGGTTTCGTGTTTCTGAAAAGCTCAGAGTTTGAAAAACAGCAGACGGTGGGATCAGAGAGGGAGGGGGAGCGGGAGGGAGGGAGAGAGAGACAGGGAGAAAGAGGAGGAGGAGGAGGGGTGGAGAGGAGGAGGGGCACAACATCAGTGAAAGAGGAAAGTGGAAAACTGTTTCACTGTTTTTTTGTTTTGTTTTGTTTTTGTTTGGTTTTTTTTTTCATTTAAAAGAGCAGGTTTGATAAATCAGTCCAGGTTCAGCTCTTGTTCAAACAAGGCAGTTAGGTGTTGTTTAAAAATAAATGTCATACAATCCCACTCAAATATGTTGAAAAAAAAAACTAAGCAAAACTGACAGGATGACAGAAAAACTGCTTGCTTCACTGTATTAAAAACTACTGTGTGCCATTTTTGAAGAGGAGAGTAAATGCTATGTCCATCAAATATGAATGTGTTTTTAACATTATCAATGTTATTTATTAATTTAGACTTTGACAGAAGCATGCAAAAAAGAACTTTGATCTTACAAATATTACAACATAATATAATTTTTTTGTTTTTATGATTAAAACCACTCAAAATTAGTTATAAGTTAGGGCTTGCCAATAATGTCTTAGTGGTATAAAACCCCTATAGCTTCTGGGGGCCCTGAAGCTATGAGCCGTGATCACATAATTTACATGGCACTAAAATGGTCCTAGCAAGAACCCTGCTTGGCAGCTACATTGGGCCTACAGATGGGATGAAGTAATATGATTTAAGTAGAAGAAGAAGAATGGCCTTTATTGTCAATGTACATATAACAAAGTTTGTCCTTTGTATTTAACCCATCAAAGTTGGAGTTAGACACAATCCAACCGATAGAAAGAGTGGGCGGCCTTAGTCAAGGACAGAAAAGTACAACCCCCATTCCAATGAAGTTGGGACGCTGTGTAAAATGTAAATAAAAACAGAATACAATGATTTGCAAATCCTCTTCAACCAATATTCAATTGAATACACCACAAAGACAAGATATTTACTGTTTAAACTGACAGACTTTTTTGTTTTTGTGCAAATATTTGCTCATTTTGAAATGGATGCCTGCAACACATTTCAGAAAAGCTGGGACAGTGGTCTGTTTACCACTGTTATATCACCTTTCCTTCTAACAACACTCAATAAGCGTTTGGGAACTGAGGACACTAACTGTGAGTGTCATGATTGGGTATAAAAGGAGCATCACCAAAAGGCTCACCACTTTGTGAACAACCGTGTGGAAAAAAATAGTCCAAAAGTTTAAGAACAATGTTTCACCACAAGATATTTAATGTTCAAACTGATAGACTTTTTTTATTATTGTGCAAATATTTGTTCATTTTGAAAGTGATGCCTGCAACACATTTCAAAAAAGCTGGGACGGGGCAACAAAAGACTGGGAAAGTTGATGAATGCTCAAAGAACACTTGTTTGGAACATTCCACAGGTGAACAGGTTAATTGGAAACAGATGAGTGTCATGATTGGGTATAAAAGGAGCATCCCCAAAAGGCTCAGCCGTTCACAAGCAAAGATGGGGCGAGGATCACCACTTTGTGAACAACTGCATGAAAAAAATAGTCCAACAGTTTAAGAACAATGTTTCTCAGTGTTCAATTGCAAGGAATTTAGGGATTCCATCATCTACAGTCCATAATATAATCAGAAGATTCAGAGAATCTGGAGAACTTTCTACACGTAAGCGGCAAGGCTGAAAACCAACATTGACCTTCGATTACTCAGGCAGCACTGCATTAAAAACATTGTGTGTAAAGGATTTTACCACGTGGGCTCAGGAACACTTCAGAAAACCATTGTCAGTTAACACAGTTTGTCGCTACATCTACAAGCGCAAGTTAAAACTCTACCATACAAAGTGAAAGCCATACATCAACAACATCCAGAAACACCACCGCCTTCTCTGTGCTGAGCTCATTTGAAATGGACAGACGCAAAGTGGAAAAGTGTGCTGTGGTCTGATGAGTCCACATTTCAATTTGTTTTTGGAAATCATGGACGTCATGTCCCAACGAAAACCACCATCCAGATTGTTACCAGCGCAAAGTTCAAAAGCCAGCATCTGTGATGGTATGGGGGTGTGTTAGCGCCCATGGCATGGGCACCTTACACATCTGTGATGGCACCATCAATGATGAAAGGTACATCCAGGTTTTGGAGCAACACATGCTGCCATCCAACTAACGTCTTTTTCAGGGACGTCCCTTCTTATTTCAGCAAGACAATGCCAAGCCACATTCTGCACGTTACAACAGCGTGGCTTTGTAGTAAAAGAGTGCGGGTACTAGACTGGCCTGCTTGCAGTCCAGACCTGTCACCCATTGAAAATGTGTGGCGTATTTAGGAAGCACAAAATACGACAACAGAGACCCCGGACTGTTGAACAACTGAAGTCGTAAATCAAGCAAGAATGGGAAAGAATTCCACCTACAAAGCTTCAACAATTAGTGTCCTCAGTTCCCAAACACTTATTGAGTGTTGTTAGAAGGAAAGGTGATGTAACACAGTGATAAACATATCACTGTCCCAACTTTTTTGAAATGTGTTGCAGGCATCCATTTCAAAATGAGCAAATATTTGTACAAAAACAATAAAGTTTAACAGTTTGAACATTAGATATCTTGTCTTTGTAGAGTATTCAATTGAATATAGGTTGAAGAGGATTTGCAAATCATTGTATTCTGTTTTATTTACATTTTACACAATGCCCCAACTTCATTGGAATTGGGGTTGTACCATGAGCCTTAATGTGTATGTTTTTGATGATGAGAGGAACCCGGAGCACACTTATCCGAAACCCATGCAGAGACAGGAAGAACATACAAACTCCACACAGAAAGAAACTGGGCATGAATGGAATAAAAATATCTTGCTGTGATCAGGGCTGCTGAAAAGGGGAGAATAAGAAGAAGGATTCTAGGGGTCCATGATTGACACGGGCCCAGAGAGACCCCTAATGCAATTATAATACTGCCAAAATAATACGGGGGGTGGCCCAGTAAGATTACTTTTGAAGGGGCCCAAAATCCCTGGTGGAGCCCCAGGCTGTGATGCGAGAGTGTGAACCACTGAGATACTGTGCTACCCACGGTTAGGTCAAGGTGATGGTCTCCAGGATAAAGCTGTATCCTAGTTGACATTTGTAATCATGTGACCATTTCTTGTCCTTGATCAGTCAAATAGTGTTTTAGCAATATTGATGCATTCACAAATTTCATCATTTTTATTGTTAAGTATAAAGTTTATGAGTAATGAAAAAAAGAGTACACACCAGTGTCGGCAAGGTGCTGCTAAGGAACAAACTTAGAAATCAAAAAATGAAAAGTAGTCACGCAAATTTGCAGTTTCAATGCAAAACATAAAGTTTTAATAGGTTGAAAATACCTCTGTGGTTGCACCTTTCAGTGTCCTTAAAGCTCAAATCTAAGATACTTAATTCACTATACAATCTTCCCGTGTCCACAGTGACACTGACGACTGCCGCTCTGTAAAATCCTCAGTTGAACAAATTAATTCCAGACATATTACAATGATCCAGTCATAAAAGAAGCAGTCTTCTTGGATACAGCTGCTGTCACAAACTGCTGCAGTATTTACATACAGAAGCAGGATCACATACTCCTATCCTTCACCACAAAACCACTATCTGCTGCGAGCATGCTTCAAATCCTATTATCGGAAAATCCTGAGTCAAATATCCTCCCCAGTGAGTCTCACACAGCCATCATTCAGCAAGCTTGCATGTTATGACAGAGAGAAAAGACAAACAGCAGCACAGTGAGAACCAGCCAAATGTCCAACAGCATGCCAACATTTGTGGTGTAGGTTTCCTTGTCAGTCAGTTAACCTCCAGTTGTTAAAAGATCTTTTCTAAATTTCCTCATAGTTAGGAGATAGAAGAGAGTTGCTAAATTCATCCATGAAATTACCAAGTTATGACAAAGTTTTCAACAGACTCTGTGCAGGTGAGAAATCACAAAGACAGGTAGGGATCAGTAATGGATCACATAGGGGTCAAAATTTCAACATACTCTAGTCATGTTGATAAGTATGTCTTTTTGTCTGCAATGATTACGAAAAGGTATAGTTTGGACCATGTATGACTGAAGGTTTTGGAGTTTTGGGGTAAACACAGTAAAAAAATTTTTAAAAAAGTGTGTGTGTGTGGGGGGGGGTGTGTGTTAAAAATTAAACTTGCTCTAATTTTTGATAAAAGCAATATAGATAACTGGTTCAGCTATTTTTGTCTGAGGCCATCAAAATATGGTTATCAGGTATTGTGAAGGCTTTGCGTCTATCCATCTGTCCGTCTGTCTGTCTGTGTTCAGCATAAGTCCAGTCCTATTACTGCCAGAGTCTTCAAATTCACAGGGAACATTCTTGGGACACAGACCTTGGACAATTCAAAGATGGCTAACTTGACCTTTTTTAAGAGATATTTTAAGAGGTTAAAAAGTCACATTCTGCTTCATATTTCTATGCTATGAATCATGCAAACCCATTTTTAAAATTCTATTTATTTATTTATTTATTGAGGGGCAGGGTGAAAGCCCATCAGAGTAGAGCGGCACCGTGACATCAGTGGCTGGTCTCTCTCTGGCGCTCCAAAACCGCTTCATTTATGTGTAAATATAACGTTTTTCATATATTATGTAAAAAAACTGGAGAGAAATAAACACTTCTAAAACTGAAAACTCTGTTTTTGGAACCTGATAACACCTCTGGAGTGATTTATAAGACAATTTGAGAATGTTAGCGTGGTGACGTTACTGGCTGGTCTAGCTAGCTGCTAAATGTGTTTCGTTTGTGTGTAAATATAACATCTGACTCATATATTATGTAAAAGCTACCAACAAATAAAACACTTCGAAAACTGAAAACACTGTTTTTGTAACCCGATAACACCTCTGGAGTGATTTACAAGACATCTCGCGGACATCAGCTCATGTATGTGCACACGCATGCCCTCCTGCAGATACTATTAAAACGTAAATAAAATATTGTTTATGACTGATTGATGGATGGACTGATTGTTTGTTCTCCATTCGGCTGCTCCCGTTTTGTGTTTGGGGTCGCCACAGCGGATACAACCAGATCCGCATTGATATTTGGCACAAGTTTTACGCCGGATGCCCTTCCTGACGCAACTCCAGTGTTACCTGGAGAAACACACACAGCCGCTGGTGTTCCAAAGAGGTCTCCCATCCAAGTACTAACCAGGTCCCTCACTGCTTAGTTTCTGAGTTTATTCTGCAATATCAGTATAAACATACAGAAGTGAATGTATAAATGATACACAGATAACACAATAAAGCATAAATGCTTATTTCCAATGTGCTCTTTGTAAAATACTTTGCATTGGGATACTAATTAAACAACTGCAAATTATAAAGAAGACAATGCTCATACAGCTGAGGGTATTTTAGCACTGCATTATATTTTAAAAATAAATAGTTTTGACTGTTTTGTCTCCAAAGTAATGAGCAAACAAGGTACATGTCCATTAAATTCTATATCAAATGTTACCATGTCGTCTGATAAATAAGCATAACAGATGATGTAATCTTTTTAAAAATCCTACTCTCGCAATTTTATTAAAATTAGAGCAACTTTAACTTTTGACCCCTGTACAAACTGAAATTTATCACTATTTTTGTTGTTTTTACACTATAACTTCACATCCTTCTGTTATAGATAGTCCAAGCTATACTTCTTATATACAACCCCTGGAAAAAATTATGGAATCACCGGCCTCGGAGGATGTTCATTCAGTTGTTTAATTTTGTAGAAAAAAAGCAGATCACAGACATGACACAAAACTAAAGTCATTTCAAATGGCAACTTTCTGGCTTTAAGAAACACTATAAGAAATCAGGAAAAAAAAATTGTGGCAGTCAGTAACGGTTACTTTTTTAGACCAAGCAGAGGGAAAAAAATATGGAATCACTCAATTCTGAGGAAAAAATTATGGAATCATGAAAAACAAAAGAACGCTCCAACACATCACTAGTATTTTGTTGCACCACCTCTGGCTTTTATAACAGCTTGCAGTCTCTGAGGCATGGACTTAATGAGTGACAAACAGTACTCTTCATCAATCTGGCTCCAACTTTCTCTGATTGCTGTTGCCAGATCAGCTTTGCAGGTTGGAGCCTTGTCATGGACCATTTTCTTCAACTTCCACCAAAGATTTTCAATTGGATTAAGATCCGGACTATTTGCAGGCCATGACATTGACCCTATGTGTCTTTTTGCAAGGAATGTTTTCACAGTTTTTGCTCTATGGCAAGATGCATTATCATCTTGAAAAATGATTTCATCATCCCCAAACATCCTTTCAATTGATGGGATAAGAAAAGTGTCCAAAATATCAACGTAAACTTGTGCATTTATTGATGATGATAATTTTTTCTGTTTAGGTGTTAATGATGGCTTTCGTTTAGCTTTTCTATATGTAAATCCCATTTCCTTTAGGCGGTTTCTTACAGTTCGGTCACAGACGTTGACTCCAGTTTCCTCCCATTCGTTCCTCATTTGTTTTGTTGTGCATTTTCGATTTTTGAGACATATTGCTTTAAGTTTTCTGTCTTGACGCTTTGATGTCTTCCTTGGTCTACCAGTATGTTTGCCTTTAACAGCCTTCCCACGTTGTTTGTATTTGGTCCAGAGTTTAGACACAGCTGACTGTAAACAACCAACATCTTTTGCAACGTTGCGTGATGATTTACCCTCTTTTAAGAGTTTGATAATCCTCTCCTTTGTTTCAATTGACATCTCTCGTGTTGGAGCCATGATTCATGTCAGTCCACTTGGTGCAACAGCTCTCCAAGGTGTGATCACTCCTTTTTAGATGCAGACTAATGAGCAGATCTGATTTGATGCAGGTGTTAGTTTTGGGGATGAAAATTTACGGGGTGATTCCATAATTTATTCCTCAGAATTGAGTGAGTCCATATTTTTTTCCCTCTGCTTGGTCTAAAAAGTAACCGTTACTGACTGCCACAATTATTTTTCCTGATTTCTTATAGTGTTTCTTAAAGCCAGGAAGTTGCCATTTGAAATGACTTTAGTTTTGTGTCATGTCTGTGATCTGCTTTTTTCTACAAAATTAAACAACTGAATGAACATCCTCTGAGGCCGGTGATTCTATAATTATTGCCAAGGGTTGTATAATATTTATGATTAGACAAATAATGTGGTATACTTGTCAATATGACTGAAGCATTTTTCAGTTTTGTCGTTTGGGTAATTCTTCACTGACCCCTACCTGGCTACTAAACTGCTGCTTTGGGAAGGTAATTGTGCGTTTTTGTACAGGCCATAGTACACAGAAGCTGTTTAGTCACCGTAGGTGGTACTGAAAACCTGCTTGGCCCACTGGGAATCCCACTTCAGAAAGTAGCCAGTGGGGAGCTGTTTTTGTCTGTGATGTTTGATTGTGAAGTAAACACTCCTTTGTTATGTAGTCATGGCTCTGGAGTCCCTGGTGCTGGGAGAAAAGCAACATACAGTCACGGCCTGCTGGTGAGGACAGGTGCCTTCCCCTTTGCTTCTTTCGTTTCACTCGCCAGTCTCTGATCCCTTTCTCCACACTCATCTTAGCCTATAATCCTGCATGCCCCAATTTGCTCTCATTCATTCCCTATATTTCATTTGTTTTACCTCTACACAACTACGACTTCAGATACCACTTCTGCACTTCATTTATTAATTTTAATACCCTCAGTCAAGCCACTTGTCATGAAAACCACTGCTGAGTCCGCAACAATATGCGTTATTAAAACACCCAAAGCAAGGTTATGAGGCTAGTCCATAGAGTGCCGCTCCTTCCCGTTTAATCCTGAATAGCAAATCGGGGTGCATTTTGAAGTGTCATAGTACGTAACGTCTTGGTCAGTCTTTGTCAATCTTCAGCAAACTTGGTATACATAGTAGTTATGGCCATCATTGGTGCCAGATTTGAATTCGAGGTCAACTTTTGGAACAATTCAAAAATTTCATCCAGATTCATAAAATCATTGCTAGTGGGTGGTAACTTCCAGGAATTTGTTCCAGTTCTTGCCAAGAGCACTTTTCCTTTCTTTTGTTTTCTGGCAGGTTGCCAAGTCTGCACTTTATAAGCCAGCCTGTTAAGAGGCAAGCCAGATTAAGCGGTTTCATCACATTTTTTCACTTTTTCGTATCGTAGGTGTCTGTGGTTGAACAGTGCCCTGTGGAATAGGAGTGCTAGCCTGTTAGCTTTAGCTTGTTCTGAAACTTTGAGATGAGGGTGTATTCAAGCTTCATTTATCCCACTCAAGTCATGCACGGTCTTGCTCATGCAGTTCATCTTTATCCATTCATGGGTTGGCTGGGACATAGGCAGAGTAATCACACTCCAGAAAACCTATGGGTAACATCACAGAGGGTTTATCCAGTACAAATACAGTTTATATTTGTGACACTTAAATGGAACTTCGCTTATTTTTCACCATATTGTCAGCATCGGCAGAGTTAGTTTTCCAAGCATGGAATTTTGTCCTGGAGTAATAAGAAAAAAAAAAACAGTTGTGGCCTCAAAATCAAGTCAGTCATGCTAATACACGATATAACACACACACACATCTTCAACCGCTTATTCAAGATCGGGTCACGGGGCCTGGAGCCTATCCCAACAGTTGTATGGCATGAGGTGAGATACACCCCGGGCAGGATGCAAACACAGAGACAACATGCAAACTCCACACAGAAAGGCCACAGGTTGGAATTGATCCCATGACCTTCTTGCTGTGAGGCAACAGTACTAACCACTAAGCCACCATGCCGCATCCAAATAACACAATTATTCCTAATTTCACTTCGGAAAACTCAAACTTTGATTTTGTATGCATTTTTTAATTTTCTAATCTATTTGGCATCTAATAAGTATAAAAACTACACATTGTTTTTGGACAGAAAGCTGTTTTGGAAAAAAAAAGATGTCCAAAGATGTGGACAATGCAATTTTTTATTTATTTACAGGGCTCGAAATAGTACGTGCATGTGCTAGTTTGTGCACATTATTCGAGCGGTGCACGTAATTTTATATTGCACTTACACTGGTGCAAGTAACTTTATCCAAGTTTTATCAACTATAAGCACCAGTAAAATGAACCAATAACGGAATAAATAAGGAAAAAAACAATTTCCAGTGTGTTGTCTTCGTCTTCCCTGCGTTTTATGACTCACACACACAGAGCGAGTTGCTGTGCTCTATTTGTTGTGTTCGCGCGTGCACATGTTCCTCTCTCTCTCTCCCCCTCAAACTCTGTCATCATTGTGTTATAAATCAGTCACCATTTGTTTTATTATACATCTGTGTAGTTAATAAAATTATCTTCACGGACGATTAGTTCACGCGCACGTGAAAAAAAAAGTGGCTGCTGCTGCGGTTCCTTTACAGAACCCGGAAGACGTCACTTAAAGTTATATTTTTTTTTCTGGCCATGATCATTTGTGCGCACATTTTCCTGGAATTCTCTGTATGTCCTTGTGCGGCCAAACCATGATGATACACCCTGACCAGATCCATTTCTAATGGGGAAATGTATTACACTGTCTCCTGGTTTGTTGGCTAATAGCTAACATTTATGTGTCAAGACAATATTGAGTGCACTTTTTACAAATTGTGGCCACGTTTAAGTAGATCGTGCCCTTGTTTTACTCAAATGATGCTTAAAACGTGTGCACAATATCATAAAATGTGCGCACATTCTCTCTGCATGCAAAACATTTCCAGGGCTCCATAGTTCCTCGTGCTCTCTCCCCTGAAACTCTGTCATAATTGTGTTATAAACCAGTCACCATTTGTTTTATTATACATCTGTGTAGTTAAGAAATAAAATAATCTTCACAGATGATTCATTCGTGCGAGCACGTAAAAAAAAAAAACTGAGGGGAGTGCAGCAGCAGCGGCAAACTCTCCCCAGAGAGGAATTAAGAGTCTGACACATCAGAGGAGGAGTTTTAAGGTTGACTTTTGGTTGTGCAAGTAACTTTTTGTTTGGATTTTTTTGTTACTAGCACCAGTGCAAGTAGGTTAAAAAATTTATTTCGACCCCTGATTTATTTATTTATTTGTTGAGGGGGAGGAGGGTTTTTTTTTTTTAGATTTAGATCATTTCATACAGTTTGGTAGAAGTTTATTTTTAATTACCGGATATCCCCTCTAATATTTACGGTATTTATTTTTTGGATTACAAATGTTCTTAGAGTGATAGTGGACAAAATATTGACCCCATCTGTCAACCATTGTGAATTATTAAAATAATGGTAACAGCTAGCTAATAAAATAAATAAAGGAGCAGCCTCACATCCTGCAGTTACCTTTTAATTAATGTAAATTGTCAATTAAAAAGCACTTACGTGATATGAACATGTAAAAGATGCATTCAGGCACCATCACGGGCATTTCTTTATCGTGCTCCCATCACAAGTGACTTGAATCTGACCTTTTTTGTGTGCTTGCAAGAGTACTGTAGGTTGCTAAATATCAAATCAAACACAGAACAGAGAGTGAAACTACACTGAAAAAAGAGATTATTTGAACCAACTTGAAAAAGTGTTACAGCTGGTAAAATCTGAATGAATGAAGCTGTTTCAACTTATGTTTGTAGGTTACAAATGTAAGTTGAAACAACTTCATTCATTCAATTGTAATGCTTTTTTTTACGTTGGTTCTTTTTTCAGTGTAGAACTATGGGTTCTGTTGTTTACCCGATGCAAAGCAGCACACAGTGCAGTGAAACTGGCCTTGCTAGTTTCTATCAATTTTTTGTCAATTTTCTCCCAGCACCCACATTCATTAAATGCCAAATGTACTGGTGATCCTGTGTGTGTGCCAAAGGGTCTGGTGTGGGCCTTAAAATGAAGTGTGGTTTGGCACAGTGCTGGAGAATTAATATCACGAGGCAACAGCCAATAACTGTGCCATGGAACAGCAAAAACCTTACACCCAATCCCTGCAATAGACTGGCAGCCTATCCAGGGTGTCTCACGCCTTTCACCCAATGACCGCTGGGACAGGCCATCACCTCTCCGGGACTTTTAATTGGACTAAATGGGTATAGCAAATGAATGAATGAATACAACCCCTTTGCACTTATGCTGCATTTACACATAGGCAAGATGTGTTACGAATGTCATTCTTGGCACATTCTTGACATTCTCAATGTGACTTAACGCATCGGAATAGGTTTCTTAATAGTGCGTGTTGGTGCGAGATATTCGTGATTTTCGTGGAGCATGTTTTTGGCTGTCAAAAAATCTTCCACGAATGTCTCGCACCACCCTCATTTCGCCTCATGTCATGGTGGTCGCAATTGAGCGTATTGATCCGTCTTGATTAGTGGTGATCCTTAGCGACAGCGTTCTTCTCTGATGTGCGCACAATTAAACCCTGCTGCACCGCATTCAGTTTCATTGCTGCAGTATGCTGAAGAAGGACAGTGACGCCAAGTTGGCTAAAAGTCTTGTTCCAACGCTCCTCAGCGCGCTCCTGCAGGTGTTCCACCTGCTGCTGCTGCTGTGCCTGATGTTAGGAAAAACGAGTGAGACAAGAGCTGCGTGCAGCCAGACATCTGACTCTCTTCATCTCCTCCTCCTCTCTGCGCCACTCCATGGCACAGAGCCCAACTAAGCATGCAGTCACAAAGTTCTTCTGCTGTGAATTTTGAGGCACAAACTGGAGCGATCTGAATTGTTCAGCAACTGATGGTAGGATGAATACGGGTGTGTGTGTGTGTGTAGACAATTTGGCTCATTCACAACGCGACAGAACGAAACGATGCGCAGTTATGTGCAATAGCGGGCAACAGCGCACAACAACATGGAACATTATTCTTGACCATGCGTAATGGTTCCTGATAATACGCCAACAACACGTGCCATTAATCATAACGCATAGTAACAGGTAGCAACAGTTCCTGTGGACACCTGACGCCCAAATCATCACATTCGTGATCAGCAGCCAAGAATGTATACTTCGTGGCATTTGTGACTTGTCATCATTATTTGTAAACGCATCATTAGTACCCTACTTGACACTGCTATCCAAGCCCCAAATATCCTTATAGTACGTGCTTTAGACCATGTGTAGTAAATCATCAAGATTATTTGATATTGCTTTCATAACTTTACCATCAGTGCCACCAATGTCTACTGTCTTCCACAATGTCTGTCTGTTAGAGTTAGCTAGATTTGTGTATATTCTATTGTGAAGTTTGTTTGTACATGTCAGCTTTTCCATGGGAAGTGGCGTGTGCTTCTGTCATTCCCAATATCATGCATCAGCAAAGATTAGAAATGATGCCCCTGCACTCTGGAGTCTGACTGGAGCCTGTAATCTGCAAGTAGCGCGTCTAACAGCCAGAGGCCAAGGAATAGACCCAGACCTAATATCCTGTATAGCTCAGAAAGACATGATTCATTACCATAGAAACCATTAATGTGAGTCATCTTTTGACTGATCATCAGATACCCTTGCAGCAATGTTCTCAGACTGTTTTGTCTGCTTTGTAAAAAAAAAAATAACCATGGTTCCCACAATAAGCACAAGTGGTCGGTTCCCATCCTGCCTGTATTTTCTGATAGTTAGAATGAATGCATGATATGAGAGAGCCGTTACACCGGTTGCTGTGATGTGACACCAAAGAAGAATCTCCAGCCAAAAAAAGTGTTTCATCAAGTGGCATTGATAAGTCAGTATTCTGCCACGAAATATTTTTGGAGTATCACTATCCAAGAATGTCACCTCTGTTGGGTCCCACATCAGTCCATCAGCAGGAGCCAGGATGTGTCATTCACAATGCCGGCTGAGATCCATACTGGTGTCTGTGAAACAAGTCAGCACCACAGAAACATTGTCATCAAGAGGTCAGCCTTTCTCACTTTCTTATGACCTGTGACCCCTGAGTTCTTCCCTCCAGCTCTTCTGCTATCTGTCAGTGTGCCTGTCTCCGTCTCACACAACAACATATACTCAATACTTCCAGAAGATTCTTAGGGGCCCTTATGATTATTTTAAAAAATAAAATAAGGATAGACAAGTTGCAGTTGGATAACGCTGTCTGCCAAAGCTGGAGTCTGGGTTCCTCAGCCTAAAGATAAGACAAGGACAGGATGGGGGCAGATCTGAGAAGGCCTGCTGAGGGCTGTGAGACTAATGGTTATTGAAAATATGGAAACAGGCTATCACCACAGCCACAGGAAACGCACAGTGCCATGTCTCTTTAGATGTCTCTAGACTACTATGAGTCAGCTTGAGGACAGTGAAATGCTACCTGGTGGAGAGTTATTGTCAGAGCTCACCATAATGCTAGTAATGCCAACGCCCTTCATGAAGTCCTCCAAGGAGATACAAATAATTAAAATAAATACATCATGGGTCATTTCTTTATATATGAAAACCACTGCCTGTAAATCCTGGCTGTGTACGGGCACTAAATAAATTGGAAAGAACTGATTCAGTGATTGTATGCAGCACACACATTTAAAAATGTACTTTGAGTACTGGGAAAGCCCAATATAGATAGTATTATTGTTAGTAGTAGTAATGAATGCATGATTTTCAGACTGTGGGTCAAGAACTAGTTAAAATACTCCAGAAATTCAGTTAATTAAATTAATTCCATCCACATATTGTTAATGAATTACTGTGCACAAGAGAAATCACTTCATCTTCATTCATTCATAGTAGTGCAATGCCCGCAGGAAGGTTGTATTCCAATAGACAGTTGGGAGCTAAAGTAGATTTTTCATTGATGGTCGTATGAGGCTGTGTTTGAAGGTGGGATGTACAAAGAGCTGTACTTACTCTTATATAGTTTTAACAGACAAAGTGTAAATTGTTAAGGGCCTCTTCACACATAGTACGAATAAGTACAAAATAGGGCGAATCATGGCAAAACAGCTCGTATGAGCGAACCACGAAAACATCGATACGACGTCGGGAGGGACACGTGGTTGGGCAGGCGTGAACGATTCACTGTGACAATTTCGTGCATGAGCGTGTGCGAAACCGTCGCTGCGGAAACACAGTGTGAGCAGCTGGAGCATGTGTAACCACATTGCGCAGCTGCTGTGAAAAAACAAAATACATGCCACCCACGGGATTTGAAACTGCAATTTACAAAAGCTCTGATTACCAGCCAGAAACTTTACCACTGCGCTACCATTGTTGTCCTATAAAAGGTGCGTAAAATGCCAGAAATCAACAAGGAGATAAACGTGTTTTTTAAAAAAAATAAAACCACACACCATAAAAAACACCGCATTTTATTGAATCCCTCTTATCGAGCGAACAATACAAATATGAACTGTCTGTTCCTTTGTAGATGACCCATGGTCACAGACGTACAGTCATGAAATGAGATGAAGCAGTTCATGTGCTCTTAATCACATCCACATCTGCTGGCCCGGTGTGTCCAGCCAGCCCTGCATGCATGTCTGGCCTGACGCGTGTGTCCTGTGGACAGTGCGCTGCAGTGCAGACACTGCATCATGAAAAGAGCTCATGTGGGTGACATGACCACAGATCGCCCGCCGTGTGATCATGACCTGATCTGATCGTCCGTTTCACCTGGGGCAGCCTGTCAATGTGCGTGCCGTGCGCTTGCTCGCTGTAGCTGGTCGCAACAATGATATATGTTTTTATGTATGTCCACGTGAGGACAGCAAGCAGACACACGCGTGTCACAGTGGACAGTTGTAAGTTCATGTACGTCCAAACACAGTACATGTTACCCAGCTACAACATCCAGAACCAGAGATATCAACAGCAGCTAGTGTTGGTGGACACGCCCCCTGTCAGTTCAGTGCACACCAACGTGTCACTCTGTTTCTCTGTTATGTGATCATTATTTTTTTTAGTTATTTGATATGTAATTGTGTATGTAGGTACTGTAGTATTTATTAATATACCTGTCCTGGCTGTGGTCTCTGTTTTTGTAATGTGACAAGTCCTGTGCACTGAGCCGTCATTTGTGGCTTTGGTCAGCAGCTGGGAGGTGCCTCTCTGTGCTGTGTGTGCTCTGACCTGGCTGTCCGGCCCCACATGTGTACATGTCTGTACATACATATAAGCATTTTATGCAAGTGTACCCCCCCCACACACACATACACACACACACACGCCACATGTGTAAGGGGGAGTGGGGGGAGGGGGGCGAAACATGCACACACATGTGAGACACATGCAGGCGAGCGGTATTAGATGTTTGTGTGTGTCACCTGGAATTTGGCCGACACCTGCCTCAAGAGGGATCAAATGGGCTCTCACAAGGCACTCTCCGTTTTCAGCCACTGGTGTGCGCAAATAGTTGTAGCGACGTGTACGAGGCATTGGAGGCAGCTCTGATTTTTCATGAATGGCATGCAAGTTCTTCTTCGTGCGCTAGTCGGCTTAAATTGTGTTATGTGTGAAGGGGCCCAAAGACATGGTTGACATTGAGATACAAAGAGACACACAAATACTGTTATTTTAAGAAAAAGACTGACATTTATCCAACATGGTCATACATATATACACACATAGAGTTATAGGAAGGAATAAACACAGTTAGTGTACATGAAGCACAAACATATGGATGTGAACACAGTAGTTATTGATAATGTGAGTCAGGGACATTTAGGTTTGTTGTGAAATGTGAGTTGATGTGAGCCACATGTGAGCTGACGACTTACGTTGAGATAGAAATCATATAAATTTTGATCCAATACAAACATTCAAAAGCCACTTGGCACAAATTAAAGATATTTGATCCAAATGTGGAGTTGATAATAAGCACTTTTTATGTCATTTGGATCTATTTTTTGATTGCTATGTTACATTATATTATTATTTGAGTGTAGTATTTAACATTGTTTTCAAAATCAGTTTTATTATCAATTATATGAAAATCAAAGGATTCCTATTAAATAGGTAGTTGGAAGAGACTCAGACAGACAAAATTAAACAGAACATTTAGAATATTTCAAACCGCAAATCCTCAGTACCCCCCAATCTCCTGAACACAGTTTATTTTAACTTGAACTCACAGCAAATATAAAATTTTGTTCAGCTTATATACTTACTGAAACTTTGTAGAAATTGTGGGAAATTTGTCGATTTTAGCAACAAAAAAAAAACAGATTTTAACTGTCTCCTCAGTGTTATTAAGTTAAACTCAACCACAAGGAACACTGACAGCATGCCTTTCACAGTAAAAATATTTGATGGGTGCTGGCATTAAATGTTTTATTGTGAAATGGTGCAAGCAACATGAACTATCTGATGTTGTTTACCTTTGTTACCAGTAACATCAGCGAGCCACACTTCATATTATTTGCAAACAAACGTGAAAAGAACACATTTAACTGACTGCTGTTCTCAAAAGTCATTCTCCTGCAGTCTGTTTGTTTTCTCACATTAACCTGACATTAAAGTTGCAGTTCTTGGTCAGAGTTAGCTTGCAGTCGTGAGACGCTATGGAGGGCGCCATCTTGGAAGTAATAATGTTATGATGTCAAAATAATGATTTAATGTTCAAATAAAGGTTTCAAAGGTTTTAAAGGTGACAAAATTAATTCCCAAAATTTTCATAATAAAGGATGCACATTATCGTGTCATGTGCAAGCCATATCCGAAAGCTGAGGTCGATCTGACAAATAGAGAGATACGAGCCACATACACACAAACAGACATTTCTTGCTTTATAGATAGATGCTTAATGAAGAGAAATTCTCCAAAATCTATTCCCTAGAGTAGTGGTTTCCAACCCTGGTCATCAGGGACCTAACTTTATGTGTCACTGCTCTGCCACAAGCTGTTTAGCTTATTCAGGTTTCAGGTCTATTAGAAAAAGTACAGCCTTTGTTGTCGCTGTACAAGCATTAATAAAGACATCGAAAATTGTCCTCTGCATTTAACCAATCCCAATTACAGGCCAACACAGTCTAACCACTAGGACCAGTGGGTGGCCACAGTCTAGTGCCTGGGAACCAACTCCAGATGAAAAGACACTGCTTTGGTCAAGGGCAGAGAAAGGATCAGATCCTAATTAGAAGAAGAAGCATGCTTTTTGTGAAAGGAAACCAGAGTGGACTGAAGAAATTCACACAGACACGGGTAGAACTCCACACAGCAAGGAAATAGGTATGGGTAGAATTGAACCCCAGACCTTCTTGCTGTGAGGCAAGAGTACCCATGGCTACCATGCTACCTACAGTAGTGTTCAGAATAATAGTAGTGCTATGTGACTAAAAAGATTAATCCAGGTTTTGAGTATATTTCTTATTGTTACATGGGAAACAAGGTATCAGTAGATTCAGTAGATTCTCACAAATCCAACAAGACCAAGCATTCATGATATGCACACTCTTAAGGCTATGAAATTGGGCTATTAGTAAAAAAAAAAAAAAAAAGTAGAAAAGGGGGTGTTCACAATAATAGTAGCATCTGCTGTTGACGCTACAAACTCAAAACTATTATGTTCAAACTGCTTTTTTAGCAATCCTGTGAATCACTAAACTAGTATTTAGTTGTATAACCACAGTTTTTCATGATTTCTTCACATCTGCAAGGCATTAATTTTGTTGGTTTGGAACCAAGATTTTGCTCGTTTACTAGTGTGCTTGGGGTCATTGTCTTGTTGAAACACCCATTTCAAGGGCATGTCCTCTTCAGCATAAGGCAACATGACCTCTTCAAGTATTTTGACATATCCAAACTGATCCATGATACCTGGTATGCGATATATAGGCCCAACACCATAGTAGGAAAAACATGCCCATATCATGATGCTTGCACCACCATGCTTCACTGTCTTCACTGTGAACTGTGGCTTGAATTCAGAGTTTGGGGGTCGTCTCACAAACTGTCTGCGCCCCTTGGACCCAAAAAGAACAATTTTACTCTCATCAGTCCACAAAATATTACTCCATTTCTCTTTAGGCCAGTTGATGAGTTCTTTGGCAAATTGTAACCTCTTCTGCATATGTCTTTTATTTAACAGAGGGACTTTGCGGGGGATTCTTGCAAATAAATTAGCTTCACACAGGCGTCTTCTAACTGTCACAGCACTTACAGGTAACTCCATACTGTCTTTGATCATCCTCAAGCTGATCAGTGGGTGAGCCTTTGCCATTCTGGTTATTTTTCTATCCATTTTGATGGTTGTTTTCCGTTTTCTTCCACACGTCTCTGGTTTTTTGTCCATTTTAAAGCATTGGAGATCATTGTAGATGAACAGCCTATAATTTTTTGCACCTGCGTATAAGTTTTCCCCTCTCCAATCAACTTTTTAATCAAACTACGCTGTTCCTCTGAACAATGTCTTGAACGTCCCATTTTCCTCAGGCTTTCAAAGAGAAAAGCATGTTCAACAGTTGCTGGCTTCATCCTTACATAGGGGACACCTGTTTATTCCAGAAAATTGACGAACTCACTGACTGAATGCCACACTACTATTATTGTGAACACCCCCTTTTCTACTTTTTTTTTTACTAATAGCCCAATTTCATAGCCTTAAGAGTGTGCATATCATGAATGCTTGGTCTTGTTGGATTTGTGAGATTCTACTGAATCTACTGGTACCTTGTTTCCCATGTAACAATAAGAAATATACTCAAAATCTGGATTAATCTTTTTTAGTCACATAACACTACTATTATTCTGAACACTACTGTAGCTCCTGATTGGCTCAGCACTGAGCTTCCATGGTCTATGTCACAAATCAATTTTGATGCCAGATACCAGCACCCCAGCACAGTGCCTGACCACACCTCTTTCTTAGGTCAACATGCCCATGAATAATTTCAAAAAATGTATGCAATGTGCATAACGATGACAACTTCATCATTGGGAAGGGTGGACACAGACAGCCCTAAGAGTCACTTGAAGTATGCATCGTATTCTCATGACATGTTTTGAATGAGATCGTATGAAAATTTGAGCAAGCTATTACTGGCAATTCCTAAAAATTTCTATGTGCATATGCATTTCACATTTAGCATTCAGAAACATGTTAAGATTATGGTTAGAATAACAATAAATATAAGATGATCTTCTACCTTTTTTCCATTCAAAAAATCCACCAACTTGTTTACAGTGATGTCATCACAGCATCCTGGCTGACATATATGTATGAGTTTTTGTACATTAATTTTTGTGTGTTTTATTGTGCATTTTTCATGAAGTTAACCTCAACTATGAACTCTACGTAGATAGTAGACCAATGGTTATGCATTTTCAAAATAAGTCCTTTCATTTTAATGAATTACATTTGACATACACACACACACACACAGCTCTGCAGAGTAAAAAGTAACTTATTCAACTCTACTAAGATTAATTTATGTCATGAAAGAGCTGACTTAACACAATGGTAGTGTCTATTTAATTCTGTTTGCAGTGCCACAAAAAATAGTCCAACCAAACTCTATTTTATTCTGCAAAATTTGTTGTGCATTAATTATCAGTAGAAACTGGTTCAAAAAGTTTTAATCCAGAGGAATTCAGCATCCATACATTGCTGATAGTGGACCAGAGAGGGGTGAGGGGAGACTGAGGTTCAACGGTTGTGTTGGTGGTTCTCGCTGGTGCACTGTCGCCTAATGAGCTACACCCCTGGCACCGCTGAGCAGACTGTTGTTGAGAACAGGTCTTCTGACCTTTTCTTTGCAGAGCCGGGCAGATTTGAGTGGTGCCGCAGTCCGGCGGCTGGGATGTGCAGTGAATACAGTCTGCGCAGATAAAACAGTGCCTTGTTTAGCTGTTTCTTTGCCGCTGCTGAGCCAGCTGATAATACTGGCGGGATGGGAGGCGGCCCTTGGCGACAGCAGACAAGTCCCATGGAGGCAGACACTCTGGCAACAAGCTCCACTCTCTCATACCCCCCCCACCCTCACACCCCTCCCGACCCTGGATAATCTCACCTCTTTCTCTTCACACTAAACGGCCAGTAGTTTGCGTGAGAGTGAAAATGATTACTATATTTCCCAGACTACAAGTCACACCAGAGTAGTCACATCTGTCCAAAAAGGATCGTCATCATAAGGAGGAAAAAATACATATAAGGTGCACCAGTCTGTAAGTCACATTTGTTTTTGAAATGTGGTCCTACTGCTTCATGCACCAAGAAGCAAAATGAAATGAATCAATGTATTTTTTACTAATGAGTCAAACATTTCTTATTGAGTCAAATTTCTTATTTTATTGTATTGTTACAAGTATTATTATTATTGCTTATCCTTGCACACGCTGTTTGATGCACATTTTCCTCTACTCGCACCCATCTTGTGTGTGTTTTTTAAGAGCTGACCTAACGTGAATTTCTCCACTGTGAGATCAATAAAGTCTTATCTTATCTTATCTTAAACAGTAAAAGCTAGCAACAGACCCGGCGCCACGAGGAGGCATTTGGGGGCGATGCCCCCTCACGTCATCAACCTCGCCCCCTCGGATGTGAGAGTTATCAAAAAATAAAAATAAAAAAGAAAGAAAAAGAAATACTGGAAAATATAGCAAAATATTAGTTATTCAATATTATTATCACTTTATCGGGGCGTTGCTGGGCCAGTATTGTAGATGTAAGTCGACAGTACCTGGCTATACCCGCCCACAGATATTCGCCCTCGTCTAACTTGGGCGAATAGCTGTCATTTTGGGCGACTGGGCGTGAACATCGGACCTCTGAAAATGCATACCGCCCTCCAAAAGCATGTTATTGTATTAATATCACGTATTTAACAAATAAACCAAATTAATTAACTAAAGTAATTAATTTCTAAAACAAACAGCTATGGCGTGTGTCTGTGTTCAAGCGATTTGATAGGTTGAGGGTTGTGCTTGTCAGTGCAGCAGAATGCAAGGAACCTGAGTCCAGTGATTATGGCAAGGTGAACGAATTAAAGCATGCTCAATTTATTCAAGCAGTGTCAGAGCTGCAGTTCCTGGGATTTGTCAAGTCCATTAGTGCGAGAACATTAAAAAGAATGTTCAGTGATCACAGACGCAGCATGCTGCATGAACAAAAGGCGAACTTAATAGGGCTGGCAGTTGAGAATGACCTAACCAAGAAATTCAACGGAGAGTGGCGAGATGTCCTTCTCAGAAGATTCAACGCGGCATCCAACCGAAGGCTTCAACTCTTCTGAGGTAGGCTAGCATCGTTTCCACACAGAATTTTATGTTAAGATATGGACTTTTATGGTAAGATAAAAGTTATGTGTTGTTGTAAATATATCTACATGAAAGGTTTATCTTTGACCCGTTGTGTGACTGTCATGCCCAATTGCGCTGTGTTTGCGCTTGTGATGGAGGGCTGTATGTGGGGTTAATCTACTGTCTCGTGTCGTTTCTCAGATCAGTTGTTGGTTTGGTTTTGTGGTATGCAGGAGATCACTTGACCGAGGGTCTATACGTTCAAATAATAATTAAAAAATAGTCATCACTCTTTACTCTTACTCAGTCAGACTCATAAAACGGTGTAGCCTAAATACACGAGCTTTCCAGGAGCGCACCCAATTCATTACGCACGCTCAGCGGCACGTCCCCTCCAGTGCGCACTTTTTTTTTGGGGGGGGGGGGGGGGGGCGCAACCCCGCCCCTGCGATAAACTCATCGCCCCCTTCATTTTTTTTATTTTATTTTTTTTTTTGGCGCCGGGCCTGGCTAGCAAGCTAATTAATGTTATTGTATAAGGAACAAAATGGAAGTAAACAGTTTCTTTTCACCACTGAAAAGATGATCAAAAGTGAGGTAAACGTGCAGTGTATGTAACTCAGTTCATTTTATATATAGAGCACCAGTGGTGGAAACAGATAACCAAAAAATTAGCTTCGATAACAGATAATCAGCTAACTGAAAATTTATCTTTTATGAAGCTAAACCGATAAACCACCCAAAAGTTTATCGGAAGCTACAGATAACCGATAACTTCCAGTATTGTCTCCAGTACCCTTGCAACTACTAACAAGCTGATGTTGAGTTTTCACACCACAATCATTTCTGGTAGTATCAAAGGTGACAACAGACCCAAACAATGAGTTAGCACTTCTGTCTTTGAGCATCCTGCCCACTGTGGAAGCTCCTGTTTACTACATATTTTGGAGCAGTGAAGCTCAACTCTCTACTCAATAGCAGTGTCGCTGTGAGGCAGAGATCTTGGAAAATAAAGCAGTGCTGCGTTATGGTTTGGTTTATAAATAAAATTAATACTGATAGAATAACTCCATTAATGTCAATTCTGTCATTTGTACAAAGTTAAAATATAACATATATCTTTTAATGTTGAACAATGCACTAATTCTGAAGTTTTGTAACAAACACAGACAGATGGCAAAGGATTGTGGGTAAAATGTACCTCCGCTAACACTGATTGGTTGACTCATTCATTCTATGTAAACCAACACGTTAATGTGAGGTGTGTCGTGTGTTGGTGTTTACAGATAAATGTGCTTTTGTAAAATATGCCATTTTCTATTTGTAACAAAAAAAAGGCATTTTCAAAAAAAAGCCAAGTTGTAATTAGATAACCGTCTGATATAAAATCAAAATGTGTCAAAATAAATAGAGCACTGCCAACTACTGGACACTGAGTACTAGGGCGAATACTGCCATGAACACTATTGCCCAGTAGATGGCAGCAGAGACTGTGAAAACTTGCCAAAACAAAATTCTAGATAATCAGTGCCTGCTACATTTAAGATACGTAGAATTTAATAAACGCAAACTGAATTTCAGACATCTTATATATATTGCTCTGCAACAAAGACGACAGACAGTGTTTGACATAAGCAGGACTCTAATAGCAAACAGGAATCGATTGCAATGATTCCAACTGAAAATAATGGAGGAGCAACCTGAGTGTCTTCTGGCATTTTTGCATAAAACAAACACAATAACAACATCTATAAACCCAGAGAATATATTCACAAGCGTTTTAGGCACAGTATACAAAGAGTTTAATGCTGTTGTCTGTGTGGAGCCTGATCAGAGCGTCTCAAATGCATTTCTTCTGTCGTGAATGTACTGAGGTACCCATAATGCACCTGGGCACAGCATATCCACACTAAAACCTTCAAAATTAGTGCATTACTTTAAAATTAAAAGAAATATCTGATATTTTCACTTTAGAAAACTTCAGACGTGACATTAATTTAAATAACTTGTCTGAAATTAGTTTGGTTAAAATTTTAACCATAAGTTAAAACTGTATGCCTCTGGATGACTTGGGTGATATTGCCATATCAGTATAGGGGCAAAAGAAATGAGTTTTGTTTTCTTTTTTTTGTGACTAGTTCTCCTTTGCCTGCAGAAGATAGAGCGGTTTCTTCTCAAACCAGCTCTCTGTTTACGGAGAATAAAACTGCACATCTACTATAAAGCATTTAACAGGGAGGTACTTAACTGATTTTAGATTTCATAGATGTTTATAACTATTCAGCTTTGTTTACCATGTCTGCAAAAATATGTTAGCGGTCTAAAAGTTATCGGACCAAAACTTATCGGAAGATAATTAGTCCGATGACGGTTTTCAAAGTTATCTGAAAAGCTAATCTGATAATGAAAACATTATCTTTGATAATTAGCAGTTAGCGCATTAGCAGAAGTGTGCTCACCACTGTATAGCACCAAATCACAACATAAGTCATCTGAAGGCACTTCACGAGGGTAATAGCCTTACCAACACCCCTGAGCAAGCATGTAAGCAACAGTGGTAAGGAAAAAAATCCCTCTGTAATTCAAGGAAGAAACCTGAAGCAGACCAGCCTTAGTCGGGGTGACCAACTGCTTAGGCCATCCTAATAATAACAAAGATAAAATAAACAAAATAAAAAAGGAATTTCATACTTGCAAAAACAAGTATAGAAAGGTTATAGTCTTTGTTCAACATGTTGGCAATATTCATGGACAACCACCTGTAAGTCACTCTCCTTTTTCAGCACAGGATTTTGAGGATTATTTATTTATATTATCTCACTCGATGTGCTGACGCAACTCATAACTTCTACAAAAAGCACAACCTGCTTATTTGATCCTGTTTAAGGACCTGTGGCCCACTCTTGGGCCAACTGTGCTAGATATGATTAATCTTTGATTAACTTTTGGATCTGTCCCTAAATGTCTCAAATCTGCAGTGATTAAACCATTACTTAAGAAATCTAATCTTGAACCTAGTGTATTGAAAGACTATAGGCTGATATCAAATCTATCATTTTGCTCTAAAATTCTGGAAAAAGTGGTTTCACTGCAGCCTGTGGACCACCTTCCTGAGAATAATCTTTTTGAGCCACTGCAGTCTGCTTTTAGAAAATATCACTTCATAGAGACGGCTCTCACTAAAGTGGTGAATGACCTTCTCCTTGCAATGGACTCGGACACCACTATGGTTCTGGTGCTGTTAGATCTTAGTGCTGCATTTAATACCGTGGATAATCATATTTTACTCGATAAACTGGAGAATAATTTTGGGATTACTGGGAATGCCCTTGCGTGGTTGATGTCACACCTGACCAGTCATTCTCACTGTGTTTTGTACACTAACACTACCTCTAACCTTATGGTGCGTTTACACATAAGCAAGACGTGTTAAGAATGTCATTTTTCTGTCATTCTTGGCACATTCCTGACATTCTTAACGTGACTTAACGCATCTGAATAGGTTTCTTAATAGTGAGTGTTGGTGCGTGATTTTCTTGATATTAGTGGAGCATGTGTTTGTCTGTCAAAAAATCTTCCACGAATGTCACACACCACCCTCATTTTGTCTCACGTTGTGAAGGTCGCAACTGAGCGTGTTGATCCATCTTGATGACTATTGATCCTTAATAAAATGTGACAACGTTCGTAGTGGTTCCTGTGATGGTTCTTGGAGCCCAAACTGTCACGCATTATTACGAAGTGACACGGAAACTGTCAAGTTTTGACACGACTTGTAACGCGGCGTCACATTTCACTACGCGCCACGACGAATCAGTTTTCTGTCACGTGCGCATAATTAAACCCAGCTCCACGGCGTTCAGTTTGATGCAGTATGCCGAAAAGAAACAGTGACGCGAAGTCGGCCAAGTGTCGTTCCACAGTTCCTGCTGAAGCTCCTCAGGACGCTCCTGCAGGTGTTCCACCTGCTGTTGTAACCGATGAGCGGGAGAACGAGTCTGAGCCAGAGGAACCAGAGGAGCGAGAGGAGACTCACGTGCAGCCAGACATCTCTGCACCTCCTCCAGTCCGGCAGAGGAAGAAGCGTGCGCACAATTAAACCCTGCTGCACCGCATTCAGTTTGATTGCTGACACCAAGTCGGCTAAAAGTCTAATTTCAGTGCTCTTCAGTGCGCTCCTGCAGGTGTTCCACCTGCTGCATGTGCCTGATGTTTGGGAAAACGCGCGAGATGAGAGCCGCATGAAGCCACACATCTGGCTCTGTCCATCTCCTCCTCCTCCTCTCTGTACCACTCCATGGTACAGAGCCCAACTATGCATGCAGTCACAAAGTTCTTCTGAAAAACTGGAACGATCTAAATTGTTAGCAACGGTTGGATGAATATGGGTGTGTGTGTGTGGAGACAATTCACCTCGTTCACAACGTGACAGAACTTAGCGATGCCCAATAGCACGCAACAACGCAGAACATTATTCTTGACCGTGCGTAATGGTTCCTGATAATTCTCCAGCAACACGTGCCATTAATCGTAATGTGTGGTAACAGGTTGCAGCAGTTCCTGAGGACACCTGATGCCTCTGCCCCGAATCATCACATTTGTGATCAGCGGCCAAGAATGTGTACTTTGTGGCATTCGTGACTTGTCGTCGTTATGTGTAAACGAAGCATTAGTGGCCCATGCTTTTCTCCCTTTATATAGCAACCCTTGGGCATATACTGCAGCGTTTTGGGATTATTCACTGCTATGCTGATGATACTCAGTTGTACATGCCAATAACTGCTGGTAATCTCATTCACATAAAATCAATAGAAGATTACCTTGCATCAGTAAGAAGCTGGATCTCTCGTAACTTCCTACTTTTAAACTCTGATAAGACTGAAATGATGGTTCTTGGTCCAGTGAGACATTGGTATCAATTTGACCAGCTAACACTTAGCCTTTCTCGTGTGTCATACATCATACTGACAAAGTAAGGAACCTTGCGGTAATTTTTGATCCTACATTGTCCTTTGACCTCCACATTAGAGATATTACAAGGACTGCTTTCTTTCATCTGAGAAATATAGCAAAGATTCGTCCCATCCTGTCTATGGCTGACGCTGAGACCCTGATTCATGCATTTGTCTTGTCTAGACTGGACTACTGCAATGTTCTATTTTCTGGTTTAACACAGTCTAGCATTAGGGGTCTCCAGTTGGTTCAAAATGCTGCTGCCAGACTTTTGACACAAAGCAGAAAATTTGACCATATTACAGCCATTCTGGTATCTCTTCACTAGCTTCCTGTCTCTATGAGATCAGATTTTAAGGTTCTGCTACTAGCCTATAAAATTGTTCACGGACTGGCACCTCCCTACTTAGCTGTCCATCTGGACAGCGGAGTGCAGCGACTAAATGATACAGCATCAAGCATGAGCAGCACAGCGATCAGATGATACAGTGTCACTCATGAGCAGTGGGGTGATCACATGATAAGAACACATGCATGAGCTACGGAGCCATCAGGTGATATGAGTTCACACATGCGCAGCGGGGTGATCAGATGATACATCCTTACACCTTTCCTCTCTCCAGGTTATTAGGTCCATGAGATGCCCACACTGTGGTTCATGTGTTTGTCCTGCCAATCAGTTAATGCCTCACAGGATGCAATGTCTGGACTTTGCGCTCGTGTGTAATGAGCCCTGGTGTGCAGCGGGACATCCTGCTGTCTGGCTGGATGGCATGTGTTGTGTCACTGGATGGCGCATCATATGGGATATATATTTTGTGGTAGACAAGGCATGTGCCATCAGCACTTGGCTAATATAACCATCTCATGGCATTCCCAGGATAACAGGGATTTTATCACAAGCTGCAGCTTGGCTGTTGTTCGCCCTGCACTGCGATATGCATCTGGAGCTGTTCCAAAGGTGATTTTCTATTTGTATTGTAATGTCTTGACAATACAGTTGGAACGTCATTCCTCCTAAAGAGTTCGATAGTGCACAACATGTCATGTGTTACAGCTGCGACACGCCGTTCGGCTGCGCTATGCCACGCGGAGCCTTTGAAACGCATTGACTCACCATGGGGGAGCAGCACAGCATTGCCCATCTGCTCGTGGTGTTACAGCTATGATGATCATATTTCACATACATTATCTAACTCATGGGAGGGAATGATAGTGTATCTGTAATATAAGGTTTATTCTGGATTTAACACCCCATTCAGATGTGTGCACTGTTCCGCGGCTCTGAGATGCATTGACTTGCAGTGACACACGGTGCTTTCAGTTTGATTGCTCAATGTTCACGTCTAGTTCACAAGATGAATGCCACAGACATTGCACATAACAATAATTCCTTTGCACACCCAGAACAGGATCCAGTGGAGGTGCACACACGGCTCATCCGTGGCACAGTCGGGGCATGCCGGCAGTATTTGACATGCCTGACCATGGCAAATGTCTCTCAAGCGCGATCAGACTGTTCCGAATGCTGTTTTGATAGCATGAGAATATTTAGAATACAGTCAGATTGTGGTCAGATGCCACTTCGACTGCTGTTCAACATTTTTCCACTTCGACTGCGCCTCGATGTTTTGAACATGAGCAAAACATTCAGGACAGCTGCACAACTGTGCCTGACTATTTAGACTGTGCTCAGAATGCTGTCCGACAGTTGCGAATGTACCTCAACACTTATCAAATGTGGGTCAAATTTTCATTCAGACAGCATTTGGGGTCATTTGGCCTCTAGTGTGACACCGCTATTACAGAAGTCTACATGGGCAGAAGGTCATAAGAGCAGAATTTTTATGGTGCTTTGCAGAATCAGTTAGTGGGGCATCCCCAGTTCTAATAGTATCTGAAGTAATGACAGGCACTACATTTCTAAAGCATATACCTCTAGATCCTTTGTGGAAACATCGATGAATACAGGCCACAGTCTCAATATGAAAAATTTTACTCTCTATCACATAGTCTACACTGTCACCATAATGGCTTTCTGCCTTAATTTCTCCACTAAACTAGTGGATTCCACTCTAAAATTAGTAGCAGGCCCTGAAGACTGTCTAATCACATGCCCTGTGGCCTGCTGTGGTTTCCTAGTGTTACATTCCATTTAAGAATCTATGTTCACAGATAAGATGGTGGTGCCTCTCCCAGTAGGGTCAAAGCCGTCTGGCATCAGCAAGCCACTGCGACCCAAGAAAAAGGGCCAGTTATCAATAAAACAAAATCCTTGCTGTCTAAAGAAATTCACCAGGAACCTGTTTAAGGATGTCAGCCTGCCATAAACCTCATCATTTCCCCAGGAGGGGAATCACTATCTGGCGAGTTCAAAAGTTCTCTCTATGTCCATCTTTGTGACCTCAGACTGTCACATCCTAACATCATTGGTGCCGGCACGAATAACAAAGTCTGTCTGTCCTTATGTGATGCTGGTACCATAAGATGAGAAGCAATGTTAGACACAATTAAATTATTTATTCATAACTGGAATACTTACCTTAGATTTACCTTGTTGACCTGCTGTTGATGTTCTTGTTGTCTCACACAGTACAAACAAGTGTTGTTCTGAGTAGTATGGAAGTTATATAGAGCATGGTCTTTCAGATTGAGAGCATGATTTCTTAAATGTACTTATTCTCTAACACACACATATTTCATTAAGACCTTCTTCTTCTTGTTTTATGGCAGTTGGCATCCAGCTTAATGGTGCATGATCACTCCCCTCTGCTCTGTAGTGTGACTCATAGTGCCTCATTCTATATACAGAAGCAGCTTGTGCCATCTTGTGGTCACAGGTGACAATGTAGTATTTTTCATATACAAGTCAATCCAGAATATAAATTGCAGGACCTCCCAAACTAGTAACTAAATCAATAAAATCTTGACTTAGGAAAATACATCACTCAGGATGGTGAGCAGAAGCCACAATGCTGGATGGATGAAGTAGACAGTGCTGAAATGGTTAATACTTATTTTTTATTAATTTATTTTTTATATGAATGAGTTTATGATGTTTTGAAACTAACTAATGTGAATACCAGATTAAATATCATTTTGGACCCAGCAGAGGTCTAAAAAACAAAGTCACTTTGTTGTGTAGGTTGGGCCTCAGTCTGTGCTGCACTACACACACACGCACACGACTTTTGAATGACTCTCCTAAACACCACAAGCTGTCGTCTCATTGTCTTGACGCGGCACCAGGCGCTGGAGTAATTGCAGCAGTGTGGCATTGTGAGGAATACTTTGCATTCCTGTTTTCACAAGGACTTCTTTCCTTTTTTCCCTCCTTCACACTCACATAAATTATCTGTTGCTTCCACTGTCACAATAACACAAAAGGGAATATGTTTCTGTTTGTGAGTGCAGAGGCAGAGAAGTAGTACTGTATACCTTTGTACTGTATAATGCAGTACTACAGTGCAGTGACACACATGTAAAGGAGGCATACTATGTCTGTGTATGAGGGGCTCTGGTGGTTGTTATGATGTTGCTGGGTTGAACATGGGACTCAGCAGATTAAAAGGAAAGTTCACTTTTTACAACCTTAGCCATATTATTTGTGCAGGGTCGCCACAGTAGATCCACCACAGATCCACATTGGGATTTATTTGGCACAAGTTTTATGCTGGATGCCCTTCTTGACACAATTACAGTTCTAACTAGAGAAACAAATACAGTACATAGTCTTTCTAAGTGGTCCCCTGTCCAAGTACTAACCTGTTCTGAGATCTGACAGGATCAGGTATACACAGATTATATGCAGATTGGCTGTTGTTAACAATTACGGTGTTGTGTGGGCCGCTGAAGAGGAGGTACTGCTGGCCCACCACCACCAGAGGGCGCCCTGCTTGGAGTGCAGGCTCCAAGCACGAGAGGGCGCCAGACCCAGAGGAAGTGACAGCTGTCACTCATCACACCAGCTGTCACTCATCTACACCAGTACTTAAGCCGGACTGCAACTCCACCTCCCCGCCGAGAAATCGACTACCGAGAGGTAACTTCTCTGCTGACTCATATCGTTGAGTGAATTCTGAACTTCTGTTGCAGCCGGTATCCTGTGGTGTTCGCCCTTATCTGGGGAATTGGCGTGTGGCGTGACGACGATGACTGCGCTACAGATAAGTGGTTACACAAGGAGCTGCACGAGTGTGTGATTCGGAGGTGGAGGTCCTCCTCCTGACTGTGTACAGACTGTAGACCACTGAGTGTAAGGACGTACACTCATTCATCTTGTCTCTGCTTTTTGCCAGCAGTACCAGGTTCGACAGCCGAAGACAGAGGTCACCTGGGGACTCGGGACTTGGCGGCTCCGGTGTTCTTCAGACCGTTGGTGGTGGAGGCCGTGTGGGACGCGGCCTCTCTCTCGTCGGGGTCTTCTATCTTCGAGCCTGCCCACACGTCACCTGGTGTTAATTGACTTTGCAATTTCTGTATATTTAGTTGTGTATTGTCACAACATTAAATTGTTACCTTTTGGCTTACTCATTGTCCGTTCATTTGCGCCCCCTGTTGTGGGTCCGTGCTACGACACCTTCCCAACATACGGTGTATAATTGAAATGTTCTTTACCATAAATTGCCAAAGAGGAAACACATGAGTATCAACAGAGCAACCGCAGTATGGGTTGTTTTGTAGCACCAGTGCATATTCCTAGACCTGACCTGATTTGTATTAGTGCTCAAAATGACCTCAAACTTTAAGAGTTGCAAAACCATTACCAAAAAGTAGTACATGCAAGTATGTGTCAAGTATACTTACAGTTTACTTTTTATATACTTCTCAGTACTATTTTTTGGTAAGAGAATTGCATATTTGTTAACATGTTCTTGTGTTTTATTGTTACTTACAACATATATTGGTGTTGATATACCATATTTTCCAGATGCCAAAATCCAACCGTTTGGTTGTGTTGTGACAACTGGGTAAGGAATTAAGTAGGGGATTGCCTGTTGGGGCAAAATACAGTAGGGACCTTGCCTGCCCTGTGGCTACTAATGGGGCTCTGGTGAAAAAAGTCTCCATTGGTGGATCAGATGGAGGTGGTGATGGCTTGTGACCCAAAGACTGTGAAGGTGGATGAAGGCTGCAATGGGTCCTTAGATTTTCCAGCCGTTGGACCAGGCTGAGGATCTGTCAACGACCATGTTTGTCGATGTGCAATGACACTCCCACAAACAAACCCACACACAGGTGTCACTCAATCAACCCTGGTTGCAAATTTTCTATGTTACACTGCACACCCACAAGTTTTTCACTGATCAGCGAAGAGTGACAGTGGCAGGATTGAGAACCTGGAAGTTCTTAGCTTTGGAAGCTGCAGATGTGTGATTCAGTCAGCACATCCTCAGAAGAAGTAGAAAGGTTTTTGGGTAGCTGCATCTGCAAATGGGAAATGATGTTTAGAATCCGCTCTGCTCTCCCTCAACAGGGAGGGGACTAGAAAAGGTGGCCTAAACATAGTCTGTTTTACTATAACCTGTCTGGATTACCATGTCCAGAGGGTCACCAGCTCTGCAGTAGTAGAACAAAAACACGAGTGATGAAATTTGGTACATGGAAGGCACAAACCTTGATGGACAACAACAACAACAACAAAAAAAAAATCGCACTGACCGTAAAGGTGAGCAGCTCTGGTCTCTTGCATACTCCAGAAAATTGAACTCAGCATCGCCACTTTGAGTGATGAAACACAGCAGATTGAGACAGAGCCTGTACAGTTATGTCCAAGCCCACCATCCAGTTTCGGAACTGACCAAAAGACCATCTTTCCTTGCCACTGACAGACTGCCGCGACTATATTTCCAGCGTATAAATTACAGTTTTGCTTCTTTTCTTTTTTTACTCATTTGAGTGGTCTTGCGAGGTATACTCTGGAGTTTTGTTTCTAAATCTGTGTTAGTGAGCACTTCTTCTTTGCCAAGATAATCCATCCTAACTCACAGGTGTGGCATATCAAGATGCTGATTACACAGCATGATTATAGCACAGGTGTGCCTTAGCCTGACCACAATAACGCATATTTAGACAGATTTGTGAACAATATTTGAGAGAAAGAGGTCTTTTGTACATAAAGAAAATGTTTTAGATCTTTGAGTGCAGCTCATGAAAAATGGGAGCAAAAACAAAAGTTTATATTTTTATTCAGTGTATATACACCAGTGATGGGCACAATTCTGCTAAGCCGCTAACCAGTAATTATTAAAGCTAATGTTTTCATTATCGGATTAGCTTTTCAGATAATTCTGAAAACAATCAGCAGACTAATTATCTTCCGGTAAATTTTGGTCTGATAATTCTTAGACCACTAATATATTTTTGCAGGCGTGAACAAAGCTTAATAGTTACAAACAATTATGAAGTCTGACAATCAAGATTTGTTCCAGGAGAAACTGCTCTATCCTCTGCAGGCAAAGGAGAACTGATCAAAGAAAAGAAAGAAAGCAAAAGGGGGAAAAAAAAATCATTTCTTTTGACTCCATACTGACTTGCTGGCAATATCACCCAAGTCATCCAGAGGCATACAGTTTTAACTTATGGTTAAAATTTTAACCACACTAATTTTGGACAAGTTATTTAAATTAATGTCACATCTGAAGTTTTGTAAAGTGAAAATATCAGATATATGTTTTAATTTTTGAAGTAATGCACTAATTTTGAAGGTTTTAGTGTGGACATGCTGTTGCCAGTGTATTATGGGTAATCTTAGTACATTTACAACAGGACAAATGCATTTGAGATGCTCTGATCAGGCTCCACACGGACAACAGCATTAAACCCTTTGTATATTGTGCCTAAAACTCTCGTGAATATATTCTCTGGGTTTATAGACATTGTTATTGTGTTTGTTTTATGTAAAAATGCCAGAAGAAGCTCAGGTTGCTTCTCCATTATTTTCAATTGGAATCATTGTGAGCTGCAATCGCTTCCTGTTTGCTCTTTAACGTCCTGCTTATGTCGAACACTGTCTGTCGTCATTGTTCCAGAGTAATATATATACAGTGAGATGTCTGAAATCCAGTTTGTGTTTATTAAATTCCACGCACCTTAAACGCAGCAGACACGGATTATTTATCTGGAATATTTGTTTTTCTCTTGGCCAGTAGGGTTCATGGCAGTATTCGCCCTAAGTATTGAGATGTTTCATAATTCTTTGCGTGCCAGAGAGTCGTTGCAGCTTCTTGCTGCAGCTGATGAAAAGAAATAAAAATGTACATTTTGGTTGAATAATGTTCATTTACAATTGTCATCGTGTTTTCTCTCAGTGCTCTTTAAACCGCAGCAACACTCTGGTGCGCAAAGGATTATGAGTTAGGGTCTGAGCATCTGGACACCAGTAGATGGCAGTGTTATATTTATTTTGACCCCAGTTATATCAGAATTTTTCAATTTCAATTTATTTTCATTTATATAGCGCCAAATCACAACAGAGTTGCCTCAAGGCGCTTCACACAAGTAAGGTCTAACCTTACTAACCCCCAGAGCAACAGTGGTAAGGAAAAACTCCCTCTGAGGAACAAAACTCAAGCAGACCAGACTCAAATGGATGACCCTCTGCTTGGGCCATGCTACAGACATAAATTACAGAACAATTCACAGAAACAATTCACAAAACAAATATACAGGAAATGCTGTTGGTGCACAGGACAGGAGGGTTTCCAGCACAAATACAATTCCCTTCTCTGGATGGAGCTGCACTTTAAACAGAGAGAAAAAACAGAACCAGGCATCAGAAAGACAAGAAATACAGTATAATTTGTCAGCATTAAACAACAAGAAAAAAACAAATACTAAGGTGATCGCCGGCCAGTATTTAGACAGTTCAGTATCCGACGATTGTCTAATCACAACTTGAATATTGGCTTTTGCAAATGGCTTTTTTTTTTTACAAATAAAAAAATGGCATATTTTACAAAAGCACATTTACATTTAACACCAACACACTCCTCACATTAACGTGTTGGTTTCGACATATACAAAACTTCAGAATTAGTGCATTATTTAAAATTAAAAGATATGTTATATTTTAACGTACAAATGACAGAATTGACATTAATGGCGTTATTCTGTCTGGGTTAATTTGATTTATAAATCAAAACCATAAGTCAAAACTGCTTTATTTTCCAAGACCTCTGCCTCACGGCGACACTGCTATATTCAGTTAAGGAATAATGGTGTGTTTTTTTTTTTTTTTTTTGGTGTGTGCAGAGAGTTGAGCTTAGCTCCTCTCAACTGCTTCACTGCTGCAAAATATGTAGTAAATAGGAACTTCCAGCAGTGGGCAGGGTGCACAAAGACAGAAGGGCTGACTCATTGTTTGAGTTTGTGGTTGCCTTTGACGCTACCAGACGCGATTGTGGTGTTAAAACTCAAAATAAGCTTGTTAGTAGGTGCAAGTGTACCGGAGACAATACTGGAAGTTAGTGGTTTATGAGTTTAGCTTCATAAAAGATAACTTTTCAGTTAGCTGATTAGCTGTTATCAAAGCTTACTTTTTGGTTAGCTGTGCCCACCACTGATATACTCACACAGTTTGAGCAATGGAGCTTCTACAAATTTGTCTGAGGTGAGAATAAAACATGACGTAGTGCACCGATGAAGATTTATTGGCTAATATTAGCGGCCTTTAGCTGCAGAATCACTCAGTCGAGCTGAGTGAAAGTTTTATATCTGTAAATTGTCCAGTCTATTTTTATTTTTACCAAATAAAGCTACATAGTTTTTAATTGTTACTGCTGTGACTACAACAAAAGTCTCAACTTTAACTAATTTAATTTTTGTTTAATTTTTTTTAACTATTGAGTAATCACACATAAAATAACACAGCACTGTTTCTTGTTTCTTTATATTTTAAGAAATATATTTCTTCACTTGTGTCACATCAGTACCATTTCAATATTTGCTGTGCAGAGAACCTTGTAAATCCAGATACACTTCAGACAGACACTTCCAGTGATGGAGCTGAACACCCAAACCCCAGAGGTCGAAGCTGCGGAGGAGATCTTCATCTGGTTAAATGTCCTGAGAGTCCAGCTCACCTGTCGTCTCTGAAAACCAACAGCTGTTGCTACACTTCTTAATAAAACAAAGGCTCTTTAAAGAGCAACTATTTAATAATTTGAAAAAGATTTTTCCTTTTATATTTTAACCTTAAATTAACGAATCATTAAACACGTCCATGAAGTCAACGTTCAATCAATAAGACACTTGCACAGGTAGAAGAAGCCCCGTCCCTATTGTGCACAATTTCAAAGCGTTCATAATCACGAGAATAGTCAAATTCATATTTCAGAAATTACTCTCTCCAGATTGCAACATTCAAAGCAAACACATAGTCAACGTCGATGTAATTAAATGTTGAAATGATGAAATTAAAAATTTATTATCATGAGGGTTATGTCACCTTTAGAAATCCTAATTAACAGACACTGCAGTCAGTGATACATCATCTCCTGCTGTGTTTATAATAAATATTTACATTTATTTACTGTGTGTTTTTTCCTGGTTGAAATGAAGATATGAATCAATGAATGAATCTGCCAGACTTAAAAATGTACACATTATTTTTCATGCTATTTATTTGTCTAAAAATAAATGTCCAAGGTTCTTTATAATGTTAATCAAGAAATTTTCTCGTCTGAAACCAAAACAATGACCAAGTTATGGTTTTAATTTACAGATGAACAAAGATTTCTCAAGAATCTTTTTTTTTTTTTTTTTTTTTTACTTAAAACCATTTCAATTACAATTTTTCTAATGTAAGAAATGTTTTTTTTTAACTTCAAAATGTACAGTAATCAAATTGATCTTGAGGTAAAAAAAAAAGGAAAAAAAAAGAAATTGTAAGGATTTTCTTCAGAAAACTTCAGTGTGTAGACATTTCTGCACTCTCATCTTCCATGTTTTGGCCTGATGCCGCATTTCTATTGGGCACAGAAGCTATATCACAGCGCACAGTGGTGACATTTGGACTGGGCTTGAACTTTGACCGCGGCAGTATGACAACAAGCGGCAATGTGCGCTCCCAGCAGAGCAGAGCGCTAGCTTGGTTTTTGAAAAAGGCAACGCTTCTTATTGAAGGTAAAGGGTTTTAGAGCAGTCATTGTGAAAGGTCCTTCACTTAGATTATCATTATTAGTCAGTCTTATTGAGACGTATGTGATGTGTTTGCAAGGTTGGGTAGGATTACTTTGAAATGTAATCCAAAAGTAATCAGATTACAAGTAATCCAAATGTATGTACATATATACATGTAATCCACATGTATTCTTTCAAAGTAATCCTACCCAACCTTGTGTGTTTGTGTTGGTTTCATTAAAATTTTCTGAATACATTGTAGGTTACCAAGAGGCGGAGATGGGCATTTGTTGATGCAAGAATTTGATTTGAAAGCCAAATGAAACCCATATTACATCTGGAGACCAAAAAAACCAGCCCAGCTTGACTGTGTCTATTGGAGTAAGTCATGAAATGGACAGAGGTGGAGTGACTTTCAGACAGCACCTGAGGTTATGTCAATTTTATGGCTAAAAATAGCTCCGAATCTGTGTGTATTTTTCTGGCACTGTATGGCTAATTTTATTTTTTTCAGCTACATCAGGACTTGCATGATTTAAAGAGTTGGAAGTAATGATTCATAATCTGGTATATATATTTTTTAAAAGATAGTGTTGATTGGAATGTGATACAGTCTTTAAGTAAGAACAAATGCTGTCGCGTGTACATATGCTACCGAGTAACCTGTCCATTGTTCAGCTCAACCCCAGGGACACATATTAAAAAGCAAATTCAACATACAGAAAAAAAATTGTGATTTATACTCAGGTGTGACTTGTACTCTGGGGCCAGTTATGGTTTGTTTCCTCTTCAAAAAGCATTTTTTGACAGGTGCAACTTATACTCTGGTGTAATATGTGACCACAGGACCTTGGTGACCGGGATGGTGGTGGGATCGAACCCCAGACGGCTCGCACTAATGACCGTTCCTCTACCAGGTCAGCCAAAGGGAAATTCCCCATTAGCCAAACTAGAGGGAACGTCTTTTCAATCAGGACCTTCATCCCGCTACAGATATATAATCTGGAAAATACAGTAATTAAACAAGCAAGAGCGGCCAAAGGGCCACTAAGATCCTGCAGTTAGCAATAAAGCTTCACAAGCAACTTGATATGCCTGTCTGTCAGTGTTTTGTCTATTATGTTATTCTGCATGGCCTCAAAAAGGGGATGCAGTGGTCCTCATCTGTATCTATTAAAACCCAAAATTTCAGACCTGAATATGCAGTATCTTTGTATAAATTTGCTTCTGACTCACTAATTCCTTTCATCCAATGCTTGCCCTGCTCAAAGCAGAGACTTTCCATAAGGACATTTTACAGTGCAATACATGTGTAGCAAACAAACCAACAGACAGCCCAGTTACAGCTAACTTCTTAGACTGACACAGACACAAAACACACCATTCTTCATCAGTGGAAACAAAATTATTTCTCTGTTTTTGCTTCAATATCTCAAATCTTGGGGATGGAACAGGTGTCAGGTCAGTAACTTGGGAAGGGAGCCAAGCTTGTCACAGATTAATGCTTGACAGGTGAATGTCTATAAAAAGGAGCAGCTGAGCAAGGAGATGGAATGGAAAGAGGACTCAACCTACAGGACTGGAGTGCTCGGAGTAATGGCTGGGTTGGTAAAAGAATGTGTATATAGCAGAACGGCCCTAGGTCTTTGAGATATGCTATCCTTGAGGGTGACGGTGGCAGTGGCATCCGTGGTCAGAGGGAGGTGCACGTGGCTGTGCTTACATGGTAGACGAAAATGGCTTTCATGACAGCAGCGAAAGTGGCTCGAAGGAGGTGTATATGACAATCAGGTGATGAGCTGCAGGTGGGTGGAAAAAGGATGCAGCAACTACAAGTTCAAAAACCCAAGACCAATATGAAAAGAGAAGAAAATAAGTATATGAAAATCCAGAGTTCCTAGCCTCTGGATAAATAAAGCAATGATCGTGGAATGGTAAATGATACAATTTAATGCTGCATTTACACATAACGACGGCAAGTCACAAAATGCCAGAAGTATACATTCTTGGCCGCTGATCACGAATGTGATGATTTGAGGCAAAGCTGTCAGGTATCCTCAGGAACTTCTGCAAACTGTTACCACACATTCCAATTAATGGCATGTGTTGCTGGAGAATTATCAGAAACCATTACTCACAGTCAAGAATAATGTTCCACATTGTTCCGCGTTGTTGCGCATCTGTCAAGTTGTGAATAAGGCGAATTGTCTCCACACACACCCCCATATTTATCCTACTTCAGTTGCCGAACAATTCAGATCACTCCAGTTTGCTCCTCAAAATCCACAGCAGAAAAACTTTGTGACTGCATGCTTAGTTGGGCTCTGTGCCATGGAGTGGCACAGAAAGGAGGAGGAGACAGAGAGAGCCAGATGTGTGGCTCCACGTGGCTCTCGTCTCGCCCGTTTTCCCAAACATCAAGCACAGCAGCAGCAGGTGGAACACCTGCAGGAGCGTGCTGAGGAGCATTGGAACGAGACTTTTAGCCAACATGGCATCACTGTCCTTCTTCAGCATATTGCAGCAATGAAACTGAATGCGGTGCAGCAGGGTTTAATTGTGCACACATCAGAGAAGAATGCTGTCACACTCTATTAAGGATCACCACTAATCAAGATGGATCAACACACTCAGTTGCGACTTCTACGACATGAGGTGAAATGATGATGGTGAGTGACATTCGTGAAAGATTTTTTGACAGCCAAAAAAAGGTTCCACAAAAATCATGAATATCACGCACCAACATGCACTATTAAGAAACCTATTCAGATGCATTAAGTCACATTAAGAATGCCAGGAATGTGCCATGAATGACGCAAATATGACATTCGTAATGCATCTTCCCTATGTGTAAACGCAGCATTATCAATATTGATGCCATTTTCGACTTTTATTATCATGCAGATTTTCTAAATCAATTTCCTTATCAATTTCTGATCGATTTTCTGTGACAAAATGTTGGCTGATACAGATTTTTCAGCATCAATCCAGCCAGTTTCCTTATTGTTATTGTTATTGTTAGATGCAGAGTATAATGTCACAAAATGTGTTTTTGCAATGTGAAACTATCAGTAAAACATGTCAGCTTTAAAAAGAGGAACTGATCATATCTAAGGAATATGATTCTGATGGATAGAAATATTTGAAAATGTTTTTTCCTAGTGGCGTCATACAGCTTAGTTGAAAGACAGAGAGAAAGATGCCAGGATGCCACATCCATGCACATGCCACACACACACAAGAAATGCATAGGAGAGGAGTGAAAATGCAAGCCCCAAGCAGTAACCATGGTAATTATATAAGAAAGAAATAACCATTGGTGGCCATATTTGTTGAGATGTCATACCACCAATGTATAAGAGATGATTATAATGT
This sequence comes from Thalassophryne amazonica, assembly GCF_902500255.1. Classification (NCBI taxonomy): domain Eukaryota; kingdom Metazoa; phylum Chordata; class Actinopteri; order Batrachoidiformes; family Batrachoididae; genus Thalassophryne; species Thalassophryne amazonica. The sequence goes on from NC_047110.1 coordinate 59,854,880, forward strand.
AAATTAGTCAGATTTCACTGCTACTTTAAGCATTACACTTTTTTTTAATCTCCTGGGATTCCTGCCGCATCCACTCTCATTTATTCCTCCTTAAACTAATTTTTCATAAAAAGATATCTTACAAACAAAGCAATTATCAAATGTGAGTAGAGCTTTAGGAGGCTTCATTGCTAACAATATTTTAATATGATTAGGGTTGTTAAAAATGGATTTTATCCTTTCAGTGGTTTAGTTTGGTCAATAAAATCTGAGTGTATTTGGAAATGATGGTACAAGTTCAGTATCAATTGTGATAAAAGCTGAACCCTGAATGGCATGTTTCTATTCTCTCTTGCACATTTACTGCATCTACTGACCCTTTCAATTTATCATCGTGGCTCTTAGAAACCTGCTGATAGCCCAAACATAACAGAGGATCAGCAATCAATAACGGGGGAATGTTTTTACCCAGAACCCCTGGCGCCCTTCAAGACTCCCCCCGATCCTTATGTTCTTGATTAAGAGGCCACATCTGTTTTCAATATCCCTGCCTGCATGCTGCAGAGTTATACAATCATGATCACATGATCTGAAACACTCACAAATACAGACAAGGACTCATGCCAACACCAGCACAAACATACAGCCTTTTATGGCACACCAAAAGAATTAGGTATGCACTGAGCCACAATTTTTCACTTCCGATCCGATCCCGATACCTGAATTTGGATATCTGTTGATACTGATACTTTTCCGATCTGATACCAGAGCTCTATTTGCTTTAATATTATTATTATTATTATCATTATTGTTGATTTTATATGAAGATTTTCTTTAAAAGACCTGAAAGTTGAGCTACAATTTGCCAGAAGGTGCATCTAAGATGAAAGCCTATATAAGTCAATATAGCCTTATTTTTATAGACATACGAGGTCTGTTAGAAAAGTATCCGACCTTATTATTTTTTTTAAAAAACCATATGGATTTGAATCACGTGTGACTGCGTCAGACAAGCTTGAACCCTCGTGCGCATGCGTGAGTTTTTTCATGCCTGTCGGCTGCATCATTCACCTGTGAGCAGGCTTTGAGTGAGGTGTGGTCTACCCCTCTCGCCTATTTTTTATTGCGAATAAATGTCTGAACGATTTGGAGCTTTGCTGCATCAATTTTTTTCCAGAAACTGTGAGAGACCTCCAGGTGGACACCGTTCGAAAAATTTATATGGCTTTCAGGGACGATTTTATGGGGATTAAACAGATTACGGGGTGTTACTGCCACTTTAAGGATGACCCACAACTGCGGCGCGCTCCCAGCCTCCATCGACAGGCTGACACCCCGCTGGAACAACCAGATCATTTCCAACGTGAAAGCTTTGTTGATCTGGGACCTCGTCTGACTTTCACAAAAAGGCAGAAGATGTGGACATCAGCACTTTTTCCGGCACATTCCACCGTTACAGGAGTTTTTTTTCATGGAAAGAAAAGCGGAGGGACGCGCCACGGCTCCATTCATTACGCGGGACAAAACCACCTCGGTGTTGGTCTCACAGGACAGCTTTCAGGTGGATTTCAGACGGATTCCGGTTGCTTTCCAGTCATGTGAATATCCGATTGTGATTGTGCATGAGCTGGACATGCCCAAACATGTCCTGTCATCACGGCGTTTCTTTGCGCCGAGCGACTGCACCGCGACGCGCGGTGGAGCTGCTTCTCTTTCCATGACAAAAACTCCTGTAACAGTGAAATGTGCCGTTCATTTTTAAACACAACGCTGTCTTGATCCGGTATGTCATCTGACTAGCACAGGAATTGTGAAAAGACATGGACATCAGCACTTTTCCGGCACATTAAGACAGACGTGCGGAGGAGTTCCGCGCGTCGCGGTGCAGTCGCTCGGCGCAAAGCAACGCCGTGATGACGGGACATGTTCTGGCATGTCCAGCTCATGCACAATCACAATCGGATATTCACACGACTGGAAAGCAACCGGAATCCGTCTGAAATCCACCTGAAAGCTGTCCTGAGAGACCAACACCAAGGTGGTTTTGTCCCGCGTAATGAACGGCTCCGTGGCGCATCCCTCCGCTTTTCTTTCCATGAAAAAAACTCCTGTAACGGTGGAATGTGCAGGAAAAAGTGCTGATGTCCACGTCTTTTCACAATTCCTGTGCTAGTCAGAGGACATACCGGATCAAGACAGCGTCCAGTTTAAAAATGAACGGCACATTTCACTGTTACAGGAGTTTTTGTCATGGAAAGAGAAGCTGCTCCACTGCGTGTCGCAGTGCAGCCGCTCGGCGCAAAGCAACGCCGTGATGAAACCGGTGGAATGTGCCAGAAAAAGTGCTGATGTCCACATCTTCTGCCTTTTTGTGAAAGTCAGACAAGGTCCTGGATCAACAAAGCTTTCACGTTGGAAATGATCTGGTTGTTTGTGCGGGGTGTCAGCCTGTCGATGGGGGCTGGGAGCGCGCCGCGCTCTCAGCAGTTGTGGGCCGTCCTTAAAGCGGCAGTAACACCCCGTAATCTGTTTAATCCCCATAAAATCGTCCCTGAAAGCCATATAAATTTTTCGAACGGTGTCCACCTGGAGGTCTCTCACAGTTTCTGGAAAAAAATTGATGCAGCAAAGCTCCAAATCGTTCAGACATTTTTTCGCAATAAAAAATAGACGAGAGGGGTAGACCACACCTCACTCAAAGCCTGCTCACAGGCGAATGACGCAACCGACAGGCGTGAAAAAACTCACGCATGCGCACGAGGGTTCAAGCTTGTCTGACGCAATCACACGTGATTCAAATCCATATGTTTTTTTAAAAAAATAATAAGGTCGGATACTTTTCTAACAGACCTCGTAAAAAGAAAAGACAGCACTCTCTCTCTCTGTCTGTCTGTCTCTCCTTCTCAATTTTCAATTTCAATAGAGCTTTATTGACACGGGAAATATGTTTACATTGTCAAAGAAAGTGTTAAGAGTAAAAATTAAATTAAGTTCTCTCTCTCCCTCTCTTTCTGTCTCTCGTTTGCTATCTCTCTTTCTCTCTCTTTCTCTTTCTCACTGTTTTTGTGCTGTGCAAACTTAAAACGTTTTGGTAACATGAAGTCTTTCAACTGTAAAATCAACCATAAACCTCTAAATGTATCATTAGTGACACTCACGCGCAGGACTTTAATGGAGATTTTTTTCCGTTTTGGCGGACAGAATCTCTGTTCGACTGTCCTCCTCAGCTGTGATCTGAGCTGGTTTTTCATAATGTTTCACAGCCTCTGGATGCTGAAGCGGCTAACTTTTCAGTACACATTTTCAGCAACAATTCAGTTCATTTTTTGGAAAATCTGTGCTTGACGAACAGACAATTTGAACATGAGAGCCGGGCAGAAATTCACCGTTACCCGCAGCTCGAACACTGCAGAAGAGAGCTCTCTCAAACAGCTCAGCTTCAGAAACCTCCCCCTCCCCTCTTCACACTCGGCAGCAAACAAAGCAGAGAGCAAACAACAGCAGTTGAAAGGATTCTCAGTGGCTCCTCACATATCGGAAAACGTCGCAAGTTGGATCGATATTTTCCAATATTGGAATTATGTTTGTATTGGAAGCCGATCCCTATACTTAAAAAACCCTTAAAAAACCTTTTAAAAATGAAGAACAAGATGTCACAGTGACCACTGGGCTTGGTGGATATGTTAAACATTGTGTATCTGAGATACAACATTTGTGGCAAAAGTCTGATAAAGTAGAGATTAGGTCCAACTTTTTGGTACCCTACTGTCACAATAGAAACAGCTGACTATCATTTATAATTTTAAGTTTCAAGGGTGTGCTAGCCACATAATTAAAAACCATCATGATCAATGATACCTAACTTATAAAAAAGACACCCCATGAAAGGAAGTTTTGGCTACAAAACTGTCTTGTATTGTTGGCTAGCTTGGCTAGGAGCTAATTTCCATATTGCTCTCTTTGGTTTTGAGGTCTCAGAGCTTCTTCCTCGTCAATAATTTCTTGCACTCATTGCATTTGAATTTTGACTGAAAAAAAGTGAAAAAGGGTATTTACTGGACATATGAGTTTAAATTTAAAACTGTGAGAAAGCTGAATCTCAAAGTTCCAACATTATCTATGACACTGAAATGACACGTTCATATTATAGTTAGAAGCATAATTTTGGCCTTTAACAACTAAATGTCTGTTACTTCTGTGTTGCGTAACGTGGAAGGTTGAGAGATCTGAATCTGTATTTAGCTGTATAAAAGGTAATTAACCACCATAGACTGAAATTATTCATGAACATCATTTCACACAGGGTCAGGAGAATTTTGGAAGTGCTGCTAGCACATCTTTGGGGTATATTAATGCCATAAACTAAAATTATATCACTTGAGTACTAATTTGATATTTTGCCACAGCTAAATGCCCTTTGTTGACATTAAAATACCTCTTATCATATTTTCCAGAGTAAAAGTATAAGTTGCAGGGGTTTTTTTTACTAGTTTGGGAGGCCCTGTGACTAATATATGGAAAAATCATGGGTTTGTCATTCATAATAATAATAATAATAATAATACAGTAACTGTTTATGTAGGACCTTCAAAGGAATCAAAGTACAACTACAGTTACTGATACATTTCCAACAGGTCTTATCACAGTCAGGGCTATAGAGCATCGTGTGCATGTGTCAACCTGGAGATACGCAGATACACAACACAGAATCTGGGCAGTTCCAGCATTAGCACAAAAGCTGGGTTTGTTAATAAGGGCGTTAGTCAGGAATATATGCAGACATTTATGGCACAGAGACGTATACTGACAGACATTCACAGGTATTTAAATGAAAGAAATATGACAAATAACAACAAAAAGGCACAATTAGTTGAGTTTGGTTAAGGTTAGTAGCTAATAGCTTAGCATTGCGCCATGGAAAGCTGAGGAGGGTGAGGACAAAGCCAAACAACAGTCACTTTGATGTGATGGAAGACAATTTTGTTACTGTGAATCTCCACTTTAAAAACTGCCTGAAATATCGTACAGATGTTACCAATGCTGACTTTTTGTCAACTGCCACCATGAGAAAACTGGACCAGAGTGTGTCAGCGAGCGACCTTACGAGCTGGGGTTTTTCATTTCGGAAGATGGCAATGTGCATTCTGCAGGCTGTCAGTGCACAGCGTAAATGGTTTGAGATATTAAAAAATATTGTGAGGAACATTAATGAGACTACTGCTTGGAGGACATCTGTTTAGTTAAGGCTGAAACTGTCGGCCACATGTTGTACATCAGAGTACCTCAATCTTGACACACACTACAACGCAACTTCCATATACAATCGGATAGATCTCCCCCCCAAACACGCACACACACACACACACACACACACACACACACTGGTTGACAGGAAAATTATTTTCTTCTGGGGAAGAAAAGCCCTTCACAACATTTGGCCAGAAAATGAACACCTTCCTCATCATAGTTGTTGGAAAGCCAACAATCAACCAGTTTAAATCCAGATTTGAGCATAAAATGTACACCAATGGTAAACCTCAAAAATAAGAATGTGAGATTAGGGTTTGGGGGAGAAAGAAAGCCAGCAGAGTTGTGGAACAGCACCCTACAGACAGCTGAGACATTCGTTGTACTATAAGGACGGGAAGAGTTTGGAGAAGGCAGCTCTTCACCCAAATCATACTTCTGATCTGTGAAACAAAGCAGAGGTTGCGTTACACAGTGGACATGCATGGCTGCTCATAGAACATGTTCCCCTTTATTTACGGATGCAACATGAATTCTGAATTGTTGAGATGTTATCTGCACACATTCAGCCTCATGTTTCAAAACACACTGGAATCATACTACGAAAACAACAACTTTTAAAGGCAAAAAAGGTGGAAGTGAGTCACACTGCCTTAATCCAGGTGACTGTATGCTCAAGAACAGTCAGGAACTGAAGCTGGCTACAGGGGATCACTGAGCTTTTTGTGATGTCACTTCAGTCCAATCAAAGCAAAAGCAACCAAGTGTTCAAAATAACAATTTCATTTACTGTATGACTGATGACTGTCATGGCAGTTACCACAAATAGTACATATGAAAAGTTTGTGCGCATGCAGGATTTGTTTTTTCACTGCCATGCGCATGACAGCACTTCGCTTGGAATGTTACAAATATAAGGAGGTGCATTAAGTTCAAGGAGACTCACCATCAGCTTTGTCAGCTTTGCAGGCGCTGTCAGGATTCATGTAATATTTACCTCATTTTGTCCACCATGGTGCCAGCTCATTAGTTACTTAATGCTTGGTTGTCATTCTAACAGTAATCAGGGAACAGATTATTTTAGTAGGTGTTTAGTAACAAGTGCAAGTCCAATGTGTTGGATGTGATGCGTCATCATGGCACGTGCTTTCAGCGATAGCGCGATGGATAATAAACTGGCGTGAAACGACATACTGTACATGAAGGTATTTGATGCAATGTGGACAAATCAATCATCAGACAGAGACCAATGGAGAAGTGAACAGTGGATTGTTGCAGCAAACCCTCACCCCATGGTGCCTGTCTAAAGAACTTCTAAATTACAAAAAATAAGCAAGATGAACAAACTTGCATTAGACAACATACTGGAATATTAATTGCTGGTCCCCAGCATGAGAAACAATATAAAAAAAATATGATTTTTATTTTTTTCTAGCTCTTTAATTTTGAATTTTTGTGTATTCTTGTAGTGTATATTTTGTTATTATTTAGGTGTTTATTACTCTGCTCATAATGTTTTTTTGTTGCATGGATTTTGAGAACTGATTTAGGGTAATTCTGTGGTGCTGAATCTGAATCTGAGCTCAGATTTCCTCTTTCACATCACATTTTTTTGCAATCTGCATGTTCCATATGGATGGATTATGCAGAAGTTGCTCATTCACTCACGAGTTTGATGTCACTAATCATGTGCAAAAGCAGCTTCAAATGCATAGTTTTAAACCAGGTTTGCGAAATGTGAACAAGAGCTGTAATATCGTTTATGGCGCTGAAGAGGTGTGCGAGACTGCAGGTTTTGCTTCAATACTTGATAAGAGAAATAAGTTTTCATATCACAAAGTGGTGATCCTCACACCATTTTTTGCTTGTGAACGGCTGAGGCTTTTGAGGATGCTACTTTTATACCCAATCATGACACTCACCTATTTCCAATTAACCTGTTCACCTGTGGAATGTTCCAAACAGGTGTTCTTTGAGCATTCATCAACTTTCCCAGTCTTTTGTTGCCACTGTCCCAGCTTTTTGAAACGTGTTGCAATATCTTGTTTTGTGGTGTATTCAATTGAATATAGGTTGAAGAGGATTTGCAAATCATCGTATTCTGTTTTTATTTACATTTCACACAACGTCCCAACTTCCTTGGAATTGGGGTTGTGCGTGCTTGTACAGAGAAAGTACAGTTTAAACTGGAGCCAAATTCCTTTTATGCATTGAGGATACTTGGCGAATAAAGGCTATTCTGATTTTGACTCTACATGCTTGACAAGCTCATTGCACTACGAGCACAACCAAACAGCAACAGCAGTAAGAAGTCTCCAGCACTTTAAATCAGAAGCTGGAACATACGAACCATGATGCCAGACTTCTCTGACGATCCTCAGAAAATCAACAACAATCGTAAAACTGCTATAATTGATGCTGAACTAAGCAGGCTGATTGAAGATAAATAAAAAATCTGCTCCACTGAAGTCTAAATCAAGAGAACTCCTCACTGACCATGGTAAACAGTTGGAGAGATGGGCTGAACACTATTTGGAACTGTACTTTGCAGAGAATACTGTCTCAGAGGAAGCTGTACTCAACAGCCTTGCCCTACCGATGATGAACGAACTAGACACAAACACCTACCATGGAAGAGCTAAGAAAGCCATCAATGTGCTGTTTTGCAGCAAATCTCCAGGTAGTGACGCCATCCCACCAGAGGTCATAATCAAGGCAAACCAGCTCTCCTGTCACATTTGCATGATCTTCTCTGTCTTTGTTGTGACAAGAGGTGAGCTACCACAGGACATGAGAGATACTAACATAGTCACCTTGTACAAGAACAAGGGTGAAAGGAGTGACTTTAATTACAACTGTGGGATCTCACTCCTCAGCATTGTTGGCAAGGTGTTTTCACGGGTTGTTCTTGCTAGACTACAGGTGTTAGTGGACTGCATGTACCCTGAGTCACAGTGTGGTTTCAGATCAGGAAGATCGACCATCGACATGATCTTCTCTGTGCGACAGCTCCAGGAGAAATGTCGGGAACAGCGCCAGCCCCTCTATCTTGCCTTGGCCGACCTCACAAAAGAATTTGATTTTGTCAGCCACAGGGGGCTCTTCAAATTACTCCAGAAGATTGGCTGTCTGCAAAGATTTCTCAGTATCATCAAGTCCTTCCACACAGACATGCAGGGCACAGACAGTTTTTATGGGACAGAACCCTTCAACATCCTCAGTGGAGTAAAGCAAGGATGAGTGCTTGCCCCAACATTTTTCTGAATATTTTTCTCCCGACTTCTAACCTATGCTTTTCTAGTCTTCTTCAGACGGTGTCTACATCCACACTCACCATGACGGCAAGCTCTTCAACCTGGCCGGTTTACATGCTAAAACTAAAACAACTCCCATGCCCAGACAGCTGCTGTTTGCCGATGATGCTGCACTTGCAAGCCATACTACAGATGGCCTGAAGCATCTCATGCACCGCTTCTCACATACATGCAGAGAGTTTCCCCTCACTATCAATATTAAGTCATGCCCCCCCCCCCCCCATTGATCTTGATACACAACTCCTCACTAGCTGTTGCTGAAACCTTCAAATCCTTGGGCTCCACCATATCCAACATCCTGTTATTGGAAGCAGAAATCAGTGCCCGTATTGGCAAGGCAGAAATGGTTATCTCAAAACAAAGACAGACAGTGTGTGTGTGTGTGTGTGTGTGTGTGTGTGTGTGTGTGTGTGTGTGTGTGTGTGTGTGTGTGTGTGTGTGTGTGTGTGTGTGTGTGTGTGTGAGGTTGCACACAAGATGAGAGTCTACCAGGCATGTGTCCTCTTGTACCCTGCATTATGGCAGTGAGACATGGTCAGCCTATGGCAGACAGGAGAAGGCAAACACAGAAGGCCTAAACACAGCAAAGACTACATCCATCTTTGCCATGCTCAGCGAACAACACCTACACTGACTTGGACATGTGTGTTGAATGGACAAAGGTTGCATTCCAAAGGACCTGCTGTATGGTCAGCTTGAATGTGGCACACGCCCCACTGGCTGTCCATGTGTTCGATTCAAGGACACTTGCAAAAGGGACTTACAGGCTGCACACACTTAAGATGACACATGGGAGTTTATAGCATCAGATCGCTCCTCGTGGAGACAAGCTGTGAGGGCTGGGGTACAAACAGCTGAGAGAGATCGCTACAGGAAGCAGGAAGCAAAGCATTTGAAGCACAGAATATCTGGGAGATACCATCTCTGGGACGGATGAATGCCGATGATGATGATCATCATCATCATCATTTTTTGGTATATACAGTAAGTCGTACCAGAACAAAAGTCACAGGAACTCCCAAACTCATAAAAAGGAAAAAAAAAAATGTGACTTATACTTTGGAAAATACGATACTTCAACTGACACCAAACCAGCTTGTCCACTTGTACATGTAGTGGCAGTGAGCTTGAGCTTAAAAAAAACACTTGACCTGATTAAGATAGAATCAGCGTGACACTGCAGGGCAGGGGCGTAGGTTTGCATATGGACCATAGGGACAAGTCACAACCAATATTTTGGGATGGCAAAATAGTCCCTACCAATATTTAGCATTTTTGTTTATAAAACAAAATCATTCACTATTTTTTTGCGAACTCGATACTATAATTTTAGTCGTCACGTTTTGTGTTTTCGACGTGCCAGAGTGACAGGGTTACCCATGTTGCGATTTCATTGGCTCATGTTCTTCTCACATGGATGTAAACAAAGCGCATCTTGTGGCAGGCAGTGCTTAATTTGTAAAGTGGGAGGTCCCGGAGCGCAGAGGATGGGTGGCTCCGGTGCAGTGTTGCAAGATGTCCGATAATTATCGTATTTGTACGATAGTTTTGCCATCTGTACGATGTACGATCTATAATGGGAAAAAACCCAATATGTACGATAATTTCAGTTGGTTGCCCAAACACGCATCTCTCTCTGACACCCAAGAATCATTTTGCAGGCGTTGCACTCAGGCGGCATCAAAGACGCACCACACACAGGGCTGCTGCAGGCTTTGGCCGCCCGGGACAACGTCATTTGAAAGCCCGCCCCCTCCCCATACAAAGTAATGAGTTCCCATCCAATCTCTGCAGGACAGGAAGATTCCCAAACCAACATCTTTTTTTTTTTTTTTTCCGAAACTGTATTTCAACAAATGCAATAACAAACGAACAAAACACAAGAGCAAAGAGATATACAAGAAAAATAAAAAAAAGTTCAAGTTCCTTATGGAGGTGTCAACATTTTTTCTGTGTTCAACAAAATCTGCACAAGTGGCATCGGATGACGACAGCGACCTCGAGGTTGAATTCGACTCTTTCTAGTCTGGTAATTAACACGTTTGTGTTACTTCACAGTCTTGCTTGTGCATTTGCGTTCTTTTTGTGCCATAGTTTCCCCATTACTATAATTACTGTTTAAAAATGTGACATAAAATTCTTTGTAAATTAAAAAAAACGCTAAAATAGCTACGTTGTATGCGTTTTGTTTGTGTACGATAATTTCTCCCAAAATACGATAATTTTGAGGTTTTGGTACGATAGTTTCATATTTCATATCTGGCAACACTGCTCCGGTGCAGAAAAACAAGAAGGGCCAGGGGGAGGGGTTGCGAACAATGCTGTGCGCCACACTTAAAATAAACTGCACACACCTTCACAAATGACACTAATACCCTGCCTTTTCCTCAAAAAATACTACATTTATGTTTGCTGTCTGTCTATGTACTTTTCTGTCACTTTTGCGCGCTTTTTCATACTTTTCCCTCGTTTCAAAAGTCACCGAACGCGCTTTACCGTAATATATGCAACATATAGCATACTGTTGGAAAGCACGGGTTCTTGGCTTGCTGTCAGTGTTGAAATTTTTCAGAGTGAGGGCTTACATGAGAACTTACGGTAATGAGAATCAGCGGCGCACTAGTGTGAAACTTCCGTGTTTTTCCTCTGCGCTATGACATCACAGGCTTACATTTACCGTAATACACCATATATATCATTGGAAATCCCTTTTTTTTTTTGGCAAATTAGGTTGCCAGATACCTACAACTGCATTATTGATGAAGAGAATAGATTATACATCTTGTTTGCAAAAACTTTTTTTTTTTTTTTTGTTAGCTCCACAAGTATTTTTTTTGTTGTTGTCTTGTTCTCTCAGGTGTAGGCCTATAGAATAGATTCGTGATTTTGGGTGCAATTTTGTTATTTAAGCTATTTGTTTGTTTGCCTACACACTTAATATTGTAAATAAAGTGTTAAATTATTCAGCATTATGTCGTCATATGTTATGTATTATGCTGTACTTGTGCGTCTAATGGTATGAGTGGGTTAGGGGGTGATGGTGGTGAGCAGGGGGGCCGGGGGGGGGGGTGGTATTGTCCCTACCAAAGCTGAGACCAAACCTACGCCCTTGCTGCAGGGCGTGTGATGTGATAACATTCGTGACCTATACTGTTGCCCAGCTCTTTGTGCCTGGCTGGTGCTATGCTGGTGCCATTGTGTCTTCTCCATACCAGCTTATTGTTTGTGTATTTCTCATAGCAGGCTGCAAACCGTGTTGCCATCTTTGGAGAGCTCCTCCCCCAACCCCCACACCCCACCCACATGCACACTGTACACGCACTGCAACCTCAACTCTACCCATTACGCCATGCTTCGGTGCACACCACGGTGCTATCTGCTTCATCAGACCCTGATGATATTGTGTAGACTGGCGTCAGACGCGGCCATCAGCCAGCCAGTTGGACACATGCTATTCAAAAAAAAAAAAGAGTGGAAAAATATCACGAAACCAGCTGCTCTATCTTCCGCATCTTTAATTTTGTTGTTGCATCAACATTGCTTGTGTGAGTGCACACACACACACACACACACACACACACACACACACACACACACACACACACACACAGTAAAACACAGCTTGGTTTTATCACTCTGTAATGAATTCTATATATATAATAATGTGAACTCTGAACGTGCCTCGCTGCATGTCTCTCACTCTTCCTGTCTTTTCAGTCAGAAGGTGAGGTGATTGCAGGTCGGAGGTTGTGCACGGGTTCAACGCACTTACGTGCTGCAGCTTCCTGTAGACTGGATGACTGCTGGATATCTGATGATGGTGTAACCTCACAGCACTTTGTATTCTAAGATGATGGGGGGAAAAAAGAAAGAAAGATCTACTTCCTTCCCAGTCCTTCCAAGTATCTGTGATTCAGTGACAAAAACTGCAGCTGTAAGAGAATTACCCCCAAGTACACTGTAAAACTCAATGAGTTAGTTGAACTCAAACCATTTGAGGAAATCGATTGTCTTAAACCATTTGAGTTTGCCAACAAATAAAATAATTTTCAAAAATGGAATTAAATGGAGTTAAAGTTTTAGTAACAACATTTTATAGTTAATTAAACTTGTGTAAATCTAGTTCATGTTTTTCAATACAAAAGTGCCTAAAAAATTTGCATTACATTTTGGATATGATTTTTTTTTTATGCATTCTTTGGTTTACTTGTTGACTCTGCGTTGTGCTGTTATGATTTTACCCATTTTCCCCCCTCAGGACACGAACTCATGATCTCCGGCATGGAAGTGGGTCTCTCTAACCAGAAGGCTAAAACCCAGGGCTCTGGCCTTGTGACCAGAGAATCCTTTTGAGCTGTTGGGAGGGAGGTTTACTAACTACATATGCACAGCGACACCTGCTGGCCTCCGTTACATAAACTCAATTAAAATGAGTGAATGGAATGCACTGGAAATACATCACCAACACTTAAATACCCCAGAACTTTAAATGCACTTAAAGGAACTGAGTTGTTATGACAACAATTCATTTTTGAGTTAGTTTAATTAATGGAAATGAGTGACTATAACTTTTTCAAAGTTTGAGTTACATTAACTTAATTATTGTATTAAAATGGAGTGTTTGGTGTATCTTTTGAGCATTTGTACAGGTTTGTTCTGAGATCAGTCCGCAGGAATAAAAGAAAGCGACAAATAAGTCCACTTTTCCAACTTCTTGAGCGCATTCTGAGTGTTTGTGCTGAGCAGGGTCAGTAAGACTCTGAGTAAATGGCTGTGTCGCCAGTGCTCTCTGCTACTGACTCGACTGACGAAATAATGAACCGCACAGGCTTGTCTGATTTCCTCTGGAGACAGCTGAGCGGGAGTCTGATCCACATACAGGCCTGGCTCACACTAACCCAATATGCTTCACCCCTCTTTCCCTCTGTCTCTTACCCAGAGACAGTGTCTACACCGGCCTTTTTAGGGTACATCCATACTCTGTGATTTATTGTAAATTAAAAAGCTGGGAGCTCAGTTGCACAGCTAAAACGCCCTCTCTGACTGGGCTGTGCTCCACGATGTCTGAGCACAATTCCATTTCCTCTCATGTCCATTTTGCTGCTGTTGTAGCAGACCAATAATTCACATTAAATTGTGAGTTTCCAAAGGAAAGGTTCCTTTTGCATGGCAGTTTATGATAACGATCACCCTACAATTAGATCATTTCTATGTATAATAAATTAACGTTATTATTTATCAACGTGGTGGACATGCGGTTAGTGGGTTTGTTTCCAGAGCAGAAGGTTCCTCGTTCAAGACCACCCATGCCCATTCTCCATGATCACAAACAAGCAGCAAGCGTTGATGGGCTCAGATATGGCTTGTTGGTGAAATACCATCCTAGACATTCCTGCTGCCATGTTTGCAATGAAGGAATTTCTCGTCTTATTCAACATTGCATGCTAAGAGCATTACCACGTTTAGCAGCTATCGGTAGCCTGATCTGTTGGGTCCATTTAATGTATGATTATTGACAAAATAAGGCTTAGCTTAGGTGGTTTGGACACAAACAAATGTGGTGTGTTCAGGTTTCCTTCGCCATCCAACGGAGCCACCCATGCTCCACCTTTTTATCGATTTATGGGTTCCTTGCGGTGTAGATAAGGTCAGTACTGCCACTGCTTACAACATGGCAGAGGCCAGATATGGGCGTCATATCGGCTGTTCCTGGTCTCTGTAGAAAACCTGTGGGTGACATCACACAGGGTTTGTCCAGCACACGTACGAGGTCTGTGATAAAAGTATCCGACCTTATTATTTTTTTCAAAAACCATATGGATTTGAATCACGTGTGATTACATCAGACATGCTTGAACCCTCGTGGGCATGCGAGAGTTTTTTCACGCCTGTCGGTTACGTCATTCGCCTGTGGGCAGTCTTTGAGTGAGGAGTCGCCCACCCTCTCGTCGTTTTTTCATTGTTTAGGAATGGCTCAGAGACTGCTGCTTTGTTTGATAAAACTTTTTTCAAAAAATGTAAGGCACAACTGAGTGGACAGCATTCGATAAATTCAGCTGGTTTTCGGTAAAAATTTTAACAGCTGATGAGAGATTTTGGTCTGGTAGTGTCACCGTAAGGACGGCCCACGGCGCCTGACGGCGATCTGCGCTTCGAGGCGGCAGCGTTTCGCCGTTTCAAGTTGAAAACTTCCACATTTCAGGCTCTGTTGACCCAGTAAGTCGTCAGAGAACAGAGAACTTTCAGAAGAAGTCGGCATGAGGAGTTTATTCGGACATTCCATTGTTAATGAACATTTTGTAATGAAAGAACGTGTGGGCAGAGTCGCATGTCGGGCCGGACCCGACCGCGGGGGGTCGCGACAGGAAAAACACCTCCGTTGGAAACCTTAACGGGCAAGTTGGAACATGCCCAAGCTGTTAAACAATTTCTCAGTTGCTCACTTGTTGAAGGCCATCAAAAGCTGCCTGAATTTTACAAATGGTTTTCAACACGGAGGTGTTTTTCCTGTCGCGGCGCACACAGATTCGCCGAGTCGTCACTGAAACAACTCGGTGAATTTGCGCATACGTCTTTCATTACAAAATGTCCTTAAACAGTGGAATGTCCGCATAAAGTCCTCATGCCGGCCTGTTCTGAATCTTCTCTGTTCTCTCACGACGTCCTGGGTGAATTAAGCCTTAAATTAGAATGTTTTCAGGTCGAAACAGGCCGACGACGGCGCTTGGAAGCGCTGCGCGACGTCCCGCTCCGTGGGAAGTCCTTACAGCGACAGAAACACCCCATAATCTCTCATCAGCTGTTAAACTTTTCACTGAAAACCATCTTAATTTCTCGAATAGTGTCCACTCGGATATTCCTCACAGGTCCAGAAAAAATGTTGATAAAGCAACGCGCGCCGTCCGCAGCGGCTATTCAGACAA
This sequence comes from Thalassophryne amazonica, assembly GCF_902500255.1. Classification (NCBI taxonomy): domain Eukaryota; kingdom Metazoa; phylum Chordata; class Actinopteri; order Batrachoidiformes; family Batrachoididae; genus Thalassophryne; species Thalassophryne amazonica. The sequence goes on from NC_047110.1 coordinate 59,870,343, forward strand.
AGAGATTCCGACGGGCGGGGTGGAGCACTCCTCACTCAAGGCCTGCCCACAGGCGAATGACATCACCGACATGCATGAAAAAACTCACGCATGCGCACGAGGGTTCAAGCTTGTCTGACGTAAAAACATATGAATCAAATCCATTTATTTTTTGAAAAAAATAAAAAGGACCGCTTTTTTCATCACAGACCTCGTATATACCATCTATGGTCAAGAAGAGCGTCCAGTGTGAAAGCTATGTCAAATCAACAAAGCAGTGATTCACTATGGATAGTGTTAATTTTGCCACCGAATTCAGTCTTAGTTCTCATCTTTTTGTTAAATGTCCTTTTTAATTGTAGTTGACTAAAAGTCTGGTTATTTTACTCAAGTTTTAATTAAAAGAAAACTGAATGTATTTTAGTCTTATTTCCTGCAAGACATTTTAGTCTTTGATCAAAAAAAAAAGATTATATGTGATTACCATTTCAGTCAATGTAGTGTCTGAAATAACAAATGTTATCATTACCTGACACAATTCCTGAGCGGGAATTTGTTGAATGATTGAAGGTTTGTGTTATTTTCGCAATATTTTAAATCTATAAGGCTTCCCATCAGATGCAATTAGACATTCAGTTTTCTTGTCAGTCTCATGATACTCAAAATGGGACCAGTTATCAAGCCTTACAGCCACAAGGTGGCAGGTTTGGTACATGAAATAGAACTGTCTGCCTTAACTGGCAACATTCTGAATGCGATTAAACACTTGTAGATGAAAATGATGAAGAAAAAATTATTTTATTTAAATTTTTATTTCATGCAAAACATTTTAGTCTCGGCTTTATTTGTCAACCATAATGCATGTTAATATCGTCCCTGACGCTGTCACCTCATCAGCTCATCTTAGTCATAAAAAAAAATGCCAGTTGACGAATATATTTTGTCTCGTCTGACAAAACATATTCATGAGTCTTGAAAACACACTAGTGTCACATAATGCAATGCTAATGGGCTAATGTAAACAGGAAAGCTCGCTAGTGTCACATAACATCATGATAACTGGCTAATGCTAGTGTGAAAACACGAGCATCGCATAGCCCGATGCTAACACGTTAATGTTAGCATGAGCGGATTGCCTCCATTGTGAGGAACAGAATTTGTATTGTGCTTTAAAAAAGTACATACTTGTGATAACTGAGGACCTCAGCATGGGGAGCACCTTTAAGCAGTGATTGACAATGGATTTATTTATTGTTTAGTCTTGAAAAATGGCTCCATTGTGAGCCATTTGGTGAGCAACAGGATTTATAATGTGCTAAAAATGTGATCAAATGTGATAATGTGATAAAAATCTTGCTGCACATCTTCAGGTAGTTTTTAGCCTGGAAAAAAAATCACAATCTATGTGATGTTTTTGAGTTTTTCACTGGACAGTCTAACTAACTGACATATGACAGATACACAAATTTGTGCAATGTAAAAGTATGGTATAGATTTTCCATACAAAAATATGAAGATATACGTTGTTCATGGAATATTTGAACTATGGGATCTGAATGTTATAATGCAAAAAATGAATCCAGATTTCTTTTTCTGGTAAACAAGAAGGTTGGCCAGCATGCAGGCAGTCAGTGGTGATGTGTCTTGGCAGGCACAGATAGGGGCAGTGTAGTTATGGACCCAGTCATCATCATCTAGCCGCACATTCCTACCCTATCTGTGCGGTAAACTGGATCTCCTTCTCCCTCTTATCAGCTGTCAGGAATTTTCTATCGGTCGGCCCATTTCACTCTCCCTAACTATCTTGTTTGCTCTCTTACTCAGACTCCCTGTGCCATTTTTCCCATCTTCCTGTCCCCCTCCATCCAGTTTTAAATCTCTCTCGGAGCAGAAACAGTTAATGGTCATTACGATAAGAAAGCGACAACATGTTAGACGGCTCCTAGGACAGCTTGGAAACCAAACAGCTCTTGTTCATCACCATGGAATTTTAGTACAGACGCATTAAATAACAGTTAATGTTATACAGTGCATCCGGAAAGTATTCACAGCGCTTCACTTTTTCCACATTTTGTTATGTTACAGCCTTATTCCAAAATGGAGTCAATTCTTTGTTTCTCTTCCAAAATTCTATGCATAACACCGTGTCGGTGCACAGCCATTTTCAGATCTCTCCAGAGATCAATAGGATTCAGGTCTGGGCTCTGGTTGGGCAACTCAAGGACACTCACAGAGTTGTCCTGAAGCCACTCCTTTGATGTCTTGTATTTTCATCCAGGATGTCTCTGTACATTGCTGCATTCATCTTTTCCTCAATCCTGACTAGCCTCCAGTTCCTGCCTCTGAAAAACATCCCCACAGCACGATGCTGCCACCACCATGCTTCACTGTAGCATTAAACTTAATTCTGCAGACCCAGGTGGCTGGTTGCTGCTGGACTTGTTTGGCCGCTTCCAGAAGCACTGTTTCTCTCTGATCATATAAAAGGAAAAGTGTGTGTCAAGCCCTCACAAGTTGTCCACATGTTGCACATGCTCTAAGTTGCAGAGACTACGTGGTGAAGGGTATGAGGTGCCCACCTGACAATTTGGCCAGGAAGTTTATTGCGTGAATTTTTTTTGGTCTGTTCAAAAACCAAGCAACACAACTGAGATGAGTGGACGGTGAGCAAGGGGCAAGTCTGCTTCTTAACCCCTCTCAAAACTATTTAAAGATGTCAATCATGAGTCACTTTTGTGCGGATTAAAGTCACTAAATGGGACTCTTGTCTTGCTGCGTGTTGTGTGGGCCGCCACTTGGCGGGGACTTGGCGGCTCCAGTATCCCCGGGGTCTGGTGGCGGAGGAAATCGTGTGGTTCCGGTTCTGCTTTGGACAGACGTCTCCTATCTTCGAGCCTGCCCACACGACATCTTTGTGAATTGACTTTTTGACCATTGTTGTAATCTGTTGTATTTGTTGTGCGCATTCACAACAGTAAAGTGTTGTTATTTGACCTACTCCATTGTCCGTTCATTTGCGCCACCTGTTGTGGGTCCGTGTACCTACACTTTCCCAACAGGATATCTCGGCCAACGTCATGGACCCCGAGGGGCGTCAACCGGCTGTTGAACGGCCAATGGAAGAGCAGGGCGCACAGGCGTCTGCAGGAGGAATGGTCGGTGAGTTGCAGCAAATCCTCACCGCTTTTACGGCTCGGTTGGATCTAATGACCGAGCAGAACATCCTCCTTAACCGCAGGGTGGAGGCTCTCGCCGCGCAGGTGGAGGTGCGCCCTCAGGGCGCTGCTGCGGCTCCCCCTCCTGTCGATCCTGTGCGCAACAGTGACGTTCCACAGGTCGTTCAACGACCCCTCCCACCTTCCCCTGAAGCATACATAAGCCCTCCAGAGCCGTACGGGGGTTGTGTGGAGACATGCGCGGACTTTCTTATGCAGTGTTCGCTCGTCTTCGCACAACGTCCCGTCATGTACGCGACTGATGCTAGTAAGATAGCTTATGTAATTAATCTGCTTCGCGGCAAGGCACGCGCTTGGGCTACAGCGCTCTGGGAGCAAAATTCACGGCTCCTTCTGACATATGATGGGTTTGTGAGGGAGTTCAGAACAGTGTTCGATCACCCAAATAGAGGAGAGACCGCTTCAGCCGTGCTGCTGTCAATGAGACAGGGGCGCCGGAGCGCAGCTGCTTATGCAGTCGACTTCCGCATCGCGGCTGCGAGGTCCGGCTGGAATAACACTGCCCTCCGCGCCGCCTTCGTAAACGGACTGTCGTTGGTCCTGAAGGAGCTCCTGGTGGCCAAGGACGAACCGCGGGATTTAGACGGGCTTATTGATCTCGTTATACGATTAGACAATCGGTTAGAAGAACGCCGTCGGGAACGAGACGAAGGGCGTGGCCGGGCACGCGCCGTCCCTCTCCCTTCCGGTTCCGACCGAGTTCCGCCCTCCCCACGCTCCACGGCCTCTACGCTCCGTGTGGTGACAGCTCCCCCTGTTGACGAAGCTATGGACACGAGCAGGGCCAAATTTAGGGCACCAGATAGACAGAGGAGGCTGGCCCGTGGAGCGTGCTTTGTTTGTGGCTCAATAGAGCATCAAGTAAGGGACTGCCCCGAGCGGTTAAAACACCAACGCCCGCCCCTAGACACTGGGTTAGGGGTGGGCCAAAACATTCACGTGGGACATACCCATATTGCCACACGACTCCCAGTGACAATCCTTTATGAGGATTTAACCCTGAAGGCCCCAGCACTGGTGGACACGGGCTCTAAAGGGAATCTGTTAGACAGCAGATGGGCCAGGGAGATAGGGCTCCCTCTGGTGGCGCTTACCTCGCCTGTGCAGGTGCGGGCACTAGATGGCTCCCTACTCCCACCAATCACACATAAGACACCACCAGTAACTCTGGTGGTGTCAGGAAATCACCGGGAGGAGATCGAGTTTTTTGTGACTCCTACTACCTCCCGTGTGATTTTAGGGTTCCCCTGGATGTTAAAACACAATCCCCGGATCGATTGGCCGTCCGGGGTAGTGGTTCAGTGGAGCGAGACCTGCCATCGGGTATGTTTAGGTTCCTCGGTTCCTCCCGGTTCCCAGGCTAAGGAGGAGGTCAGAGTCCCGCCCAATCTGGGGACGGTGCCGGTGGAGTACCATGACCTTGTGGATGTGTTCAGTAAGGATCTGGCGCTCACCCTTCCCCCCCACCGTCCGTACGATTGTGCCATTGATTTGGTTCCAGGCGTTGAGTTCCCGTCCAGCAGGCTGTACAACCTCTCACGACCTGAGCGCGAATCAATGGAGACCTACATCTGGGACTCTTTAGCCGCCGGGTTGATCCGGAATTCCACCTCCCCGATGGGTGCAGGTTTCTTTTTTGTGGGTAAAAAAGATGGCGGACTTCGTCCATGCATTGATTATAGGGGACTGAACGAAATCACGGTTCGTAATCAATAGCCGTTGCCCTTGTTGGATTCAGTGTTCACGCCCCTGCATGGAGCCCAAATATTCACGAAGCTAGATCTTAGAAATGCGTATCACCTGGTTCGGATCCGGAAGGGAGACGAGTGGAAGACGGCATTTAACACCCCCTTAGGTCACTTTGAGTACCTGGTCATGCCGTTCGGCCTCACAAACGCCCCTGCGACGTTCCAAGCATTGGTTAATGATGTCTTGCGGGATTTCCTGCACCGATTCGTCTTCGTATATCTAGACGATATACTCATCTTTTCTCTGGATCCTGAGACTCATGTCCGGCATGTACGTCAGGTCCTGCAGCGGTTGCTGGAGAACCGGCTGTTTGTGAAGGGCGAGAAGTGCGAGTTTCACCGCACTTCTTTGTCCTTCCTGGGGTTTATCATCTCCCCCAACTCCGTCGCTCCTGATCCGGCCAAGGTTGCGGCAGTGAGAGACTGGCCCCAACCCACTAGCCGTAGGAAGCTGCAACAGTTCCTCGGCTTTGCAAATTTCTACAGGAGGTTCATTAAGGGTTACAGTCAGGTAGTTAGCCCCCTGACAGCCCTGACCTCACCAAAAATCCCCTTCACCTGGTCGGATCGTTGCGATGCCGCGTTCAAGGAGTTGAAACGACGCTTCTCGTCTGCACTCGTTCTGGTGCAGCCCGATCCTAGTCGCCAGTTAGTGGTTGAAGTGGACGCCTCAGACTCAGGGATAGGAGCTGTGCTTTCCCAGAGCGGGAAGACCGATAAGGTCCTTCACCCGTGTGCCTATTTTTCCCGCAGGTTGACCCCGGCCGAACGGAACTATGACATCGGCAGTCGAGAACTCCTTGCGGTGAAAGAGGCTCTTGAAGAGTGGAGACATCTGTTGGAGGGAACGTCCGTGCCATTCACGGTTTTCACTGACCACCGGAACCTGGAGTATATCAGGACCGCTAAGCGGCTGAACCCCAGGCAAGCCCGCTGGTCACTGTTCTTCGGCCGTTTTGACTTCCGGATCACCTACCGTCCCGGGACCAAAAACCAGAAATCGGATGCCTTGTCCCGGGTACATGAAGATCAAGTCAAAGCGGAGTTGTCGGATCCACCGGAACCCATCATCCCGGAGTCCACTATCGTGGCCACCCTCACCTGGGACGTAGAGAGAACCGTCCGGGAGGCCCTGGCACGAAGCCCGGACCCCGGAACAGGGCCGAAGAACAAACTATATGTCCCACCAGAAGCTAGGGCTGCAGTCCTGGACTTCTGTCACGGCTCCAAGCTCTCCTGTCATCCAGGAGTGCGAAGAACCGTGGCAGTTGTCCGGCAGCGCTTCTGGTGGGCGTCCCTAGAGGCCGACATCCGGGATTATATCCAGGCCTGCACCACCTGCGCCAGGGGCAAGGCTGACCATCGCAGGGCATCAGGATTACTCCAGCCGCTGCCTGTGCCTCATCGCCCCTGGTCCCACATCGGCCTGGATTTTGTCACGGGCCTCCCGCCGTCCCAGGGTAACACCACCATCCTCATGATAGTGGACCGATTCTCCAAGGCGGCCCACTTCGTGGCCCTCCCGAAGCTCCCAACAGCCCAGGAGACAGCGGACCTCCTGGTCCACCACGTCGTCCGGCTGCATGGGATTCCAACAGACATCGTCTCCGATCGTGGCCCCCAGTTCTCCTCGCAAGTCTGGAGGAGCTTCTGCCGGGAACTGGGGGCCACGGTGAGTCTCTCGTCCGGGTACCACCCTCAGACCAACGGGCAAGCAGAACGGGTAAACCAGGAGGTGGAACAGGCCTTGCGCTGCGTGACTGCCGCGCACCCGGCGGCCTGGAGTACCCATTTGGCCTGGATCGAGTATGCCCATAACAGCCAGGTGTCTTCAGCCACCGGCCTCTCCCCTTTTGAGGTGTGTCTGGGGTATCAGCCCCCGTTGTTTCCGGTGGTTGAGGGAGAGGTCGGTGTGCCCTCGGTCCAGGCCCACCTGCGGAAGTGCCGTCGGGTGTGGCGTGCCGCCCGTTCTGCTCTGCTAAAGGCCCGGACGAGGGCTAAAGCCCATGCAGACCGTCGGCGGACCCCGGCCCCTGCGTATCGGCCAGGGCAGGAGGTGTGGTTATCCACAAAGGACATTCCCCTCAAAGTGGACTCCCCCAAGCTACAGGACCGTTACATCGGCCCTTTCAGGATCCTCAAGGTCATCAGTCCAGCCGCAGTGAGGCTTCAGCTTCCGACCTCACTGCGGATCCACCCTGTGTTTCATGTGTCCAGAATAAAACCGCATCACACCTCACCCCTCTGTACTCCGGGTCCGGCGCCGCCTCCTGCCCGGATCATCGATGGCGAGCCGGCTTGGACTGTACGCCGGCTCTTGGATGTCCGTAGGATGGGCCAGGGCTTCCAGTATTTGGTGGACTGGGAGGGGTACGGTCCCGAAGAACGCTCCTGGGTGAAGAGGAGCTTCATCCTGGACCCGGCCCTCCTGGCCGATTTCTACCGCCGCCACCCGGACAAGCCTGGTCGGGCGCCAGGAGGCGCCCGTTGAGGGGGGGGGTCCTGTTGTGTGGGCCGCCAGAAGAGGAGGTACTGCTGGCCCACCACCAGAGGGCGCCCTGTCTGGAGTGCGGGCTCCAGGCACCAGAGGGCGCAGCCGCCGCACAGGAGCAGCCAGGGTGACAGCTGTCACGCATCACCTGCAACAGCTGTTACCAATCATCTGATCAGCAGGGGTACATCAGCAGGACGACGTCTCCACCTCTTTGCCGAGATATCGTTCTACCTGGAAGGTAACGTTCTCAGCTGACTGTGTTTCTGACTGTGAATATCTGTTGCTTGTGTGTGTTGGACAGCGGATATTCTGTTTCTTTTTCCAACGAGAGGTGGAGGTAGTTTTCCTGCCGTGTGGATTGCTGGGTGCAAACGCGCCCACATTTAATTGTTTGTTGTTCCTCGCCAGCAGTACCAGGTCCGACACGCGGAGGCAGTGGCCACCTGGGAGTTCGGGACTTGGCGGCTCCAGTATCCCCGGGGTCTGGTGGCGGAGGAAATCGTGTGGTTCCGGTTCTGCTTTGGACAGACGTCTCCTATCTTCGAGCCTGCCCACACGACATCTTTGTGAATTGACTTTTTGACCATTGTTGTAATCTGTTGTATTTGTTGTGCGCATTCACAACAGTAAAGTGTTGTTATTTGACCTACTCCATTGTCCGTTCATTTGCGCCCCCTGTTGTGGGTCCGTGTACCTACACTTTCCCAACACTGCGGGCAAGAAACGAGAATCGTCCTCCGTTCCATTCACAAAGCTTAAAGCTCTTCGCTGCTCTCTGCCGAGTCAAGTTAGAGTTCGGTCGGAATTAATAAGTTCAAAGCGAATCACCGTTTTAAATCAAATGAGACCTCTTTCCAAACGTTGTAACACAGACAACAAAAATTATTTTTTGCCTCCCAAAATGAGACACCCTGCATTCTTTATGAATGACATTATGTTGATTTGCTGCAGAGCCGGCTGAGCTCAGCTCAGAAGTATGGAGTTAAATTTGTGCCATTAATGTCTGAAAGGAAATGTTTTTGACAAAAACTACAGATTTTGTTTATTATTATTTATGTCCAGAGATCAAGGATCCAGTGACCAGTTTCATATTTATTTACTTTAAGACTCAATAAAATGTTATTGACATAGAAAACCTGTAAAGTCTACTTTTAGTACACAGAAAATTCACAGAAGGTATTGATAAGGGAATCGATAAGGAATCAGATTGACTCTCGATACGATTCTCAATACCCATCTCTTGCTCCCCCCCCCCCCCAAAGAACTTTGGCGCCCCCTGGGGGGGGAGCATGCCTCACAGTTTGAAAACCACTGCTCCAAACAATGGCCATAAGCTCCAGCCTTGGTAAAGTCATCTACGTCCTCTTTATTTTGCTAATGTGATGACTCCCCCCAGTGCAGCTGGTCTGCTCTCTGTCAGTCTGTCCCGTCAGATCTCAGAAGCTGAGCAGAGCAGGATCTGGTTAGTACCTGGATGGGAGATCTCTTTGGAACACCAGCAGCTGTGTGTTTCTCCGGGTAAAACTGGAGTTGCGTCAGGAAGGGCATCTGGCGTAAAACTTGTGCCAGTTACCAGTGCGGATCTGGCTGTATCCGCTGTGGCGACCCTGAACAATACCGGGAGCAGCCAAATGAACACCACCACAATATCCCTTTACACAACTCAACATTTCTTTTTCATTTCAAAAATTCAACTTTGTATGAATAAAAGTCACAGTGCTGGTTAACACCCAAACATAATTCACTCATCACTCACTCATCTTCAACCGCTTACTCCATTTAAGGGTCACGGGGGGCTGGAGTCTTTCCCAGCAGTCATGGGGCGTGAGGCGGGGTACACCCTGGACAGGATGCCAGTCTGTCTCTACAATTGTTTCTGCAATCCAATAACTCAAGACTGAGACGTGGAACTTTCAGATTTGGCATAGGCATGTTGATAGAGTGAGAGTGTGAATGTGTTTGTATGTCTATATGCGTGTCAGCCCTGCAGCACTCTGGCAGCCTGTCCGTGGTGTACCCTGCATCTCACCCAGAGACTGGTGGCATAGGCTCCACCCCGCAACCCTTAATTGGAATAAGTGGGTTTAGATAATGAATGCGAGAGCGTGTGGATAATGTGTTTCCTAAATAGTCAAACATGTATAAATGTATACAAGGTTTTCAAATAACTGGGAATAGCGCCAACGGCGAGTTGGAGAGCTGTTGTGCATCCACGGCGAGAATGACATAAGGAGACAGCTGAATTGAACTGGAACATAACTTACACATAACTTTCAGCTTTGACAGGTCTGCTTGCTGATGATAAATAAATGCAATCATTCCGGAAATGTTGTATCATGTCTGAACAGAGTTGTGAAGGATGTTTGACACAACAAAGATCCAGTTAATTTAATTCCCTTTCAAAGCTTGAGAGGAATTTTCCTCTCTGGCTAGAAGAGAGGCACAGTGCTGGTTCAGGTGATGGTCGGGGAAACTGATAAAGATAAAAAAAAATATTTTACTTGAATTTATGACCTAGATGGCTGGTGTGTATACTGCTGTCCCATGAGTTGCAGTGTTTTATAGTATCATCTGCTGGTGACTCAGTTATGTTGTTAAATGTTCAAAGCAGAACCAAGGACATACTGTATCCACACGTCAGAAGCCCCCCCACACACACCCACCTCACCCTCAAGCATCTGCCTGCCCCCGTTTTTAATCAAAGTTGCTAAAACGCCTACCCTAAAATAAATTAATTTTGTGGCCCCAGCATCTTGGAAAACCCCAAAAATAATGACATTTCATGAGGTATTTCTCTTCACTTCTGCATCTTACCTGTGACAATGTCATCAGTATGTGCTGGTGTTTCCTGACTTCTGTAAACGTACTGGGTGACTCACAATAACTTTTATTTGGCGTGGGTAATTTTTTTTAATTCCTTAATTATTTTACACATGCATGTAGGCCTGTCATGAAAACAAATTTTGCCTCAGAAAGTATCATGATAAACAATAATAACACAAAATTGTGGATGTTGTTTTTATGCCATTGATATAATTCAAATGTCACATAAAAAAATCAAGTACATCCTTACAAAGAGCAATGAACTTTTAATTCTTAAGAGTATTCAACACTGGAACCGAAATGTGAAAAAAAAATCCTAAATCAGTGACTCATATTTCAAAAGGGTGGAATGGGATAATGGCCCATCAGGGCCTGAACTAATGGGCCATTTTCTCCATATGATGGGCCTTTCTCGGGCATCAATGGGCTTGTACAAAGTGGAATAAAATAAAATAATTAAAGAGTGTCATATTTTTAAGGTATTGTAATTTACAATTAAATACGAGGTCTGTTAGAAAAGTATCGGACCTTTTTATTTTTTTCAAAAACCTGATAGATCATCCGAATGGTTTCCACCTGGCTGTCGCCCAGTTTCTAGCAAAATTTGATGCGGCGCTGCTCCAGTCATTCCGTCTTTTTCCTTGGAATGAAAAAACGCAGAGCGCACGACACACATCCCACACAAAGGCTGCTTACCAGAAAATGATGCAATCGACAGGCGTGGAAAAGTTCACGCATGCGCACGAAGGTTCAAGGTTTGCTCATGCAAGCACACGTGATTCAAATCCATCAGGTTTTTGCAAAAAATAAAAAGGTCCGATACTTTTCTAACAGACCTCGTATGTTATATGAATTTCATATTTAGTGTTATACCCCGTCAGACATAGCCAGAATCACGTGGAATAGCGTCAGAATGACGAATAGGCGCAAAGTGTCGGAAAGTGTCAGGTTTCAGTTCCAAAACGTTCTGACAGCCATCTGCGAGAGTCCACACAGTTGGTCAAACTTGGCCGGCGGCCCCGAGTGTGATGCACATGTTCAAAACCCCCTGGGCGCCATCGAGATGGGACACCTATCTGACGGCGGTCCATGTGCACTCTGAGCACCATCTGACCGCAATTTACATACGTATTCTAATGGCGGCAAAACAGGATTCGAAACGATTTGAGCGCATACGAGGGAACCTCGAGATGGATCTGGCACAGCAAAGCCTGCCGGTATGACCTGCACGTGCCACATATAATAATGTCCACATCCGTGAAAAACACAAACACACACACACAGACACACACACACTGAGCGATCACTTCCTCATGTCAACACTTCTACACACACACACGCATGTGAGGTCAGTGAGCCTGGGAAAAAGAGGACGAGTGAAGGAGTCAATCAATCAATCAATCAATTTTTTATATAGCGCCAAATCACAACAAACAGTTGCCCCAAGGCGCTTTATATTGTAAGGCAAGGCCATACAATAATTATGTAAAACCCCAACGGTCAAAACGACCCCCTGTGAGCAAGCACTTGGCTACAGTGGGAAGGAAAAACTCCCTTTTAACAGGAAGAAACCTCCAGCAGAACCAGGCTCAGGGAGGGGCAGTCTTCTGCTGGGAGTGGTTGGGGCTGAGGGAGAGAACCAGGAAAAAGACATGCTGTGGAGGGGAGCAGAGATCGATCACTAATGATTAAATGCAGAGTGGTGCATACAGAGCAAAAAGAGAAAGAAACAGTGCATCATGGGAACCCCCCAGCAGTCTACGTCTATAGCAGCATAACTAAGGGATGGTTCAGGGTCACCTGATCCAGCCCTAACTATAAGCTGTAGCAAAAAGGAAAGTTTTAAGCCTAATCTTAAAAGTAGAGAGGGTGTCTGTCTCCCTGATCTGAATTGGGAGCTGGTTCCACAGGAGAGGAGCCTGAAAGCTGAAGGCTCTGCCTCCCATTCTACTCTTACAAACCCTAGGAACTACAAGTAAGCCTGCAGTCTGAGAGCGAAGCGCTCTATTGGTGTGATATGGTACTACGAGGTCCCTAAGATAAGATGGGACCTGATTATTCAAAACCTTATAAGTAACAAGAAGAATTTTAAATTCTATTCTAGAATTAACAGGAAGCCAATGAAGAGAGGCCAATATGGGTGAGATATGCTCTCTCCTTCTAGTCCCCGTTAGTACTCTAGCTGCAGCATTTTGAATTAACTGAAGGCTTTTTAGGGAACTTTTAGGACAACCTGATAATAATGAATTACAATAGTCCAGCCTAGAGGAAATAAATGCATGAATTAGTTTTTCAGCATCACTCTGAGACAAGACCTTTCTGATTTTAGAGATATTGCGTAAATGCAAAAAAGCAGTCCTACATATTTGTTTAATATGCGCTTTGAATGACATATCCGGATCAAAAATGACTCCAAGATTTCTCACAGTATTACTAGAGGTCAGGGTAATGCCATCCAGAGTAAGGATCTGGTTAGACACCATGTTTCTAAGATTTGTGGGGCCAAGTACAATAACTTCAGTTTTATCTGAGTTTAAAAGCAGGAAATTAGAGGTCATCCATGTCTTTATGTCTGTAAGACAATCCTGCAGTTTAGCTAATTGGTGTGTGTCCTCTGGCTTCATGGATAGATAAAGCTGGGTATCATCTGCGTAACAATGAAAATTTAAGCAATACCGTCTAATAATACTGCCTAAGGGAAGCATGTATAAAGTGAATAAAATTGGTCCTAGCACAGAACCTTGTGGAACTCCATAATTATCTTTAGTCTGTGAAGAAGATTCCCCATTTACATGAACAAATTGTAATCTATTAGACAAATATGATTCAAACCACCGCAGCGCAGTGCCTTTAATACCTATGGCATGCTCTAATCTCTGTAATAAAATTTTATGGTCAACAGTATCAAAAGCAGCACTGAGGTCTAACAGAACAAGCACAGAGATGAGTCCACTATCCGAGGCCATAAGAAGATCATTTGTAACCTTCACTAATGCTGTTTCTGTACTATGATGAATTCTAAAACCTGACTGAAACTCTTCAAATAGACCATTCCTCTGCAGATGATCAGTTAGCTGTTTTACAACTACCCTTTCAAGAATTTTTGAGAGAAAAGGAAGGTTGGAGATTGGCCTATAATTAGCTAAGATAGCTGGGTCAAGTGATGGCTTTTTAAGTAATGGTTTAATTACTGCCACCTTAAAAGCCTGTGGTACATAGCCAACTAACAAAGATAGATTGATCATATTTAAGATCGACGCATTAAATAATGGTAGGGCTTCCTTGAGCAGCCTGGTAGGAATGGGGTCTAATAGACATGTTGATGGTTTGGATGAAGTAACTAATGAAAATAACTCAGACAGAACAATCGGAGAGAAAGAGTCTAACCAAATACCGGCATCACTGAAAGCAGCCAAAGATAACGATACGTCTTTGGGATGGTTATGAGTAATTTTTTCTCTAATAGTTAAAATTTTGTTAGCAAAGAAAGTCATGAAGTCATTACTAGTTAAAGTTAATGGAATACTCAGCTCAATAGAGCTCTGACTCTTTGTCAGCCTGGCTACAGTGCTGAAAAGAAACCTGGGGTTGTTCTTATTTTCTTCAATTAGTGATGAGTAGAAAGATGTCCTAGCTTTACGGAGGGCTTTTTTATAGACCAACAGACTCTTTTTCCAGGCTAAGTGAAGATCTTCTAAATTAGTGAGACGCCATTTCCTCTCCAACTTACGGGTTATCTGCTTTAAGCTACGAGTTTGTGAGTTATACCACGGAGTCAGGCACTTCTGATTTAAAGCTCTCTTTTTCAGAGGAGCTACAGCATCCAAAGTTGTCTTCAATGAGGATGTAAAACTATTGACGAGATACTCTATCTCACTTACAGAGTTTAGGTAGCTACTCTGCACTGTGTTGGTATATGGCATTAGAGAACATAAAGAAGGAATCATATCCTTAAACCTAGTTACAGCGCTTTCTGAAAGACTTCTAGTGTAATGAAACTTATTCCCCACTGCTGGGTAGTCCATCAGAGTAAATGTAAATGTTATTAAGAAATGATCAGACAGAAGGGAGTTTTCAGGGAATACTGTTAAGTCTTCTATTTCCATACCATAAGTCAGAACAAGATCTAAGATATGATTAAAGTGGTGGGTGGACTCATTTACTTTTTGAGCAAAGCCAATAGAGTCTAATAATAGATTAAATGCAGTGTTGAGGCTGTCATTCTCAGCATCTGTGTGGATGTTAAAATCGCCCACTATAATTATCTTATCTGAGCTAAGCACTAAGTCAGACAAAAGGTCTGAAAATTCACAGAGAAACTCACAGTAACGACCAGGTGGACGATAGATAATAACAAATAAAACTGTTTTTTGGGACTTCCAATTAGATGGACAAGACTAAGAGTCAAGCTTTCAAATGAATTAAAGCTCTGTCTGGGTTTTTGATTAATTAATAAGCTGGAATGGAAGATTGCTGCTAATCCTGTAACCAGGTTTCTGTAAGGCTTAATAAATCAATATGTTGATCAATTATTATATCATTTACCAACAGGGACTTAGAAGAGAGAGACCTAATGTTTAATAGACCACATTTAACTGTTTTAGTCTGTGGTGCAGTTGAAGGTGCTATATTATTTTTTCTTTTTGAATTTTTATGCTTAAATAGATTTTTGCTGGTTATTGGTGGTCTGGGAGCAGACACCGTCTCTACGGGGATGGGGTAATGAGGGGATGGCAGGGGGAGAGAAGCTGCAGAGAGGTGTGTAAGACTACAACTCTGCTTCCTGGTCCCAACCCTGGATAGTCACGGTTTGGAGGATTTAAGAAAATTGGCCAGATTTCTAGAAATGAGAGCTGCTCCATCCAAAGTGGGATGGATGCTGTCTCTCCTAACAAGACCAGGTTTTCCCCAGAAGCTTTGCCAATTATCTATGAAGCCCACCTCATTTTTTGGACACCACTCAGACAGCCAGCAATTCAAGGAGAACATGCGGCTAAACATGTCACTCCCGGTCCGACTGGGTGTGATTGAATGGGAGTGTGAGTGACCGCACGGATGCCTGCTTGGACACATATGGCGTGAGTCTGGTCCATATGTTGTTCTTTGATGTCCAGTAAAGGTCCTGTGTAAAGGGAGAACAGAGTGCAGCCTCCCGCTCCAGTCCCGTGTTTGCCATCCAGACATTTGGACATCGGCCAGTCTTCAGCGCCTTTTATGGCCATCTGACAGCAGTCTGTTTCGTCTACATACGCTTTGGATGCGATCTAACAGGTGTGGACGAGGCAGTCTGGCTGCATTCTGACATGGCTGATCACGCCTCTTTTCCTCCCAACTGCATCTGGATTATGACCATTTTTGCCATGTCGGACTGCTTCCTGCACATTCTGGCTATGTGTGATGAGGGCTTTATAGTTCATATCATTTGATGTTATACATAGGCTCTAAATAATGTTTAAAAGGTTAAAAAAACATTAATATTGGACTGATATAGCACTTCTTGTTCAAAAAATTTCCATAGTTTTAATCGAGTGATGCACTGAGCTGCCATCAGACAGGGAGCACCATGAAACAAAGTGTTAAATGTAAACTTTCTTTTTTCATTAAACACTTTTGAATTTGATTACATCTCTTATCATTCAGATTGGATAAATTCACGGTGCAGTGCTTTTTCTTTTCCTTTTTTTTGAGACCTCCTTCAATGTTTTGTCAATTTTAAGTTTGTCTGATTTTTACATAAATAAGGGAATCTCAGAAACGGGTACTCTGTACAGATTTAAAATCATTGTACGCACTGTCGCTATTCGGTGAACATTCCATCTGTGAAATCTTACATTAATTCATATAAAACATGAACTTTTGAAATAGGTTGGAGGCATTGTCTGCCGAAACACTCCTGCAGTGATCTGATCTCATATGGGGACCGTGATTCAACTCAAATGTGGATCGGTACACTTTGGCTTTTAGGTTCATATTTTGGAAGAAAAAGGTTAATTAACCTATTCCATTTATTCTGCCAAAGTTTCTGGTTGGAATAATGTTCTTGCTTCGCTTCGACTGCCTTCCTCGCTGCTGCATGAGCCCCTGACACAGACAGGCTGAAGGAGACGGGGTCAGCCTGGGGTCAGGCAGAGAGGAGAAGTACGATTCGCTGAAATGGTGATTTATGAAAACAAGCATGTCTGTAAAGGGCAAGATATCCAGGCCAGCAAAATGATCATGTTCATCTTTATCGAACGATAAGTCAATGTAGTAATACTCGTGACGGTCCTATGTACATCATTTTTTTTAATCAATTGTAATCACAATGAATTCACACAAGGAGGAACAGACCTGTCACTAAACAGTGGAGTTATTTGTGATGAAATCAGACATTTTATTGAAATACATGGAGGGGTTCGTGTAATATTGGCCACATGCTCATGTGCACCCCCCCCCCCCCCCCCCTTCTGGTAGCATTTCGTGCGGAAGCCACTGGGCTTTGCGATGCACAGATACATTATGTGTGTGTGCACACAGGAGAGACTGTTCAATACACTCACCATTTCAAGTGTGAATAATTACTGTGGCTGAAATAAGCAGAAGTACAACCCCACTCCCAAAATGCAGATGGAGTACAGAAAGCAGTTAAATATTCATCATACTGTAATTTGATCAGTGCTTGTCTGAGTTTGTTATAACAATCAGTCTCAGGAGACAAGAAACAGTTCAATCTTTTAGTGAAGCTTAGGGCCCTGTCCCACTGGCGTTTAGGAGGATTTGCGCATGAAATGAGGAGACAAAAGCTGAGCGTCCGCAACAAAGGTTGGCGGAAATGACAAATGTCCCGGGGTGGATCAGCGAATACATGAGGAAGAAAAGCGGATATAACAGGGAACAGAAGCGAAGGCAACCGCAGAGGCGCCCCCATGAGGGGCACAGCGGCCGTGATGGACTCACTCCATCCGTGCCCACTCTGTCTGCATGCGCGACATACCATTTGTGACCGTGATGTGGCCGTGCTGGGCACGCGTCATATCTGTTTTGCACGCTGTCCCGGTCCACCACCATGCCGCGCCAACCCGTCGGTTGCGGATATCAGCGGATGACGGGATTTGCGGCGCGTTGGTTGTGTATGTCCTGCGTATGTCTTCAGTATGTGTTCAGGCAGTGATGCAGATCTCATCCGCAGCCAGGATTTTTGAGCCGCTCAAAAATCCTGGCTGCGGACATGCATGCCTCTGCGGATGATCACGGACGTGTTCAGATGGCAGCCGACTCATACAGGAATGTTACACGGTTATTGCGGTTGTTTGGTGGATGTGGGCCACTTTTGTGCGCATTCCATCCGCAAATCCTCCT